>NW_027509119.1:3760000-4282500 GCF_051911475.1 Siphateles boraxobius | reverse complement strand
ACGTATAATATACCCTGACGTCTATAATTTTTAATATCTTTCAATCTGTAGTAACATTAAGCTTTGATTGGCCAGTAGCTTAATAAAAAAAATTAAAACAATTAAACTATAATATATTTTTATTTAATTGCAGTTAATGTGCAATTTAGTGTCCGAAAACATTACATCCAGTTCTCACATATATATTTTATTAAGTATATTATGTCAGTAAAAAGTAGGCTAAAGCGCACTCTTCTTGACCTTTATGGCTGAAGAGTTAAGGCTATGTAAATAATGATTTTAAAACTTGTCTTGGAAGTGGTTTTTATCTTATCAGTGCATCTTTGTTCATCTACAGGATGAGAAGAATCAAGTACTTACAACCAACATCTGGTTACAGCTGGTAAGACCAAAACACTCACCGTCAAGCGCTTTTCACAATACACATCGTTTCAAAGCAGCATTCAGAAAGTCATGTCAATGTTCATAAAATCTTAATGTTCTTGTAGTCACATTTAGCAGGGAGATAATATACTTGATATTTTGTGATGATACAAGCACTTGAATCAAAAAATGCTGTTTTACATGACTATAATCTATGTATGTAGATATACTAGTATATATATATATATATATATATATATATATATATATATATATATATATATATATATATATATATATATATATATATATTACCCGTATCACACACACCTGACCCTAACCTTACCCGTATCACACACACCTGACCCTAACCTTACCCGTATCACACACTAGGGATGGGCATGATTAATCGACGATCGATTATTGATCATTAAGAATTTCGTCGATCAGGTTAATTTGTTATCGATTATCATTAAACTAATGCTGCTGCGTTGCGTAGTGTGAGTGGAAAGTGAACGTGTTCCCCGGGCTGGTCAAGTTAGTGCGGAGGTACCTGTGCATCCGGCAACGTTTGTCCCCTCAGACCGGGTGTTTTCAGCGGCTGGACTGAAGCCTTGTTTACACTCGACGCGTCCGCACGAGCGCGAAGGTGAGCGCGGCAAAAATGACGTCATTGCGGTATTCGGTGTTTCACAGACGAGCGCGTCGAGTATAAACGCCTCGTCTGTTTGGGGAGGTGCGCGAGCAGTCTGCGGAGACTCGCGCTGCAGAGCCAGGCGAAAGTGTAAACGAGGCTTGACGGTCAAGTTGCGGTCGCGTCTGACCTCAGATCATGTCATCAATGATGCAATGCAATGATCTTTCTCAACAAAAATCAGTAGACTGGTGTAGAAGTTGTATGTGAGTTACTAGTTATTTTTTATGAGGCTTTGTTAAGTAGCCTAGCCTAATTGATTGTTACTGTAGGTAGGCTAATCTCTCACCCTCTTTCTCGACTCCGTTCTCGGATAGTTTTGAGTTACATTTTGACAAAACCTGTCAGATCTAAGAATTATTATGTTTTTGGTTAAGTTATTGTTTAACATGATTTTTTTTTATTATTTATTATTTTGGAACAAACGAGGGTCTCTGTTTAAGAACGCCAACTCGCAGCTGCAGGTTCCGTTGCTTTCGAGCACCGCAGCGCATATATATCTTCAAGTTTAGCCTAACCGAACGTCCAGTTTTACTGCCACAAGTTGATCATCTTGTAATAAAGATCTAATCGAGGAAAAACACACTGTATGTTTGTATTTTCATTGCATTTTTTAATTTATAAAAAGTTAAATAAATAATGAATTTGAATATAAAAATATTAATGATTAATCGATAGTCGATCGTTAATTCTCCCGACGATCGACTAAGAAAATTTAATCGGATGCCCATCCCTATCACACACACCCGACCCTAACCTTACCCGTATCACACACACCTGACCCTAACCTTACCCGTATCACACACACCTGACCCTAACCTTACCCGTATCACACACACCTGTCCCTAACCTTACCCGTATCACACACACCTGACCCTAACCTTACCCGTATCACACACACCCGACCCTAACCTTACCCGTATCACACACACCTGACCCTAACCTTACCCGTATCACACACACCTGACCCTAAACTTACCCGAATCACACACACCCGTCCCTAACCTTACCCGTATCACACACACCTGACCCTAACCTTACCCGTATCACACACACCGACCCTAACCTTACCCATATCACACACACCTGACCCTAACCTTACCCATATCACACACACCTGTCCATAACCTTACCCGTATCACACACACCTGTCCCTAACTTTACCCGTATCACACACACCTGTCCCTAACTTTACCCGTATCACACACACCTGTCCCTAACCTTACCCGAATCACACACACCTGTCCCTAACCTTACCCGTATCACACACACCTGACCCTAACTTTACCCGTATCACACACACCGACCCTAACCTTACCCATACCACCACTCCTGCACCTAATCTTACCCGGATCACACACACCTGTCCCTAACCCTACCCATATCACACACACCTGACCCTAACCTTACCCGTATCACACACACCTGACCCTAACCTTACCCGTATCACACACACCTGACCCTAACCTTACCCATATCACACACACCTGTCCCTAACCTTACCCGTATCACACACACCTGTCCCTAACTTTACCCGTATCACACACACCTGACCCTAACCTTACCCGTATTACACACACCTGACCCTAAACTTACCCGTATCACACACACCTGACCCTAACCTTACCCGTATCACACACACCTGACCTTAACCTTACCAGTATCACACACACCTGTCCCTAACCTTACCCGTATCACACACACCTGACCTTAACCTTACCCGTATCACACACACCTGACCCTAACCTTACCCATACCACCACACCTGCCCCTAATCTTACCCATATCACACACACCTGACCCTAACCTTACCCATATCACACACACCTGACCCTAACCTTACCCGTATGACACACACATGACCCTAACCTTACCCGTATCACACACACCTGACCCTAACCTTACCCGTATCACACACACCTGTCCCTAACTTTACCCATATCACACACACCTGACCCTAACCTTACCCGTATCACACACACTAACCTTACCCGTATCACACACACCTGACCCTAACCTTACCCGTATCACACACACCTGACCCTAACCTTACCCGTATCACACACACCTGTCCCTAACCTTACCCGTATCACACACACCTGACCCTAACCTTACCCGTATCACACACACCCGACCCTAACCTTACCCGTATCACACACACCTGACCCTAACCTTACCCGTATCACACACACCTGACCCTAAACTTACCCGAATCACACACACCCGTCCCTAACCTTACCCGTATCACACACACCTGACCCTAACCTTACCCGTATCACACACACCGACCCTAACCTTACCCATATCACACACACCTGACCCTAACCTTACCCATATCACACACACCTGTCCATAACCTTACCCGTATCACACACACCTGTCCCTAACTTTACCCGTATCACACACACCTGTCCCTAACTTTACCCGTATCACACACACCTGTCCCTAACCTTACCCGAATCACACACACCTGTCCCTAACCTTACCCGTATCACACACACCTGACCCTAACTTTACCCGTATCACACACACCGACCCTAACCTTACCCATACCACCACTCCTGCACCTAAACTTACCCGGATCACACACACCTGTCCCTAACCCTACCCATATCACACACACCTGACCCTAACCTTACCTGTATCACACACACCTGACCCTAACCTTACCCGTATCACACACACCTGACCCTAACCTTACCCATATCACACACACCTGTCCCTAACCTTACCCGTATCACACACACCTGTCCCTAACTTTACCCGTATCACACACACCTGACCCTAACCTTACCCGTATTACACACACCTGACCCTAAACTTACCCGTATCACACACACCTGACCCTAACCTTACCCGTATCACACACACCTGACCTTAACCTTACCAGTATCACACACACCTGTCCCTAACCTTACCCGTATCACACACACCTGACCTTAACCTTACCCGTATCACACACACCTGACCCTAACCTTACCCATACCACCACACCTGCCCCTAATCTTACCCATATCACACACACCTGACCCTAACCTTACCCATATCACACACACCTGACCCTAACCTTACCCGTATGACACACACATGACCCTAACCTTACCCGTATCACACACACCTGACCCTAACCTTACCCGTATCACACACACCTGTCCCTAACTTTACCCGTATCACACACACCTGACCCTAACCTTACCCGTATCACACACACCTGTCCCTAACCTTACCCGTATCACACACACCTGTCCCTAACTTTACCCATATCACACACACCTGACCCTAACCTTACCCGTATCACACACACCTGTCCCTAACCTTACCCGTATCACACACACCTGTCCCTAACTTTACCCATATCACACACACCTGACCCTAAACTTACCCGTCTCATACACACCTTCCCCTAACCTTACCCGTATCACACACCTGTGCCTAACCTTACCCATATCACACCTCAATAGCAGCAAAAGTGTTTTACAATACAACCTGAACACAATAAGTACATTTTTAGATGTAAGTACATAGTACTTAAAGCCACTTAATATAAAGTGGGACCAATTCTGATTAGCTTTAGACATGACATTCGGGTTCAGATTCAAGTTCACTTGCCGAATTCAGTTTGCACCAAGCATACATTTTAAAGGTTGACTTTTTTGCATTAGGTGATCTGCAGTTTGTCTCTTTATTTTAGTACTGGCATGACTACTATCTTCAGTGGAACTCCTCTGAATATCCTGGAGTATCGAATGTAAGATTCCCTGACAGTCAGATCTGGAAGCCTGACATCTTACTTTATAACAGGTTTGTTCTTCACACAGGAGTCATCGAAAAATTCATATGTGCCATTAGCAAGAAAAAGGTTCAATAAAAACCAAATGTAGCTTTTCAAGTGTAAATCCTGTACATGAAGGACTTCTTGAAGAGTGGTAAATTGCCTGGAAAGAAGTGCTGGTGTAACAGAGAATGGACACTGAGTTTGCACTGTGTCATGGAAAAAGGTTTGGCCTCATTTGTCCCTGTCTAGAAAAGCAGGAGTAGATGTAGTAGAATCTGCTCAGAAAAAATGCAGAATTCGATTCTACTTTGAGGTCAAATAAATCGGGTCAGTGAATCACGAAAATGGAATCAGATTTGACCACTGGTGCAAAGTTGCAATTTCATTTGATTTATGTATTGGTTGTGTTGGTCTGGACAATCATGGTGTTTTCCTCAGGGATTTCTGTGACTGAATTCTTTATTCTTGAGCATGCCTCCATTATATGAATGAGAATTAATTTAGACACACACATTTGTGAAATTGGAACATGGTGAAAGGCACTTTTAATTGGATATTTTCCAGAAATCCTGTGATTAATACAGCTCTTAGTAAATTGCATGTACTTTGTATTGGGCTAATCAGAAGTGTTGCTGAGTGTTCCCCTGAGATGTTCATAAATCACTTTTTAGTTCAAATGATTCTTGTGTTCTCCACAGTGCCGATGAAAGGTTTGACGCCACATTTCATACGAATGTGCTGGTGAACTCCTCTGGTGCCTGCCAATACCTCCCGCCAGGTACTGTTCAGGTGTTTATGTCGCCACATGTCATATTTATCACTTGATCTAGAAAAAAAATTGGATTGCTGTGGACTAGGGTGACCAGATGTGATTGGCTGTGTTTATGGGTAGGCCTACTATGATAATAGACTACATAGCCTATAATAAAAGATAATGAATTTAAAACTTGAACCAAACATTTTTTTATTCAAAGATCAACAGTCTGTCATTAGTCTTTAGTCTGCCACAAGAAAGCAGCGTGTTTGGGTTCCGGTACACCAGCCATGTCAATAAAATGAATGAATAAAAATTAGCTTATCAATGTATATCTAAATTCGCGCCTACAGAATCTTTGTAGAACTTCAAAAAAAGAAACAAAAAAGATGCTGCAGCCAATGAGGACGACTCAACCTCTACAAACAGTTTTTAATGTTTTATCAGACAATAACTACTCAAGATTTTGCTTTAGTATAATTTTCGGGACTATTCAGTATTCAACAGCTTATATTTCGGGACGTCTGGTCACTCTACTGTGGACGCCCATTTCAAGCTCAGAATGAACAAATAAAATTGGTCACAACTTAGCACTTACAGTTTGGTTATCTTGGTCCGGACCAAAGAAGAAAATAATAGGCTACATTTAGGCCACGTCCACACGAAGCCGTCGCGTTCCCTGTCCGATTATTTTTTTTTCCTCGTTCTAAAAAAAAACTCCGTAAACACGGCGTCGTCTCAAGAAATATCTGCGTCCACACGAAACCACTGAAACTGACTGAAAACGGTGTAGTATATATGTCAGACCAGTATGGGGCGCTGTAATTGTGCCACAGAGATACACTATACACGGAGAAGAAGACTTTGAGCATGCGCCGACACGTGATGTGATGACATCATCGTTTCATAAAATATACGGATTGGCTGTACACACGAAACCGCAAGGGTGTCGTTTTCAGATTTATCCACTTTGGGACCCGGTTTCAAAAAATAGGGGTTTCACTCTACCAAAACGCCGTATCCGTGTGGACGAAACGCCAATACGATAAAAATGATACGTATACAGCGAAACGCGTCTTCGTGTGGACGTTGTACAAAACAACTTTTTTTACACTTTTGTTTTGGTCTTGACCGAACCAAGAGAACCGAACTACAAGTGTGAACACACCCTTAATCGAACACTCAAGTTTGTTTTAGTGGAACCAAACACCACTAAAAAAGGCTAAACTCTTTAAAAAAGCAATGACCTGGCAGAAACACATCACTACTCAATCTCGATAAGCTTATTATAACATACTTTTTCGTTGTGGAAATAAAATGCATAGGCCTATTAGTGACAAATAATCATGTATGCCAAATTGGATATTTATGCAATGCATTGCTTTAGCATGATGCTGCATCCAAATCAGTAAGTGTCAGTAAAATTAAATCCAAAACCAATTTTGTATTGGCCACAAGTTACGTAGTGCACATTTAAATTAATTTCCATTAAGCCAATTAAAAATTAAGCAAGGATGATTATGTGGAAAGCTAAAAATATGGTACTTCTAGTTTTGGTCTAAAGAGTTGATAAACTGTTTGATGTGAAAGTAGATTTGCCAGTTCAGCATTCGCCTCCACTACCTCATTTAGTTTTCTCCTCTTGTTTCTTGCTGTGAAAGCTGAAGCAGGCTCTATCCCGAGATAAACATTTGATTTATGAGGAGATGTAGTCCTGGCAGTGAGTTTGCAGTAAATTCTCGATGTCGTGACATTGAAGAGATTGCCTTCTCCTGAACCTCCATAAAGCTTTGTCAGAAGCCTAGTTATGCTTTATGGGAATGAAAGCACTGAACCATCCATGCTAAATTACATACGTATGTCTTCACTGGCACTTTCAATTTATGTTGTGGCAGCCGCCTCATTCCCCAAATGTTCATTTTCATCACTGTTATGGTTCATATAAATTGAATTTTGACATTTTTGCATGCGATGTCGTTTTATAATAATAATAGTAATGATGATCAATGATAAGCATTTTATTTTTTATTATAGTTAGTACTATTAAAGTGCTCTGAGATGTGCTTCTGGATGATCTGCTTGATTTCCCTCCACTGAAAATCAAAGGGATATTCAAAAGCACCTGCTACATCGATGTTCGCTGGTTCCCCTTCGACCTTCAGAGGTGTGATCTGAAGTTCGGCTCCTGGACGTATGGCGGATGGTCTCTGGACCTGCAGATGATTGATGCTGACATCACAGGATATATCGCTAATGGAGAGTGGGACCTTGTGGGTAAGGTGATATACTGTAAAATAATAATGTATGCATGTTGTTAAAACAGTCTGAATAGACACTTTATCTGTATTTTATTGTTTTCCTTATTTAGACTTCCCTTGTGAAAAAGAAGTGCACTTGTTGTGCCCTTAAAATCTATTTCACCGAAAAGAAGTGAATTTCTACATGACATGCCACATGACATTTCATTAGCTTGTAGACTAAGATATTATCAATCAATAATACCCATAAGTAGTTTATATTTTCCACAATTAGCTCATAAAAACAAGGTGCTTTTGCTCTCAACTTTGTCTCAACAGTACAGTACCCATATGTGGTACAGTTGAGACACCCATTTTTAATAATGTAAAGGTAACTAAACGTTCATTGCAAATATAATAAATAAATGCAAATAAAGAAAATAACAATTGGGCAACATGTTTATTTATTCATCCATTTAAATTCATTCATTTTATTTAAATTAGCACTAAAATGAACAATATTTTTAATATGCATTAATAATGCACAGTTTAAATATCACAAATATCAAATTTTGTTTTCATTTGCGTCGTATTCTGGCTAATTATGACGTTAAACCTGTTATCATAACACTGAACAACTAAACAGTGTGTTTCCTAATAGAACTCTATCGCGAGTACAGATACAAGTGTGTCTCAACTTACCCCGCTGGTCACCTGGCACATTTCTCTAGATTTTGCAATGATCTTGCATGACACAATACCATGAAATAGGCCAGTTTTTAGGGCACAGAATGATACCAGTTGCGTTTAACAGTCACATAAGGATAATAAGCTATTGTGGAGTGTGCATGGTGAAGTGAAAGTCTTATCTTAGAATTTTTTTTGCTGATATCTTCGGTTCGGAGATGTTTACGTTGTTAAAATTTCCCATGATCAAAGAGGACACTAACACGAATGTGCACAGCAAAAAGTTGTGCATGCTGCGCACGCAAGTTATTTAAGGTGTTTCAAATGTAGGCTACTCAGAAAGAACAGCCCATCAATGTTTTATTCTACAGTAGCTTCATGCATTCTTTTTTTAATCAAAACTTCAATGTGGGTAAGTTTCATTCAGCAAAAAGATTTTTTCCACTGCCCACGATCACCAAAACCTGTTGTTAAGAAAAGTACTGAGCGGGTTTTTTTGTGCTGTCTAGTGGTTTAAAAGAGAATAAAGTAAAATTCGCCTTTAGCCTTGTTGTACCCTACTCTCTTTTTTTTAAGTTTGCATCTTTTTCACAACTCGCAGTTTACAGGAAAAAAATCCAAGTAATCTTTTTTTTTTCTCTGGGGGGGGGGGGGGGGGTTACATTTCACTTTCTATTCAATTCATATTGGGTCTATTCATATTAAGCATTGGTGCACTTACCTTAATGCTTGTGTGACAGTCACATCCCAGAAACAATGTGAATGTACAGTGTCAGGTTTGAATGGTCATTGCACAAAACATTAATTTTATAAGGTTACCAATTATCTGTAACTCAGAGGTTCCAGGTCGCAGGAATGAGAAATTCTACGACTGCTGCAAGGAACCGTACCCAGATGTGACGTTCACAGTGGTGATGCGGAGACGAACGCTGTACTACGGTCTTAATCTGCTCATTCCCTGTGTGCTCATCTCTACTCTGGCTCTACTCGTCTTCCTGTTGCCTGCAGACTCAGGAGAGAAGATCTCTCTCGGTGAGATAGACACTCTGTCATCATTTTAACATGTTAATGTTAGATGTGATGTTAATGAATTGTGTTCATTCAAGTGTGCACTTACAAATCTGTAATTAGTTTGAGATGTCATGGTTTATTAAACATCCTTGCCTTGAATTTTTGGGAAAGAAAAACATATCGGAAAAATATATCGGCCACTATATCGGCATTGGCCGCTATCGTCCCGATAAGAACATTTGGCTGATGTATTAAAGCCGATAAGTAATGGATTATTTCCTTCAGCTGAGACACTTCGGATGTGCACTGTTCACCATGATGGTTTCGAATTGCTTGAAATATTATTGGAATCACTTCAAAAAAGATAAAATACAATAAAGTGCAACATGTGCAGCGCAAGTCTGTCATATAGGCTACATAAAATTATAATAAGAACATTATTATTGTGTTTGAGACATGGCTTTTAATGGTGAGATTTAAGTTTTTGTAATTAGGCTCTCAAAAATTAAAAAAAAATGTGGATTTAGATTTATTGGTTAATATATCGGTTATCGGCTTTCAAATCTAAAGAATTATCGGTATCGGCCAAAATGTTCATACAGGCGCATCCCTGATTTCTACCTACCACTCCATGTGGGAAATCATCAAGACAATAGCCGCATTTCCACCATCAGCCCGAACCGTTCTCGTTGCTTAACCGTTCCGTTTCGTTCATGGTTTCAATTTCCTCCTTGGTGGAAAAGCACCTTTTAAAAGAAATGATGCACTTCACCTTTAATGGGGTTTATTATGGGAGCCTTACTCTTATACTGCAGTAAACGGAAGTGCATAAATGTCACATTTGCCATTTTAGAAATCATTAACTTTTATTTCTCACATCGGCAGACTTATCCTTCCTTTTTTTGCTGACTTAGTGAAATATCCACATTTAAACCAACACCATATGAAATTCACTTTGGCACAGGCACA
The DNA here is from genome assembly GCF_051911475.1 of Siphateles boraxobius. Taxonomy (NCBI): domain Eukaryota; kingdom Metazoa; phylum Chordata; class Actinopteri; order Cypriniformes; family Leuciscidae; genus Siphateles; species Siphateles boraxobius. The sequence goes on along the minus strand of NW_027509119.1, from coordinate 4,272,010 downwards.
AAATGTATGCAGGCATCCCTGTAAGCTACTGTAAGTGTGTAGTGAGATTGATGGCTTTAGTGAGGAATGCAGTTGGAGATCTCTGACGGACCAATGCCTCTATTTATCAGGCCTGCTGGATTTATTTCAGAAGACGCTGCCACAGTGAGTGAGGGAGCGCTCTGGAAGAGACTGAACCTCAAATCACAGCAGAACACAATTCATTTTTTTCATTTTGTCATTCCTAAAAGGTATTAGTGTGATGAAGCTGCCAACCTTACTTTGCACAGAGTGAGTCGTTGGCCATTGCTCTGAGAGTTACTCAAGATCAATACTCTGAATACCAGCAATTAGCCGTATGATACAGTACAATTAAGTTTCATCTTATAAGGCTCTTCTTAATTTATTTTATCTACTGTGATTAGGGCACTAAATTATGATATTTTATAGTAACCAAAATATGAATTAAGCCTAGATGCTTTTTTGCATTCTCTTGGATCATCTTGACAGTAATACACTTGGGACTAGTTGTCACATATTTCCTCTAATTAAACATTTCTCATTTGGGTCTGTTTTTTTTTTTTTTTTTGATAGTTACTGTATAGACAAATCTTAGAGAGCTAGAATGATCAAACTCATATATTAGATGCATATGTATATAAATACATACATGTATCTAGTTCAGTGAACTCTAGATGGCACAGGCTGATCACTCCTTTACATGCAATCTGCAAGCAATCACATAATTACTACATGGCAGAAGCTGATTGGCCTCTGCTAATTCTCCAGCCAATGAGGCCCCATCCACACTACTACATTTTAGTTTAGAAACGGAGACCTTTTGCTACGTTTGCGTAAGGCTCGGCTCTCTGATTGGGTGTCATACAACGGAAGAAAACATACAACAACAGCCTGGACTACCAGTTACGTTAGTGCAAGTAAATTCTGCATTTTACAATGCTATAACTACGTACATGCGCCGGAGGCAAGCTATTATTAGATCGTTCGGTGACAGTTCTCATGTGCAGCGGCGGTGTCGACCGTACATGGAGCGTCGGTTTTGGGTTAAGCCGGGAAGAACCAGCACATGGTGGGATAATTTTATAAATGAAGTTGTGGTTCCTGAGGAATGGTGCGAAAACTTTCGAATATCCAGATCGGCACTTATCAACCTCAGCGAAATCTGAGGAATAGTCAATCTGTTTCCTGTTTACACCGGCACGCGCATGCCCAGTGTGGGTGAATGGTCACGTGATCCCCATTTTCAGGATTTTGCATTTTTTTTTAATGTGGACGGAGATCAATTCTAATACGCAGCTAAAACCCTGGTGTGGACGGAGATTGTATTTGTTTTAATTATCCGTTTCTAAACTAAAATGTAGTAGTGTGGATAGGGCCTGAGATAGCTTGCTCATCATTTAAAAAGTCTGGTTCAGTGTTCACTGTAAGCTGGTCCTGCTACCAGAGCTCCTCTGAGACCCTCCACCTCCCCAGCTCCACCTGCCTAGTTCTGGATTCACATATGCATATTCGTGCAGCAGCGGCATATCTTACATGTTAACAGCAGCATCTGTGTCTCTTTTGGCAGTAGCAAGTCCATACTTGTCCATATGTGTTGCAGATTTAGTCGACCAAATACATTCAAATCGTAATATTCGATTACTTGCTAAAACAATTCAGAGAGTTATCATGATTAAAATAGCTCTTTTGAGCACTAGCCCAAGCTTCCTCTTTATCTGTCTTCAGTGTTGTGATTTTATATGAAAACTGTCACAGTGTTGGAGGGAGTAATATTTTTTTATTATTATTATGGTCAGGGATCACAGTCCTGCTCTCGCTGACAGTTTTCATGCTTCTGGTAGCTGAGATAATGCCGGCGACATCGGACTCTGTACCTTTAATAGGTAAGTGCAATTTGTAATTATGATTTGTAATCAAATCGTTTTGTTGTTGTTGTCTTAACTTTATACCTTCATACTTTATAATAATTTTACTTGGTTTAACCACTTATAGGCAAAGCCTTATAAAACACTGTAAAGAGAACTTTCTTTTAGGGGTAAAACTGTGAATTTGGGAATTATATCTGTATAACTTTGACAAAGACATTCAGGAACACTTATAAACAATGATTTGAATGACTGTTAAACCAGTTCATTGATACAATTCAAATCTTAAAAACTGTACTTGCAGATAATTTAATATTAATAAAATAAAAGGCCACTTAAGTGTACTTAGAGTACACTTTAATCACTGTTTCTCAACACGTTTTTAAAAAGTGCACTTTGTTATAATGTCTAAGTGTTTTACTTTAAAGTACATTTAAATTATGTTTTAATGATCTTTTGTCATGCTTAAAAGTACTAAACTAACATACTAACGCACATGTTAAGTACTTGATTATAATTTTTACTCTGTACATTTGACATTACATTTAAAAGTTTAAATGTACTGAACTGGAACTTTGCTAAAATTGAAGTCGTTACATAATTGATGAATTTTGAAACTGTTATTTTCCTCATTTTTGTTTTTGCTTTGAAACCATCTGTATTATATAAAGCACTATACAAATTAATGTAACGTTAGTTTTTGTCTTTAATAGGTTTTTCTTTTGTTTGTTAATATAATTCTCTCTATCCTCTGATTAGCTCAATATTTCGCCACCACCATGGTTATCGTTGGACTGTCTGTGATCGCCACAGTCTGGGTATTACAGTATCACTACCATGATCCTGATGGAGGAAAAATGCCAAAATGGGTGAGACTCTTGTGCTTGCTTTTATTTCTACTTACCATATAAATCCATCTGGTTGACTTATGGTTACTTCCATGTTTGTGTTCGGAAAACAGTGTTAATTACAGGGTTCGTGCACATTTTTACCAACAAATTCCCATGACTTTTGAGGCAAATATTCATGACCTAATGTTCCACAACACTCAATGTATACATGTTAACTAAAAATGAACTCTAACCAAATCCTAACCATAACTCTATAAGTACCTGTATTTATTTAATATTACTAAGTACTTATTTGAGTAAGTACAATGTAACTACGTCACCTTAAAATAAAATGGAACCAAATAAAATAATCAAATCAAAAATAACACTGGATAGTTTGCACAGTAAATAAAAAAATGTGTAAGTTAAAGTTAAAAATTAAAAACAGATTAAAGTTACAAAAGTTATTCAGTCGAGAGCAGTGAGTGATTTTCTCTTTGTCTTTCGCTGTGTGATCGACATTAATGACAGACAGTAGCAGGTTTATTAGGCTGCTGTCACTTTAAGTGCACGGATCCAACACTACACGTTTTCTCTCTCAACCTTTTACACCTCTTAAGACATAACCAACTTTTTTATGAGGATACTCGCCAAGACGGGCATTTTGCTGCATTTTTATGTTCATTCACCCGTTTAAGTGCAATAAGCCGTGAAAGTAGCTCAATTTGGTTTGCAAGGCAGCTTTATGTGATTGTGACTGCGCACAGAAAACAGTCTCTCGGATAGCATGCGAGAATACCGAATGGTTTAAAATCGATTGAATGTTTAAATTGGCAAGACTTAAAAAGACTTTTGTGATGATGCAACACAATGGACAATTCCATCAAATGTCCCGAAACGCAAGTGGAAGCCTTGTATTATTTGTAGTGCAGATGCAATGTTCTGATGTGAAGACATTTGCATCTCATAAGAGAGAAAGCGAGAGAGAGAAGACACTGTAAAAGGTCCATGTACGTTCATTAATTTTTCAATTTAAAATTAAAAGTATAAAATTAGAAAATGACTAATTTATTCATTTAAAAAAAAAGATTTGAATTCAGATGCGAGAAAACCTATAATTAACATTTCTGAAATAATCAGATAATATTTTTCTGGCACATAGGTTGTCGAATCCATGCCTATAGAGAAGAAAACCCTTTCTAGGCCCTGTCCAGTGCGATTTGTGTCAAAGCCTTCCTTATTAGTCCGGTTGCTGGGTTATTATTTTGTTACACGGAACTATGGAAGAACTAAAGTGGCACGGGTTGATATTTGGTCGACCAATCAGCGGAAAGGGGCGTTTCATCCCCGCCCCCATGTGGAAATCAAATATTCAAGCCGTTTATCCATTTTCTTCTCCTGTCCTGGATCTAAAATCAAGCCGAATTCCCAATTTGGTCCCACTTTATATTAAGTGGCTTTAAGTACTATGTACTTACATCGGAAAATAAAACACTGTGTATTGTGTTCATGTTGTGTTGTAAAACACTTTTGCTGCTATTGAGGTGTGATACGGGTAAGGTTAGTGTCAGGTGTGTGTGATATGGGTAAGGTTAGTGTCAGGTGAGTGTGATACGGGTAAGGTTAGGGTCAGGTGTGTGTGATACGGGTAAGGTTAGTGTCAGGTGTGTGTGATATGGGTAAGGTTAGGGTCAGGTGTGTGTGATACGGGTAAGGTTAGGGTCAGGTGTGTGTGATACGGGTAAGGTTAGGGTCAGGTGTGTGTGTGATATGGGTAAGGTTAGGGACATGTGTTTGTGATGCGGGTAAGGTTAGGGTCAGGTGTGTGTGTGATAAGGGTAAGGTTAGGGTCAGGTGTGTGTGATATGGGTAAGGTTAGGGTCAGGTGTGTGTGTGATATGGGTAAGGTTAGGGTCAGGTGTGTGTGATACAGGTAAGGTTAGGGACAGGTGTGTGTGATTTGGGAAAGGTTTGGGTCAGGTGTGTGTGATACGGGTAAGGTTAGGGTCAGGTGTGTGATACGGGTAAGGTTAGGGACAGTTGTGTGTGTTATACGGGTAAGGTTAGGGTCAGGTGTGTGTGATGTGGGTAAGGTTAGGGTCAGGTGTGTGTGATACGGGTAAGGTTAGGGTCAGGTGTGTGTGATACGGGTAAGGTTAGGGTCAGGTGTGTGTGTGATACGTGTAAGGTTAGGGTCAGGTGTGTGTGATACGGGTAAAGTTAGGGACAGGTGTGTGTGATACGGGTAAGGTTAGTGTCAGGTGTGTGTGATATGGGTAAGGTTAGTGTCAGGTGAGTGTGATACGGGTAAGGTTAGGGTCAGGTGTGTGTGATACGGGTAAGGTTAGTGTCAGGTGTGTGTGATATGGGTAAGGTTAGGGTCAGGTGTGTGTGATACGGGTAAGGTTAGGGTCAGGTGTGTGTGATACGGGTAAGGTTAGGGTCAGGTGTGTGTGTGATATGGGTAAGGTTAGGGACATGTGTTTGTGATGCGGGTAAGGTTAGGGTCAGGTGTGTGTGTGATAAGGGTAAGGTTAGGGTCAGGTGTGTGTGATATGGGTAAGGTTAGGGTCAGGTGTGTGTGTGATATGGGTAAGGTTAGGGTCAGGTGTGTGTGATACAGGTAAGGTTAGGGACAGGTGTGTGTGATTTGGGAAAGGTTTGGGTCAGGTGTGTGTGATACGGGTAAGGTTAGGGTCAGGTGTGTGATACGGGTAAGGTTAGGGACAGTTGTGTGTGTTATACGGGTAAGGTTAGGGTCAGGTGTGTGTGATGTGGGTAAGGTTAGGGTCAGGTGTGTGTGATACGGGTAAGGTTAGGGTCAGGTGTGTGTGATACGGGTAAGGTTAGGGTCAGGTGTGTGTGTGATACGTGTAAGGTTAGGGACAGGTGTGTGTGATACGGGTAAGGTTAGGGTCAGGTGTGTGTGATACGGGTAAGGTTAGGGACAGGTGTGTGTGATACGGGTAAGGTTAGGGACAGGTGTGTGTGATACGGGTAAGGTTAGGGTCAGGTGTGTGTAATACGGGTAAGGTTAGGGTCAGGTGTGTGTGATACGGGTAAGGTTAGGGTCAGGTGTGTGTGATACGGGTAAGTTTAGGGTCAGGTGTGTGTGATGCGGGTAAGGTTAGGTCAGGTGTGTGTGATACGGGTACGGTTAGGGACAGGTGTGTGTGATACGGGTACGGTTAGGGACAGGTGTGTGTGATACGGGTAAGTTTAGGGTCAGGTGTGTGTGATACGGGTAAGGTTAGGGTCAGGTGTGTGTGATACGGGTAAGGTTAGGGACAGGTGTGTGTGATACGGGTAAGGTTAGGGACAGGTGTGTGTGATACGGGTAAGGTTAGGGGCAGTGTGTGTGATACGGGTAAGGTTAGGGGCAGTGTGTGTGATACGGGTAAGGTTAGGGACAGGTGTGTGTGATACGGGTAAGGTTAGGGTCAGGTGTGTGTGATACGGGTAAGGTTAGGGACAGTGTGTGTGATACGGGTAAGGTTAGGGTCAGGTGTGTGTGATACAGGCAAGGTTAGGGACAGGTGTGTGTGATACGGGTAAGGTTAGGGGCAGGGTTTGTTTGGCATGGGTTGGTTTAAGGCTGGGTTAAGGTGTAAGGGAAGGGCCAACTGTGTAATTACAAATGTAATTACATAAATTTATTACAGCTGTAATTACATGCTGATATTTTTTAAATATAAGTACAATGTAAAAACATGTACGTACACAATAAGTCCATTGTATCAAATTATTAATTTCAATGTAAGTACATAGTACTTAAAGCCACTTAATATAAAGTGGGACCCTCGTTTTATTTTTAAATTTTTTGGCGAAAAACGAATAAATGAACCGTTTTCTCATATTTTTACTTTAAATTTTAAATCAAAAAACGAATAAACTCAACGTACATGGACCGTAAAATCATTGCTATTTTAAAATTCCATGACTTTTACAGGTTTTCCATGACCATACGAGCCCTGTATTCAATAGTAATTTTTCCTGTTAGACCCGCGTGGTGCTGTTGAACTGGTGCGCGTGGTTCCTGCGGATGAAGAGGCCTGGCGAGGACAGAGTTCGCTCGGCTTGTCACAATAAGCATCCGCGCAGCAGCGTCTCCAGCGTGGATCTGAACATCAGCACTGGAGCCACACAGTCCACCAATGGAAACCTGCTGTACATCGGCTTCCGTGGGATGGACACTCTTCACTACACCACTTCACCGGATTCAGGGGTGATCTGCAGTCGACTCATCGCCTCGGGAGAGGAAGATGTGCTTCTCCCTGGAGCTCAGGCGTCTTCTGTTAGCAGCGGTCCTAGCGAAACTGAACTCTCCAAAATCCTGGATGAGGTTCGGTATATTGCCAAACGCTTCCGTGACCAAGACGAGGAAGAGACTGTGTGTAATGAGTGGAAGTTTGCAGCATCTGTCATTGACCGTCTTTGTCTCATGGCCTTTTCCCTGTTCACCATTCTCTGCACCATTGGTATTTTAATGTCTGCCCCGAACTTCGTAGTGGCCATATCCAAGGATTTCTTCACCTGAGGCCAAGACCCTATTGTAGTTATTTTTACTTCTCAGAGCCTCTTAAGTGTAACGATATACTTCTTTTACAGATTAACTCTCTAAAATTTGACATGAAGGAAATCGTTCATCCAAAAATAAAAATAAACTGATGTTGAATTAGTATGGGAGTGAGCAGAGTGAACATTCAGCTCAACATCTTTTGTATTTCACTCAACAATGAAAATTATACAGGTTTAAAATGACATGAGGACGAGAAAATTATTAATGAAATTATGAACCGGTCCTTCAAGACTAGACTCAATGAATGTTTTTAAGTGTTTGTGTAGTAGTGGCTCTATAAATTTGATGTATCAATTTTAGTGTGAACCAGAGACAAGACTGTAACATTATGCACTTTATTTAAGTTTCTGTTTTTCATTAGTTAACTATTTACTCCACTTAAAGAACATGCATATATAAATTTTCTGTCTTGTTGAATCTGCCATCATGCTTTATTCGTAGTAATCAGTGCTGTTGTATATCTTCATGCTCATGTCTTTATCCCAGTATGTAATTGCTGGTGAATCAGTCAGTGTATGTGATGATATGAAGGTGGAGATTTCGACCTATTTTTTATTTTTTTTTAAATATTGTACAGTATAATGACAAATAAACATATTTTTGTAGGTTGAATCTGATTGGTCAGACTTATTAAATGTTGAAACTAGCAAAAAAGTTGACTAAAAATATCAAATATCAAAAGCATTGAATATGTTTTAATCATGGCCGAGACCAATCACAGAAAATCCTCAAAAAGAGTACAACAGTTTTTATAGAATACGACAATGTGACATGATTCATTACAGAATTTTTCGGCAAATGTGACATGATTCATTACATCATTTTTCTACAATATGATTGGTTCTTCACAAGTATTATTCAGCAAATCCTTCTGTTACTAGGTAAAAGCAAATCTGGATTTCTTGATTAATTCACCTTGTTACTGAAGTCATGAGGTTATGTGTTTATGCTGCTCTCTAGTTTTGTTTCCCTTTTTGTTATATATTTAGACACACTAACTTTGGCCAAAGTATTGGGGACATTAAATTTCAAAAGCATATAAATGTTAATCCTGCAAGAAAAGGAAATCCACTCAACCACTGACTAAAACTGAGTTGGCCCAACATAAAAATACTGTAATTGTGGTATATATTCACACATCACAATTCAAAAATCGCAACACTAAATTTAAACAAAAGGAGTAATGATTATATTCTAGTTTTGAACTCAAAAGAATTTAGAATTCTTATATTAGAATAATTATATTATAATTCTTATTATTCGGACAGTACCTTTAACACAACTGTTCAAAATATTTGAAAAGTTAATATAAAGTGACTAACAGATATTTAATAGGCTTAAATTTTAATTAAATGTCGATAGGCCTACTTTTTTTCTACAATTTTCGATCAGATGCTTTATCTTTTGAGTAAAATGAAGTACCTGTGCTTTAACCCAACTATCACACAGTTTGACTGATGATCCATCAATAACCCTGAACCCAGGATAGAGAGGCTCAGTGAATGTGGTCTGTTCTCTGTGAATGAGGGTCATTTTGTCAGAGACGCTGTAGAAGGACAGAGTTCCTGCACTGTGATCCACATACACTCCTATACAGGAGCCGAACACCTGAGGCAGTTTGGTCTCTCTGTTATTGTGCAAGAATGAACAACTCCAGGGAGTACAGGACAGTTTCCAGGACTGACCATTACATCCAAGCAAACATTCATCAGCTGTTCCTTTCCTGCGAATGCTCTTATATGCCACTGATACAGCCACACAATTTCTCAACTCAACCTCCCAGTAACAGCGTCCACACACACTCTCTCTACACAAAACCTGCTCCCAATGATCAAATCTGTCTGGATGATCGGGATACTGCTTGAATATCTTAGTGTAAGTAGCCTTCCTTTTTTCCTCAGACAGGCAGAGTTTTTTGTTCACTGTGTTTGGATCCAGAGTCAAGTGACTGCGATCTAATAAAGGTAGAAAAATAGGATGCTTTAGGGAAAAAGGTTGGACCATTCTGTCTCACCGATATTGATGATATCAGAATGAATGTGTGTGTATTATTTGCCACGGTTGCTATTAGTTCTTTCTGTGTTTGTACATTTTTATATTGACTTACACTGGAGGAACTCTTCCCTAGTCTTGGGTTCAGGAACGGGGATGGTCTGGATGCAATTCACTATGAAAAACAGTAAACACTAGACATTAGTGTGAGAGAAAAAAAAAATCGACATGAATTTAATATCAAGTGCATTGTGTTTTTACATATTGAGTGTATTTTATAGTTTCTGTCAAAACAACAATCACAATCTTATGACTAATTATCCTTAATAAACAAACATCAAGCAATAACTTGTAAACCTATGGAACATATGAATGTTCTGGAAGCTTATTCATTGTACACATATCTCATTAGATTTTGATAATAAGGCTGAAGAGAAAAGCCACCAAATTCAGCATTTCATGCAACCAGTTTTTTGTGATGTCAGTTTTTTTAAATAATAATTATGCCTGCATTTTCCAAAGGCATTGTAAGCCCAAATAGATCATAGAGACCATAGGTGTCAATGTGTACATGTAAACACTAAATAATTGATCTCTTATTTATCCATGTTTGAGAGTAAGTAAATGTCTTATACAATACACTTTGTAATTTCACCCTTGTATTTCCACATTGACCTATTTCTGAGAGTGAATACATCATCCAGTACTTTACCTCTACCAGATATCATTGTCATCTCCTCTTGGCAGAAATCCTCAAGTTTCTTTCTCAGATGAGAGACAGATTTTTGTACATTATCAAAGGAAAGGAGAGAACTAACAACGATGTTGGGTGAGTCCATAAGCAGGACAGAGAGAGACTGGAAACTCTACAGACACACAAACAACAGAGCGTTTTCACATGAAACTGATCTTAAAATGTTAAGACGACAAAACAAGTCAAGATGAAAGGATTTGTTCACCTCAAAATGAAAATTTCCTAATAATTTACTCACGCCAATGCCATCCAAGATATCCATGTCTTTCTTTCCTCAGTGGAAGAGAAATTAAGTTTTTTGAGGAAAACATTTCTGGATTTTTCTTCGAATAATGGACTTCAATGGCAACCACTGTTTTGAAGTCCAAATCAATGCAGTTTCAAAGGTCTTTGAAGTGCTTCAGCGGGCTGTGCACGATCAGCTGAGGAGGAGAGTCTTATCTAGCGAAACGATGGGTCATTTTCAAAAAAGATTTGTGTCACATTATTGTTTAAAATGGTCCTTACGTGTGTGTATCCTGGGTGTTTAAATCTTTTAAAACCTAAACGTTTTTTTTTTTCGCCGGCGACATCGAGCCTGACCTTTCAACGTGATGACGTAGTTCCCGGCGCGTTGCAGATCAGCTCAATCCGAACAATTGTAGTTAAAAAGTATATATCCTCAGCTGATCGTGCACAGCCCGATGAAGCACTTCAAAGACCTTTGAAACTGCATTGATTTGGACTTCAAAACAGTGGTTGCCATTGAAGTCCATTATTCGAAGAAAAATCCAGAAATGTTTTCCTCAAAACACTTATTTTCTCTTCCACTGAGGAAAGAAAGACATGGATATCTTGTGGCACTTTTCCACTGCATGGTACGGTACGGCTCGGCTCGGTACGGCACGCTTTGGCGCTTTTCCACTGCATGGTACGGTACGGCTCGGTACGGCTCACTTGTGGCGCTTTTTCTGCATGGTACGGTACGGTTCGGTTTGGTACGGCACGCTTTGGCGCTTTTCCACTGCATGGTACGGTACGGCCCGGTACGGCTCACCTGTGGCGCTTTTCCACTGCATGGTACGGTACGGCCCGGTACGGCTCACCTGTGGCGCTTTTCCACTGCATGGTACGGTACGGCCCGGTACGGCTCACCTGTGGCGCTTTTCCACTGCATGGTACGGTACGGTTCGGTTTGGTACGGCACGCTTTGGCGCTTTTCCACTGCATGGTACGGTACGGCTCGGTACGGCTCACTTGTGGCGCTTTTTCTGCATGGTACGGTACGGCTCGCTTCGGCTCGCTTTAAATGGTACCACCTCTGTTGAAGTTCCAAGCGTACCGTACCGTGCTAAAATGTGACGTGAAAACACTGCAGATCACTGATTGGTCAGACAGAATCGTCATTACCAGCATCATTGTATTTGCGAGACATCAAACCCGCTAGATTTAAATAGTCAGTAACAGCCACCGCTGTAGCACCTGTTTTAAAACTACTTGCTTGACTTGCTTGAAGAAAAATAACTTCCAAAAAAGAAATGGCTGAATCGTGGTCAGTGGACGAGAAATGCAGACGTTCCTCTTGTTAGTTGCCGAGGAGCGGATAAACTATAACGATCAGTCATAATCCCACCCACTTTGAAGCGGTACTAACTGCAGTGGAAAAGCAACCGAGCTAAAGCGAACCGAGCCGTGCCGCGCCGAGTCGTACCACGCAGTGGAAAAGCGAAGCGAGCCGAACCGTGTCGCGCCGAGCCGAACCGTACTGAGCCGTACCGTTTATGTTTTGCTGTATTGTTGTGTGTTTTGTCCTTGTGTGTATCTGCTGGCTGTACAAATAATTGCCCTAAAGTTACCTTGACCTTGAAACTGGCGTAAGCACTGGAGGTGGCAGCAATATTTGCGTTTTCCATAGGGATTCCCGCTGCGATGTGGGCTCGTTGCCTCGTTCTGTAGACACTCGAAGATGATAGGTCTGACGTAATGTCGACGTAATATCTCCGTTCCCTCCTTCAGGGAACGAGGGAAACCGTACGTAACCGAGACGTTTTTGCGAAGGAACACAAATATCTCTGCGGGGGAACGTAAAAGTCTTGAAAATATTTGTTTTTGTCCAATCCCAAAATTTTTCCACCACCACGGCTCTATAGGGTTCCTGTATTGGTGCCGCAATGTAAAGTGTTCAGCATTTGTTTTGTGTCTGCCTCTTTAATAGCTAATTGTTATCGTAAGAAAGTATTCCACCGTGAACTTTTAACTTTAAATAAAATAATAAAACTACATCAGATGTCACAACCACCATGCTGGATCATGCTGCACGAGTTTGACCAGCAGATGTCCTCAGTGGGCATGTTCTGCACACTGGATTTGTTGTATACTTGGTGTAGCCTAATATAATAATGAATAATCTGTAGCAGATCTGAACCCTTACGTCCACATACACTCAAATAAAATAAAAAATAACAGGGCAGAATGTGAAAATGTGGATGTGAAGTAACACTGCTTAAGGTTGAAATTCACATCATAATATCACAAATGAATTATATTAGTAGGCTAATCAAAAAATTATTAGGAAAATATGTGGTTTAAGAGCTGTTAGTTTGGGTAAAATAAATAAATAAATAAATAAAAACACGTTCTCTTTGACAACTGATATTTATATTGTATGGAAGTAGTCTGATATACTATTCTAAAGATCTCATGGGTTAACATTACAATCCATCACATTTTCATCTTAGTTTCTGACAATATAAATATGGACAATTGTACCAAATTGGATATTTTTGTTTTGAGTGTGAGCCTGATAAAAGCCTGATTTATCAAAAATGATACTCCATATACTGTATATATATACAGTATATATATATATATATATCATTTTTTTGTCTAAAGATTTAATGAAATGTTCCATTTCAAAAATATTGATTTTTCTGACTATTATTTATTAATATGTCAGGCTTTACAGGGTTAAGTATAAAAAAATCTGCACAATCTGCTTTAAGAAACAACAACAGCGCAATGATAACATTAAGACAGTACATGACAATGCACTATTTTATTGTCCATGAATTCTACAGCTTCAAGATTTACTTGAGTAAACATTCATTATGCCATAAACACTCCGCCCAGGTGTGAACATAGTAAACCCGATCACACAACCTGATCAAACTGTACACATGATAGAGATTTTCAGGTCAACTAAATCCTATTGGAAGAGCTAGAACATGGCAAGTGGCTTGCATATCAATAAATAAATAATCTTATCCAAATATACTGCATTCGATCCTGAGCTATACATATATTCAAGAGATTTACAACCTATTAAAAGTCATTTGACTGTTTTGATGTAGAGCGATTGATACATTAGATGTCGAGTGACCACAAACAGGGGAAGCTGAGTCCTTCATTATGTTAATAATGCACATAGGGCTTTCAGTCTAAATCCAGGGTAGGCTGGTCGGGTCCTTTCTTCAGGGGTCCAGTGACACACAATGACTATTTGAGAACACTTACAGTCTTCAGGCTCATTGTCAACACAATCTGAGAAAGACTTTGCATAAATACGTGAGAGTTTGTTTGCATAGTTGCAAGGCGGCCACAGAGAGAGAGAGAGAGAGAGAGAGAGAGAGAGAGAGAGAGAGAGAGAGAGAGAGAGAGAGAGAGAGAGAGCGCCAGCGCTGGAAGATTTTCCTGTGGACGGTTGCAGTGGTGACCGTCAGTTACCTGTGTGTGGACAGACAGACAGACAGACAGACAGCGCTGGTAAACGAGCTGTAAGACTGCCGTGAATGACGTAAGAGAGTGTGGGATCACATGTACCTCTCTCTGAGAGTCAGTGCAGGGTTGTTGCTGAGGAAAGAGAGCTGCTGCTCCAGGCTACACACACGAAAGGCCAGGTAACACGACGACAGGATGAGCAGGATAATGCTGCGGGACAGAAGTCACATGTCAAATGGAAACCCAAGAGCAGAAGAACTACAGCTCACTGTGAGCGATGAGTTCATGGAGAGCCGTATGAATGTTCAGATGGACACTAGATGGCAGCGTTGGGAACTAAACGTTTTTGTTTTTTCGTCATTCATATCTTATGGAAACACAGCCATTGATATGATTACAAAGTCATCTCGGTTGCTCAAATAAATAAAAACAAAACACTTAATTTAATTGTATTTATTATTTCTAAAAAAGTAAGCTATATCTAAATATTATAATGCCAAAGAGATTGAGATTTGGAATTCTCAAATGAAAATGATTTTAATATATTATAATTTAATTGTATTGTATTGTTTTGTTATTATTATTATTTTATATTATTTAATATATTTCCATTGTTAGTTTTAGTAATAGTTTCAATTAGTATTAATAATAATAATTTATTAAATAGCATTAATTCTCAACTGAAGAGCAGAGGACATAGGCAAAATGTTTTTTTTTAAATTATTTTAATATATTATTTTTTAATTTAATTATTTTATAAGAATGATTATTCCTTAATTTATTATTATTTATTATTTAATTTTATAAATGTTTAATATAATTTTCTATATTATTTAATATGTTAGTAGTAGTAGTATTAATAATAATACATTATATTTTTTGCCTTTATTATTGATTTTTGTATTATTTATTTATTTATTATTATTATTATTATATAGTATTTTTATATTGAATGAGTTTTCATATAATTTTCTTTAATTTTGTCATTTATATAGTATAGGCATTAAGCACACAAAGGTAAATAGTTGAAATCTAATGTATTGATTTAATAATAAAGGTTGTTCTGAAAACTTTTTTCAACTCCTAATGTATTTGTTGGGTGAATTTATTGATTCATTATTATTTGCGGTTCCCAAGATATCATCTTATTCTGTTAAAAACATAACTGTGGCGTGTGCACGTGGAGCCAGTTTCCACACATGACTTTATTTTGCACGTGACTGCCCCACATAAATCAGCTGGTGCCGATGGGGACGGATTACTGGAACAGGTGGACTGGCAAACACTGACAAAGTAATGAGAAAATCTCCCCTGCCTCTTGATTTGATCTATTTATAAAGCCTAGAAGAAAAGTTGACTAAAAAAGTATGATAATATGCGTATATAATTTTCCAAGCCTGTGTCGATCTAGATCGTTTGATCTTTAATTAAATACGTTTGACATGATACCCATATAAAAACTGAAAAATGCTAAAGGTGAAGGTGTGTGTGTGTGTGTGTGTGTGTGTAATTGTGTGTGTGTGTGTGTGTGTGTGTGAGTGTGTGTGTGTGTGTGTGTGTGTGTGTGTGTGTACTTGTACAACTATCTTTGTGAGGACCAGTTTAAGTTTTAGACCATTGGAGTGAGGACAAAGAGAATAAAGTGAGGACATTTTGGCCGGTCCTCACTTTCTGAGACCCCTTTAAAGGCCTGTTTGAGGGAAAAGACTTGGTTTTAGGGATAAGGTTATAATTAGGTTAAGGGTAGGTTTAGGGTAAGGGTTCAGGTTAGGCGCTTTGTTGTGATGAGTAAGGTTAAGGTAAGCGGCTTTATGTCCTCATAAAGATAGATGTACAAGAGTGTGTGTGTGTGTGTGGCCTGGTAAACCCTACATTATGGGGACAAAATGTCCCCATAAGGATTGCAATATCTGAAATCCTTGTTCGTGTGGGGACATTTTTTGGTCCCCATGAGGAAAACAGCTTATAAATCATACTAAGTGATGTTTTTTGAAAATGTAAAAATGCAGAAAGTTTTCTGTGATGGGTAGGTTTAGGGGTAGGGTTAGTGTTAGGGAATAGAATATACAGTTTGTACAGTATAAAAATCATTATGTCTATGGAAAGTCCCCATAAAACATGGAAACACTACGTGTGTGTGTGTGTGTGTGTGTGTGTGTGTGTGTGTGTGTGTGTGTGTGTGTGTGTGTGTGTGTGTTTAAATGATGATGCGAGTGAATTAGGTGTCCTGAAACAATACACGGTCTCTGTGATACCAAATAAGCAAATTATTTGTTTAGCCAATCATACGGTTGTGAGCTCAGGAAGACAGGACAGCATTTATAAAGCTAAGAGTAAGAATAAACGAACGGACAGACAAACTCACAGCAGGATGAAGAACTTCAGTAGCTGGTACTCCATCTGACCCAGTTCTGGTATCGTCTCGTTCAGGCGGAGCTTCTTGGTTTCCAGACCTGGATCTGAAGCGGATCACAGTATCACAGGATAAGGAAACGTTCTGACTTACACCAGTCTTTTCTTTCTTTAATAAATGAACACAGGTCTCATATTAAGGCCCTGATACACTCACAGCGAAGCTTTTTCATTCTTCGCTTAGAGGTAACAAAGTTTAAATTACGTGATCAGTGATATAATGTTAGCAAACATCCCGACGCCGTCCATACTGATGAGAGCGACGTTTAGATAAACGTAAATATGTGGATCTTTGCACCAGTGCTTCAATCATGTCATGTTTATTTATATAGCTCTTTATACAATAATAGATTGATTTAAAGCAAGTAGCTTTACAGTACTAAAAATGTATTAAAAAGTCTCTTTCAATTAGAATTACAACATCAGTTTCTCCTAAAGAGACGATCCAGTGCGTTCGTGTTTCACTCGCGTCTGACCCTGATGGACTGAACAGAAAATATGAACCAGAGAAGATTTCATTGTTGAAAAAGGCGGAGCCTCAGAGCCACACCCACCGCTTACATCATCACCACGGACCAATGATAAATATTATTAATTCTCAACTGAAGAGCAGAGGACATAAGCTAAATGTTTTTTATTATTTTAATATATATTTTTTTTATTTAATTATTTTATAACAATCATTATTTATTAATTTCTTATTATTCATTTATTAATATTATTATTTAAATATGTTATTATTATTATTTAAATGTTATAATTTTTTTATATAATTGTTTATATTTTTATTTATTTATATAGCTCTTTATACAATAGTAGATTGATTTAAAGCAAG
This sequence comes from Siphateles boraxobius, assembly GCF_051911475.1. Classification (NCBI taxonomy): domain Eukaryota; kingdom Metazoa; phylum Chordata; class Actinopteri; order Cypriniformes; family Leuciscidae; genus Siphateles; species Siphateles boraxobius. The sequence goes on along the minus strand of NW_027509119.1, from coordinate 4,255,047 downwards.
TAGCTTTACAGTACTAAAAGAGTATTAAAAAGTCTCTTTCAATTAGAATTACAACTCAACATAAAGAGAATGATAGTTCGAAGGTTTTAAGCAACCAGAGCGAAACGAACTTCGCTTTGGTCTGATTTACCTTTGAAATGAGGTAATTGAAATTGGCTTGAAGTACACTCACCTAAAGGATTATTAGGAACACCATACTAATACTGTGTTTCACCCACTTTCGCCTTCAGAACTGCCTTATTCTACGTTGCATTGATTCAACAAGGTGCTGAAAGCATTCTTTAGAAATGTTGGCCCATATTGATAGGATAGCATCTTGCAGTTGATGGAGATTTGTGGGATGCATTATCCAGGGCACGAAGGTCCCCTTCCACCACATCCCAAATATGCTCAATTGGGTTGAGATCTGGTGACTGTAGGGGCTATTTTAGTACAGTGGACTCATTGTCATGTTCAAGAAACCAATTTGAAATGATTCGAGCTTTGTAACATGGTGCATTATCCTGCTGGAAGTAGCCATCAGAGGATGGGTACATGGTGGCCATAAAGGGATGGACATGGTCAGAAACAATGCTCAGGTAGGCCGTGGCATTTAAACGATGCCCAATTGGCACTAAGGGGCCTAAAGTGTGCCAAGAAAACATCCCCCACACAATTACACCACCACCACCAGCCTGCACAGTGATAACAAGGCATGATGGATCCATGTTCTCATTCTGTTTACGGCAAATTCTGACTCTACCATCTGAATGTCTCAACAGAAATCGAGACTCATCAGACCAGGCAACATTTTTCCAGTCTTCAACTGTCCAATTTTGGTGAGCTCTTGCAAATTGTAGCCTCTTTTTCCTATTTGTATTGGAGATGAGTGGTACCCGGTGGGGTCTTCTGCTGTTGTAGCACATCCGCCTCAAGGTTGTGCGTGTTGTGGCTTCACAAATGCTTTGCTGCATACCTCGGTTGTAATGAGTGGTTATTTCAGTCAAAGTTGCTCTTCTATCAGCTGGAATCAGTCGGCCCATTCTCCTCTGACCTCTAGCATCAACAAGGCATTTTCGCCCACAGGACTGCCGCATACTGGATGTTTTTCCCTTTTCACACCATTCTTTGTAAACCCTAGAAATGGTTGTGCGTGAAAATCCCAGTAACTGAGCAGATTGTGAAATACTCAGACCGGCCCGTCTGGCACCAACAACCATGCCACGCTCAAAAGTGCTTAAATCACCTTTCTTTCCTATTCTGACATTCAGTTTGGAGTTCAGGAGATTGTCTTGACCAGGACCACACCCCTAAATGCAATGAAGCAGCTGCCATGTGATTGGTTGATTAAATAATTGCATTAATGAGAAATTGAACAGGTGCTCCTAATAATCCTTTAGGTGAGTGTATATTGGGGCCTTTAGTTGAGAGATTGTATTTGGTGAAATGCTGTATGTTGAAATAAAATACTGAAAGAATATGTGAACTACCCATAACGGCCAAAAATCACTTTTAACATTATCCAAACGAGCATTTAAAAGAATTACATCAATTAGTCTTAAGCAGAGGCTGATATTTTAATGTTTTATCTCCACATTTTTTAATCTCCATCTGGGATTAATCCCGTATTGCATAATGGACCCGATTCCTGCCAGTCAACCAGCCACTCACAACACAGGCAGAGATATGACGTCAAAGTCAAGTGATCAGCCTGTTCCCGAATGAAACAAAATCATTTAATGGACATTTTTTCATTCCATCCCAGAAACATTAGATCAAATGGAGACATTAACTTCCAGTCTGGTCTGAGAAATTAATCCGCTCATAATGTGTTTCCAACAGCTTTACCCTCCTCAGAAGTTCAGCACAAAAACTGTCGTCACATGATTTCATTACGTTACATGTTTATTACAGATAGGGACATCCATTAATTTATCTTGGAAATAAAAATACGTATTTATACTTGTATTGTTCAATTGCCTTCAGTTTTGATGTATGTCTAAAATCTCATAACAAGTCAAGAAAGACATCAAGGTTGATATTGCTCGTCTCATTTCCAAGTGATAGTTATAGTTTCACATTTTTTTAAATGCAATAGATCATGTAGGTATTTCATGCATACTGCACACAGTATATACACATTACATATTAGTAAGTGTTAGTTATTTTAATTGATTTTTTTTAAAGGTTAAATTTATAGTACCAAAGAATAACTTTTCTTTGACCTTTCCGGTTGTTCATGATTACTAGAGATTTTATTTTAAATCACTTTATAGAGATTTCTGAGGTCATACAGCAATCTTCTGAATGAATGGATTTAAAGCACAATACAGATCAACTGACAGACATCATACGGCTTTTACTTGAACGTTCACAAAGAGCGTTATCTATCTGAAATATTCTAGAGAAAATTTCTCTATTCAACTATTGACTTTTCAATGATTTCCTAAGATTTGACTTGTGTCCATGACTTGTCCTGCACACTGTAAAAGTCCCTGTAAGGTGTAAATTTAACAAGGAGTTACTTCGAAAATAATCTGGCCTTTTGGGCGGACTAGTTATCTTTTCCCTTTTTGTTTGTTTGTTTGTATATTGTTTGTTCCCCCACTGTTTATTACTGCAGCACGAGGATGCTACGGCCTCAGTGTTTGAACAGAGGAGCTACTTTTGCATGTCATTTATTTTGGATTAACTGAGTGATTCACAAGGTTTTGTTTAATTAATTTAATTTTTGTTTTTTTTCTGATTGTGTTTGGTTTTTTTATTTATTTAATTTGCTTTGTGGTTTAAAGGCTCCTTCTGTTCAGGTAGTTTGTGATGAAAGCGTCCTCCGTGTGTGTGATATACTGTTGTGTAAGCCAAAAATAAATCTTGATTATTTTTCTATTTAATGAACCCCGAGTGGTGCTTTGTCTATGTAATGGTGGGTCATGTAACATGTTCACAGAACACACACAACACTGATAACGTGATATACGTGAAACATCCTTTGATCTATATTATTTAACTAAAGACCCAAAACAAAATACATCTGAAATATGCAATACTGACAATTTCATAACTTCTAACCAATCGTCAGAGATGTAAAGTCCAGTCCAGGTTCAGAAAGTAAAAGTCCTCCTCAGTATTTTGTTCCAATCACCTGGATTTGCACATTAGCACAGTTTATCAGCCAGGAGAACTAATCAGTTAAATCAGTTCATGGGTGGAATAAACATAATAGTGGTGGGGAAAAAAATCGATTCTGTTCAGAATATCAAAATTTTGCGCACGCAATTATATCAATGCAGTAGCGCAAAGTATTGCAATATTTAATTATAAAATTATCTATTTTATTTTCCGGTTTTCTCCATTGGTTTTCTCAGAGTTAACTCTGATCATTTACATTTGCGTATTACATCCACAAGGTGGCGCTTGTTGCGGTGCTTTGTTGTCCTGCATTCAACAGCAAATTCAAATGAAAATGGCTTCACTATTACAACCGGTTGTAGACGACGCTCCTCTTCTTTCAAATCGAAAGTGTGCGTAAATTTCGGTTTTATGATTATTCTTAGGTTTATGTTACTCTATTGTATTTATATAATTTTAAATATGCTGGGAGCTCACCATTCATGTGAGAGGTCTTCTATTCAGAGAATAATTTGTGCCATTTGAAGGGAGTTGAGCGGTCTTATTATTACATTTTTTGTAATGCCTTTGAATAATATGGGGGTCATGAATCACAATATATCGCAGAATTGAATCGCAATACTTGCTGTATCGCAATATGTTAAGAATCGCTATAATATTGAATCGTGGCCCAAATATCGCAATACTATCGAATCGTCACATTTTTGCCAATTCCCACCCCTAAAACATACGGCAGGACTTTAACTTTCTGACCCCTGGACTTTGCACCTCTGCCCATCGTTACCCCTTTCAAAAAACCTGTGTGCCAGTACCATGGTATCAGATTTACATATACATGATATATACATGCTACTCCAAGGTACTTTACAGAATACCATATACAATTGTTCATAGTATCAAATATGTAAGTACGTTTTTTGGACTCACCCTCCAGAGGCTTGTCTGTCTGGAAAGGGACGTCTACGGCACTCAGGCTGCTGGTGGAGTTTCCCAGTAAATCAGGTAGAGAAGAAGACACGGACACCACTGATGGCTTCCTCCTCCACTTCAGCACCGGAGGAAACTCGTCTGGGACAGGGAAAACTTCAGGGACAGGGAACTCATCCTACACCACCAAATGGAAGTACAGGACACACTAAGATTCACTAAGAATGAAATGCGCCCACTGAAAACGCATCCATCCCTACAAATAATTTACAGCCTGCATTCGTTGGGCAGTAATATTGCGAATTACATTCAGTAATGAGATTAAATGCACAAGGCGCAGAGCTAATTTACGTCCAAAGAGGCGCAAAACAATAATGTAATACTTCTAATAAACTTGCACTACAGTTATATCTGATACATTCTCCTTTTGCTTCCCTGTTTCTACCTCGGGATGGAGTAACTACAGATTACGCCATCTCTAGTTTGCATCCAATGTTTTCAGGCGACGCTGACAATTGTGAAGATTTCAGATGACGGCAACTCTGGATTCGACACGCAAAACTTTCAAATATTATCCTAATATTGTAATATTATCCTTATATTGTAATCAATACGAGCACAAGTTGTAATTGCGCAAGGTTTTTGTCTGCTTAACTAAATACATATCTAGTTCAAATCATGAAACTCTCCTCTGAGACCCTCCACCTCCCCAGCTCCACCTGCCTAGATCTGTTACGGGATTTAATGGCATCCATACTTGCTCTGCAACAGCAGTGTAGCAGATCTAGTTCACCAAGAACAAATACATTACCATTATCTCATTCAATAACATGCTAAAACTATTTTGAGAGTTTTTCATGATTAAAATGACGTTAACTAACCACATAACGTATGATTTAATAGCAGTATATTACTCTCATATGCACATTACTTTGATGCACTCATCTCTGGCTGAAAACAGAATACTTGTATCATTGAAAGAAGCATTTTCTGTAAAGCTCTTTTGAAACAATATGTATCGTATTGGTGTTTAAAGCAATTTGGCCAACATGTGTTGTTTTTTTAAATGTGCCATACAAATAAAATCACTATAATTAGTATGCGGATATTATGCAGGAAAATGTAACATCAAAATGTTCTCCAGAAGCCAGAAAATATTACAATAGAAATACAAACATGTACATACATGTTGCTCACATATTATGGTAGCCCTGTTTGTGCTAAATAGTGTAATTACACCTTTGCCATTAATATGTTTATAAGCAACTGAAAAAAGCACAAATTTCAGGGCATGTCAGAACATCTCAAAAATACCTTAGACCCCAGAGGGTTAAAGCACTTTGGCCAACATGTGTTGTTTTTTTAAATGTGCCATACAAATAAAATCACTTTAATTAGTATGCGGATATTATGCATGAAAATGTAACATGCAAAATGTTCTCCAGAAGCCAGATCAATCTAGACTCTGAAACGTACCAGAGATAAAGAGTTAGGCTCCTCCATGTATTGCTTGAGACTGAGGATCTTCTTTCCATTCACCTGTACGACAGAGAGCAATACACACACTTGTCATCAGTCTAATGCTGTTTACACAATGATCCAGCCCATGGGAATGAGTAAACTCTCACCTGTAGATGTGTGCAGATGCGTCTCAACACATCATAGACACTGTCTCTGGACAATAGAGACACAAACACGTACTGTGCAAAGAGAGGACACAAACATATCAAAACATTATAAAACATGGTGGATGTGGCATGTCAACCAACATTCCTGCTGGAAAACCCAGATAAAACCAGCTATTGGTTATGAAACAATTGGTTTCAAACTGGTCCAAGCTAACAGTGGGAATAACAATAGGGTCCAATCCTGGTTGAAGGTTTTGGACCTTCAAAAAATGGCTACCGTTTTCCAAAACATGGCTTCTTCATGACATAAAAGCTGGTCAACCCTCTAAACCAGCTTGAACCACAATGTTTTCACAGTGATGCCAAGAACCATTTTTAGTTCCCCAAAGAACCTTTCAGGGATCAGTTCTTAAAAGAACCAATATTTTCTTGGTGTGAAGAACATTAATAATCTAAAGAAACCTTTTCTACTTTAAAAAAAGAAAATTAAGTGCAATGGAAAGGTTTCATGAATGTTAAAGGTTCTTAATGGAACCATAGATGCCAATAAAGAACCTCTATTTTTTTTTAAAGACACGTTTACCACCTTAAACTGATTTTAGCTGGATTTTCCAGCAGAGATTAGAGATTGAGATTGAGACAAATCACTCTGGTTTAATTTCTCAATGTAGCCACATATAATCTCACTACCAGGAAAAGGATCACTAAGAGTGTGTGAAAGCCGACCCCATGGATTAATTCAAAACAAAAATGCAACCCTTCAAGTGGAGTGGGGAAAATATTGAAATTATGTTCACATGAATGATATGACCTGAAAAATATCAGAAAATATGTTTGCAAACGACATCGGATAAAAGTGGAAGTTATATTTCAATATGATTCATGCTAATTAAAGTCACTATGAATTTTTTTTTTATGGAATATTGCAGTATTTATTATTTTAAATGATCTATCCGTGCAAATCGTTAATTAAAACTCCTCCTCCCTCTTGCAGCGACATGAAGAGGGCGGGGCAACCTGTCACTCACATGAGATCGACCAATAGCATCAAGTCCCGCCCTACATTTTGTTCGAAAAGCCGTTTAACTCGGATATACGCCACAATTCATTATTTGGGAGATGCCATGCATAAAAAAGTACATAGGTTGTGTAAAAGAGATGCAAGTGTATTCACTTCTGTAAAACAGAAAAAAGAGAATTTGCCACCATTGAATTTTATGATTCAGTTGCTTCTGAATTTTGATTTCAACTTTAATTCATAGTAGTTGCAATACCAACTGCTCATCTAAAATTTTACCCAGGTGCAAATCAAGGCAGCAATACTCATTTTTCACAAATCGTTTTGTTCTGCTTTTACTGAACAGGAAGTAAATGACTGCTTTTGAGAACTATAGAATTACAGATTATTTACAGGCATTAGTCGTCAAAGCAATCTCCAATAAAACTGCTTTCAACATGAATACAGTGCTCGTATCCGCTCTGACAAGTTCTTCAGTAACATGAGCTAACTGAAGTTTTAACTGAAAAGAATCTGATGTCAACTCCACCGACCCTCCCAATGGAAATAAAAATCACATGATATGTCAGAGAATTTCACCTAGAGTTGAATGAGATTGAATAAAAAGCAATGTGTGCAAAAGACAGAAATTTTAATGAAACATTTTTCATTAAATTCTTTCGAGATTAAATGATAGCTGTGTTTATAGCTGTATAATCTGCTACAGTATGTCAACTATTGTCTCTATTTGTATGTATTAATATGGAATTTTAGGAGAAACTTCTGAGACAATAAAAATCCAGTCTCCTGAGCAATGCATTATCCTCTGGAATCTGTACGTTTTCAACGTTTTATAGATGGCAATGGGATAGAAATTAGAGTACATGTGATTTTTGCTTCTCCTAAGAAATAGACGCTACATTGTAAAAATAAATTTTTACTATTAATGCGCAACATCCACACAATAAAGTGATACATGTTTCTAGGGCTGGGTAAAAATATCTATTCATCAATGCATTGCAATTATTTGTTTCTCAATTCAATATCGATTCATCAAATCCTATGAATCGATTCAGCCCACCGGCCAGTGGCGGCACTGTGGGCAACACTCTAGTGAGAGCGTTCAGCGGTGTAACGTTACACATAGGTTGTACAAGACGCGCTTTACCAAAACAGCTAGGTGACGGACAGTAGCTGCACTCCGTTCAAGCCTGCACCACCAACCAGAGACGTCGTTAGGCCTATTTTAGGGGGGCTGAAGCTACCCCAAAATGTTCCTAAGCCCCCCTAAATGATAATAAGAACAACAATAAGTCTCCCGCATATTGATAGCGGCTCCCCGATGTACGCAAATTAGTTCAAATCTCCCGAAATCTAGAGGTCGCGAGCTCAAAACGTGTAGCGCGCGCACGACAGAGAGAAAGAGAGCGAGAGTCCGTGCGAATGTGCGCGCGTGTGCCTCACGAAGCGCATTTTGTGTTTCTGTTTACATTTCTTTTCTAACTTGAATGTATAGGAAGAAAGAAATATACTTTCTATTACAGTTACATGCTGTAATTACACGTTTGTTACAGTTGTGGTTTGTATTCAACACATGTACAATATTGTACAGTTTGTTCTGCTAAATAAACCATGACAGGAAACATGCTGGGGTCAATTTGTTCTTAAACATTGGTAATACTGCACACATTATTTAAAAATATTCTCAGGTACTTAATTACTTGTGTATTTACTAGTTATTGAATCGATATCGAAGCTAATAAATCAATATCGAATCGAAGCCTCAAGAATCGAAATCGAATCGAATTGTGAAATTCCTAACAATACCCAGCCCTACTTGTTTCCGTCACTGACTACAAAATAAAAAAGGTAATTGCGACTTTTTATCTTGCAATTCTGACCTTTTTTTCTCAGAATTGCGTAATATTAACTTTAATTAATTTAATTTATTTTAATGAATTATTTTTACCTCAGAACTAGACTTTATAACTCGCAATTAGTGAGTTTATATCTCAAAATTCAGAGAAAAGGAGTCAGAATTGCGAGATATACTCGCAATTGCGGGGGGAAAAAACAGAATTATGTTCAAATTGTCTTCAAAATTATCTTTTAAATTGTTTTATTCCATGGCGGAAACAAGCTTCCATAGTTATTTGCAATTTTTTTTTTTTATTATTTTGTGAAAATTGTTTCAAAGACATTTTTTTTCAGTGCAATAATCTCTCGAATTCTCCTCTAGAGATTCAAAAGATCTATAAAAGAAGTCAAAAACTGTGCTCATATTTGCCAAGATACAAGAGTCTGCAATCAAACCTCAGAGATTTCAATAGGAACTCGAAAGTTTCCCATGAAGACAAAATTATCTGAGCTACGATTTCGAAATTCGTTTAACCTCTAAATAATAATTGATACAAACATATAATCTGCTCATCCGTTCTTTGCACTGCTGAATAATGAGTTTACTTTCCAAACCAGTATTACCTACTGTACCTAACAAGAATTAAACAGTTCACTAAACACAAAGGTATAAAATGTGTGATAAATGCTGACTGAAGTCAAGGATTCATTCTGTGATCTGCAGTCTCAGTGTTGCATGTATTTGCATTTCCAGTGTTTTGCAGCAGAGCAGCATGTGCTGACTAAAGCTTTGTATTTCAATCTGCCGGTCGGTGACCTGGAACCCAGTGGAAACGCACCTTCTGACTGGTGTCTGTGGTGATAGCCAAGCCATTGGGAACCAGACCTGCTGTCTTATGTTTCTTCACCATCCGCACAGACGCAACAGGAATGGCCACCTGAGAGGCGAGAGAAAGTGCCAGAGAAAAAGGAAAAAGTTCTGTTTCAAAGTGCACCTTCGCTTACGAAATCTTGCACGCAACATTCTCCCTCTCAAGGATGGAAACTGGACCAGCTTCATCTAATTACTAAATAACGTGGTGCACAAAGGAAAGATATAACATTACGCTTCATTCAGCATAACAAACGGCAACATGGCGCGCAGCTGAAAGTGAACAAAACTGTTGATCTATACGATTATTTACGATCATCATTTGAATTAATAATAGCATACTTTTCGCAGGTTTTATAAAATCGATCAATTATACAATTATAGGATTTAGTACAAAGTACACTGGAATTGATACTACCAAAATATTCCCAGCTATTTATTGAAATTATGAAAATTAAGCTGTGACAGAGCTAATAAAAATTTAACTTTAGGGTGAAGGCTCGTTTACACCAAGAACGATAACTATCACGATAACTACACACCACCGGACGATATCGTTCTGTTTATTTTAAGCGTCTGTCGCTTTAAATGCTCAAGCACTTTAATGCAGGATGGATTCTGATTGGCTGTCAATGTTTTAATTTGCTGTCTGAAAGTGATTCCAATGGTATAATTTCTCCGTGCCGATAACTATAATGAGAACGTTAAAGATATAGTCCTAAAAATCATTCTAAATATAAAAGAATAGCAGAGTTAACACCAACTATAACGATAGGCACAGAGAAACCATATCATTGCAATCACTTTCACAGTCATTTTTTCCAGCTGATGAGCGATAAAAACAATGACAGCCAATCAGAATCCACCAGACTTTAAAGAGCTCAAGCTTTTAAAGCGCCAGGCGACAAAACTGTAGAATAAACAGAACAATATTGTCTGGTGGTGTGGCCGCTAATATAGTTATCGTCAAGATATATATCATTCTTGGTTTGAACAAGCCTTAACTATAAAGAAAGTTAACCCAGGGTTTAGAAACGTACAGTGTGAAATAACTGTTTATGGATACCCAGGATTAATTGTTAACCCCAGGTAAAGTAAAGCAAGTTATAAAACGGTTAGTTCCAGTCCTTGATTCAGTTTTATTCATGATAAAACATGGCTACGACCGCTACGGTTATGTATCACCAATGAGTAGAAGTACCTGTTCACGGTCAGGGACTTTTTGTTTTCCCAGCGGAAGGGAGGCTTTTAGTTATTTTACTTCATGAAAGTTGCATTGATACATATTTTTTGGCACAATCTCTAGCTGCGACCGCTACGGTTATTGTAGTGGCAAAAAACATTGTTGGGTTTTTCCTGTAACCCCCTGTTATTGTTTCCAACCACCTGGAGAATGCGAGTACCGGGTCAGACTCACAGCCCGAATCCAAGAAAATCCAAGAGTGTTGTTGTTGAATGTTGTCGATATTTATTGCAAATAAATATAAAGTACAAAACAAAAAATGAGAACTGGTTTAAATGTCTTTAAACATTCCTTTGTAGCGCTTGGAGTTCAGCTTTCTCATACAGGCCAAGCCTCAGTAACGCAGATCCAGGCCGAGGTAAAAGACTGTACTATCTGCTGGCACGCCTTCTCCTTCTCTCATGCGCTACACACTCCAACTTATAGGACAGCGCCCTCTCTGGCTGTAGAAGGTGTACTACTCAAATGCAATAGAAAAGACAATTATAAGTAAACTATTAAACCAAAAATAAAACTCAAATGCGGCTCCTACAGTTATGTATCACCAATGAGTAGAAGTACCTGTTCACGGTCAGGGACTTTTTTTTCCCCAGCGGAAGGGAGGCTTTTAGTTATTTTACTTCATGAAAGTTGCATTGATACATATTTTCTCTTGAAAGTTCGTATCTATACCACGAATGTTATTTCTCGTGCCATTTATATGCCAAAAATGGTTTTAGCGTGCCTGCCCTGCACTGAAAACCCCTTGGGTAGGGGTTGCGTAGGCCTATTACATGCCATAAAGTGCATAGGCTATTGTATGCACGCAATAACTATTTTTGGCGGATAAATGGCACGAGAAATAACATTCGTTGTATAGATACGCACTTTCACGAGATCGGGCTCTTTTTGGCTTTAATACTTGTATTGTGTGGTAACCGTTTTATAAAAGCGTTTATAAAAGGGTTTACAATGACCCAGGGATAACCAGTTCAAGTGTGAAAAGCCCTATATTGTGGTAATAGGATTTGGTTCTTTGGGTAGGCCTACTGTGGGAAAATACAGCTTCATATAACGTTCAGTTTTCAAATCAAATGAGATAATTTAACCATTTTCTAAAAGAAAGGCCACCGTTTCCAGGGATTGAACCTTCTAGTCGTGTCTATCCCAGCTCATATCATAATCTGAAGACGTGACGCTCACCTTGATGTCTTTACCAAAGAGGTTAGCGTAGAAGCACAGCCAGTTTCGAGAGATGTAGAGCCGGCCTTGCAGCAGTATGTCTCGCAGCAGGGCACAGGAGTACACTAAAGAAGGGGTCACAAGTGCACTTACACAAGAGAACTGAAGTATGCTGATATTATTGAGTGAGAGTTCAAGAACAGCATCAGATTCTGACGTCTTGTTTTACTTGAATGACAGCTCAAAGCAGTTAAAATGCTAATACTCAATGTCAGATAGATCGCAACAACATTATCTAACATCAAAATGAACAAGCAATAGATTGGGGTCCAAACTCAAAATCTGGATTTCCAAATATAATTTAATCCTTGAAGTAAAAGTTTTAGGATTATAAAATATTTGGAAGGAATACAAAAAAGTTATGACTTGATGAAGAATTTGTACTAAGTTAAATCTAATTAATGTGCATTTATGTACATAAACTTCTCACGCAGTTATTATGCTTGTGAATCATAAATAATATTATGAAATATTTAATATAACTATATGCACTACTGTGCAAAAGTTTTAGATTGGTACGATGTTTTAATGTTTTTGAAAGATGTCTCTTTTGCTCACCAAGTTTGCGTTTATTGGATCCAAAAAAAAAAAAACAGTAGACCTATAGTGTATAGCCTAATGTTAGAAAAGCTTTTTTATTTCAGATAAATGCTGAACATTTGAAATTTCTATTCATCAAAGAACCCTGACAATTTTTTTTAACACAACTGTTTTCATCATTGATAATAATCAGAAACGTTTCTTGAGTATCAAATCAGCATATTATACTGATTTCTGTAGGATCATGTGACACTGAAGACTGGAGTAATGGTGATGAAAATGCAGCTTTGATCACAGGAATAAATTACATTTTACAATATATTTACATAGAAAACAGTTATTTGTAAAAATATTTCATAATATTAATGTTTTTACTGTATTTTTGATCAAATAAATGCAGCCCTGGTGAGCAGAAGAGACATCTCTTACCAATCAAAAACTTTTGAACGGTAGTGAATATTGATTACGCTTAAATTATTATTATTGTCTTAAAAATATTAATAATGATAATAATTAAAATAATAATGCTTGTAAATTAAACATTGTATATTACATTTTATTAAATTATAAAATATGAAAAACAGGAAGCATTTTCAGTGCTTTCTGATCTTTGACCCCCTCTGAATTTAATGGACATTTTATTAACAATGCGCAAATTTCACCAAACTACTTTAAAACAAGCAATGCTATTGAGGAGACTAGAGCTGCACTATTAAAATAATCATTTCACAAGGTCACTTGACAAGGAGATGCTAGATGCAGTAAAGTGAAACATAAGAGGATGCAGTATAAGGAGAAAGACACCACACGTACCCTTCATGAGGAGCTCGTCTTTGGGAACGCTCTGGAAAAGCTTGTGGTACTGCGCATTATACTTGCTGACGGTCTGTGAGGAAGAGGACAGAGATATCAGCGGTTTCGCACAGCTCTTCTGCAGCCTGGCTCTTTCTCGTAAGGGATGCGAGTTCTGCACCAAACTGAGCATGCTGACACGACACACACACTCCACACGAGCCGAGAGACAGTGTGTGTACTGCAGTTACACTGTCCCGGGACCCGAGAGCTAGCTCAGCTCGTCCTATTCCTGTGAGTGAAGTAAACAGCGTTTCTTCTTCCTTCACAAGCGTCTCTCTCTCTCTCTCTCTCTCTCTCTCTCTCTCTCTCTCTCTCTCTCTCTCTCTCTCTCTCTTTCTCTTTCTCTCTCTCGGCGTGCAGCAGAAACACCCACTGCACCTCGACGGAAAAAACTTGCGAGCTTGTTTCTAGCGCATTTGTCTTCACTGGTGTGTGTGTGTGTGTGTGTGTGTCACTCTTGCTTCCTGCAGCTCAGAACATTTCACTGATGCATTTGGATGATGTTCATTAAGTAGATGGGCTGATCCAATCAAGAGTGCACCGTGAATTAACACTGAGTGCAGTGTTTATTATAAATTATTTATCAGTGCACATTATCTTTTTTTTTTTTTTCATGTGCCCTCATAATCTTTAAAGGGGCATTCGGCAACTCTAGCTATTTCTTCGTTGATTTTCACTTTTGTTGTCGCATGTTTTCTCACCGAGCTCCCCCTACAGCTGTGAGATGTATATTTCACAACAATGTCATAAAAAACTCACTTGCAGCCCCTCCTCCCCCTTTCTACCGCTGCTCATGTGCATTTGTTATTATTGGAGCTGGCCAACTTTATCGTGTGGAGTGTGTCTACCGAGGTGGGTAATACATCACACACATTGAGGGCGGGGTGTGTGTATGTCGAATTGCCGTAAAGCAGTTTGTGTTTCTCGCTCGTTCTCGCTTCTCACGAGATTTCCTATTTCCAATTTACCGAGACGTTAATCCTCATGTTGCAAGGTTGGTTTTCCACCTAGGAACGTTGGGGGGAGCGGGGAAAGTCACCATTCTCACCAGAACAGGTTATTTAACCATCCAAATGATTTCTAAACGGGTTTATTAAGTTGAAATAGTTGCCGAATGCCCCTTTAAAGGGGCTTCGTCTTTCAGACGAATACAATCTGAGTTATATTCTGGCTCTTCCAGGCTTTATAATGGGAGGTGATATTTTGAAATCCAAAAAAAAGTGCATCCATCCATCATAAAAAAAATATCATTAAACTACATTAGCTATAATAGCTTCCAGCAGACGACCTACTCCGGTTATCTCTGTATGTAGCCTATATTTTAGGCAGCAATAAAACAAAATATGTTATAAAACACAACTCTGTCTATTTGCGTTTTCATTTTAAAAATCGTTAACATATTAATAGCCATACAAATGTGGTTCAGGCAACAAGTAGCCTACATTGATTATCTTCACTCCATGAATATTTATAACAAAACGAAATATAAAACACAACCCTGCCTCTTTTAGTTTACATTTGAAAAATATTAAACATATTAATATGTGGTTCAGGCAATACGTGCATATGTGATTATCTTCCCTGTAATTGAATACAATATGATATAAAACACAACCCTGTCTCTTTTTGTTAAATGTGAGAATTAAGGATCAATTATAGCCATTATAAAAGTATACATAAAAGATATAATAAGAAGTTACACAATTAGAAATAAAGCAAACAATTCAGTAGCTCTAGTAGGCTACAACAGTAAAGTTAAATTAAAAAAAAGATTTGCCAGGGACAAATTATAGATTCATGAGACCAAAGGTCGCCTGTTAAATATACACAAGACAAATTATATCTCGTTTAACCACTACAGAGACATCAGAGCCAGTGGCAAACGACAGAAGGACTGGCCAAGGAAACGCTGTTCCAGGCGAGGTTAAAAAGCGCCCGGTTATATATATATATATATATATATATATATACAGAAAAAATTTAAATAGGAGCAATCTTGATAAATAAACCACAGATTTGAGATTTAAACAACTACATTCTCACCTTAAAACTACATTTCATGACACAATAACAGAAGTATTTTTAAATTACGCAGGTTTTCTCCTCCGCCATTGACGCTTGCCGGTTGATGCGAGATGCATTCTGGGATACCTGGCTGTCTCAAGTCACTTCTCGATGCATCCTCGATAAAAGGGGCGGATCAAGAACACATCCGAGATTCGAACTGTTCTTGAACTTTGAATTGGAACAGTACTTGATGTTTCACAAGAATACAAGTACAGACAAGAACGCATCTTGAGAAACGGCACTTGACTCAAACTTCCTGAGTAGCAAAGCTGTGGTCACAGAATCTACTCTGAAATCTAGAAAATTAGCAATCATTTGTACAAACAGTGAGCCAAAAATTATTTAGACACTTAAGACACAAGTAAAAGATATCAAAACAAATGACATTTATTTTTAGGAAATATAATAGCACAAATGTAGAATAAGCACTGGAATGTGTCCATAATTATTGTGATAAAGGCTACTATGGTTATTCTCTTGAGACACTAGTGCATTCACTAAAAATCACTACGACACCAGGTGGCTAAAATCATTTAAAAAATTTTGAGTCATTCCTTGAATGTGGTGCTTTATCCACCTCATGATTTGTTGAACTAAATATCAGAAGTTGTACTAAGTGACAACTTGGATATTTGAGTTGACTACACTTAAAATTAAGGCAGCACAAACACTTACTTTTTTAAGTTGAAACAACTTTTTTAAAAATTATATTTTTTACAGTGTATGTGTATTTTGAAAAACAGGATGAATTGAGATTAATGTCAATGTCAATTGTTCTGTCATATATTATACAAACAGAATGACGTCTCATCTGACAGAAAATGCTTAGAAACACTGTATATATGTTCAAATATACTTTCATATTTTGACATTCAGACACTTTAAAATATGAATAAAGTGTCAAAATATTTTTCCCATCACTGTTATAACAGGTTAAACATTACATAATGAAACTGAATGGTACGGCATCTGGTACTTACAGATCCACGGTAGCATTTCTTGAGGTCCTCGTATGACAGATCATCTATTAGATGCACCCTGTAATAGAGAAAAATATAGAAGAGGTTCAACCCGGATAAACAACATGATTTAGTCTAAATTAGTAGCATAGACTCATGATAAAAGCACATATAAAGTGAACTTATACATTTGCCGCTGTGATATGGAGTTCGGCATTTATTCTGTTAAGCGTTACAACAAAACTGACTAAACACAGTCTTGTTAATCTCATGACAATTTATGATGACCCTGTAAATGCGCTCATGCTCAGGCCCGAGGCAGGGAGCCGTCCCATTACATGAAGCTTATGACTGTTACATATTCCAGACAAGAGCTCGAGACATTCACGTGACATACCAATCAGATTTTATTTTGATGGTCCCTTTAGATATTCTGTTGACTATAAATAAAGTACCTACAAGTCTAGTAACTAGATTAGGGGTGGTAGAATAAGTTTACATGTACATGTAAAGTTGCAGTCAGCAGAATGTCTGTTGGGGAGCATAGCAGATATTTAGCAGACTGTCTACTAATAGTGTAATGAATTAGTTGACATGTAGGTACAAGGTTATATATAGTCAACAGAATGTCTAAAGGGAACCATCAAAATAAATTTTCACAGTCACTGTTTTTGTTACGATATCATTATGAAGCAGGTGTTATGCAAACTTCTGTTATATGGTAAGCAGGGTTTGAAATTAAAGACATAAGGCCACTTTTTGGCTTTTTATTTAAATTGTTGTCAATAGAGGAGAGCCTTATGCACTGAATTCATGATGAGTTTAAAAAAAATTGAGTAATTGTGAGTGAAAAGTAATTTTTAAACCCTGGGTACAATCTTAAAGTAGGCCATCTAACTAAAGTACTACAATGGGCATTCCTCAAGGCTCAGTTCTGGGGCCGTTTTTTTTTTGTTAGTTTTTTTGCATTTTACTTCATGATTTTCCGGAATATTGTATACATACTAATTGTCAAATGTATGCAGATAATACTGGTATTTATGCAACAGCAAATACTCCAAGTACGATATTCAAAATGTTAACAAATAAAATGATTTCATTGTCTCGGTGGATGTAAAATAATTGTCTGACACTATATGAAAAATGTTTCAACGTGTTCTCTATTAAAAGTCAACAATTGCTGATTTTATAATTATGATTGATCAAAATCAAACAGAGAAAGTTTAGGTATAACATTGGAGTCTCAATTACAGTTTGATCAACATTTAAAAAAATGTGCAAAACTATTTTAACACATTTGAATTTGATCTTATATACCTATTAAAAGGCAGCAGCCAAGTTGTGTAATTCTGCAATTATTTTTTCACATGTGGGACTACTTTGAGTGAGGCTCTTTAATCCGTTACAATACCAATATTATCACATTATACTATACCAATTTATCACCAGTATATAAAGAGGCTTTTAAAAGAAGGCTTTGGATCAGAATTCAATGAATTTGTAAAAAAAATTGTTTAGTTCCTAAGGTTATTTGTCAATTAATAATGAAACAAGAAGAAAATGGAATAACTCATAGGGGTGCAAGAAGTGATAATTGGATAACATTTTATTTTTATCAGACTAATGTAACTCTGCAACTAATGTACATGTCAGCTACCAATGAAATCAGATATAAGATTATGACACCAACTCTCTTTATTCGACCTGCACAAAGAGAAAGATCTGTGTTGGGAACGCAGGCACATGTTCCTCTATCTCACTGCTGACAGAACAAATGCATCCGTTATGTTTTTATTATCATTCAACATAACAGGGAACCCCGCTACACCCACACTCGAGAACACAAACATGTTTCTTTTCACACATCATTGTTCCTGAGAAGATACAATAATGTCCCCTTAGGCCGCTATTGTTTCCATTGCACTTTGCTGTTGAATCCAATAAAAATGAACATCTATTATAGATGATTTTACTGTTTATTCCTTTTGTTGCCACTTGAACACAGACACAATGCCTCAAGTAGTGCTGACTGAGTTACAAACATTGGCATGCTTTAATGTAATAAAAACAAATAGAGAGACCCATTTCAGTAGTGTGTGAGGCACAAGTATAATGTGTGTTTTTCAGAGCAACATGTGATGTGGCTTCCTGTGTGGTGAGTGAGTCGTGGCTATGTTGAGAATGGCAAACTACCCACTAAAAATATATATTTTGTTTGCAGGGCTGCATACTCATTTTTGTCCAGTAAAGTGAGGATTTTCCTTCTTTTAATATCACATAGAAATCACCGGTAGAAAACCACAGACTATGTTTGGATTTCCCATCATCCTCTGCACAAGAATGACAAAACAGATAAAACATCAGTTAATGTGCATCATTTACTCTTCATTATTGTATTCAAAATCAAATTGAGCTATAGTTGAACCATTAAATGTAGCTTTTTGGATTAATGTTATACATGTTTATTTTAATAAATGTTTTAACGTATATTCTGTCTTTTGAACAAAATGTCAATTAATGAAAGACTGAGCTGAGGTCACGTCTGTCTGCATATTGTGTTTGGGATCAGTGGCCATTGGCTCTCGCACCTGAATATTTAAATAAGTGGGCCTTGCAAAGAAATTTTTCTTTGGGGGACTTTTAAGTTATTGTAAACATATTTATTGGGGTCATAGTTGTATTAACAGTTCTCTTTAGTATTACATTTGTTTTGGGTTATATTATAGTGTATATGGTCACCATTATGGAGATCAGTGTTCCTTCTAACTTAGTCAAACTTGTTCACAAACATTATTTTTAAAGTATTGAAAAATGTTCAATATAGCTTTATCAGTGCTGGAGCAAAGAAATCTCAATTTAAAAAAGAAAATAAATAATAAATAAAAGTTTTGACAGTGTTCCAAACCAAAACTGTTTACTTGTAACCTTGTTCAAGTAGAATAAACATGATTAAATATGGTTGGATTTGCTCACTTAATTGAGGTGATATTAAAACAAAAATTAAATGCAACATCAAAATAGGGATGCACTGATATATCGGCAGATAAAAACTATTGGCCATCGCTTTGTTAAAAAACAAAGTCTCATCTTTCAAATTGTGTCCATTTTATAATGGAATTCAAATAATAAATGGCGTTTTGCCGCTCTTAAATGTGTTGCAACGCATCGCTGTAGCTCATCAGTTCAGGAGTCTTTTCTTCCACTTAAATACAAGTTATAGCATGAAAAAACATGCAAGAACATCTAAAGTTATGTTGAAAGATACTGTACAAACTTACAGAAATGTGTCATATCTCATGTACTCGCCCAATCAGTGTTTCAACCAATAAAACAGCTTGTGAACAATGACATTTAACGTTACTTTTATCTCAGGAAAGTTATCTAATGTAGGCTTGCCGCGATAGACGGTGTTGACGGTGTTACCGGTTACCGTGTGGAGATTTTATATTCGTCTCTTAGACCCCATTTACACCTGGTATTAAAATGAGATCTGTATCCAGATAAGTTATCCGGATAATAAGTGTTCTGATCTTACCGATTCCATTTACACCTGGCCACATAAATGTGTTTTTGCAAAACGGATATAAATCCGACTTCAACTCCCGCGCTATGATTTAATGGATTGCACGCCACCGAAAGCAACAGAGGTGAGCTGCATTTTATTGATCATCAGCTCATTTCAAAATCAAAGACAGCAATAAGAAAAAGTGGCAACAGCCCTGGTAAGATAATTTCGTTTTTTTACTTGAAGATGATTGTGTGTTAAGCGTCTGTGTCTATGACTTACTTTCACTTTTATTTGCGATGTTTGCACGTTGGCTTGATGAATAGACGCTCAGCTGCTCATCTGCGGTAATGCGTGTTGCAGTAGCGTCGTCATATCTGACATGAAATAGCCTATATAACACTCTCACACGTTTATTTTTTTTAGCATTTTTGGGAGTAAAATATACATATGTGGTTTCAACAACCACATTGCGTTTACACCTGGTAAAGATCCGAACACAATGCAGCCAGACTACCTCCAGATGTGGTCAGGCAGATCCGATCACAATCCGATCACAACGTATTTACACCTTGCATTAACATGCGGTTTTTATTATCTGTATAACTTATCTGGATACAGATCGCATTTTAATACCAGGTGTAAATGGGGTCTTATTTATTTGGTTTTATCTTAATTAAACTTTGTGTAATTTATTTAGGCCTATTTTATTTTCTTATTCGTTAATAAATGTTTTATGGTTCTTATTTGTTTGGGCCCAGTTTGCCGATTTTCACTTTTTCAGCCTATGCATGAGGTTATTTTTATTCCTTCGTTATGCTAATAAAAGTTCTGTCTATAAAAGTTTTATTATCAGCGAGTTTTTTTTTTTTTTGTCCATTCAAGCAATTGACGCTGAATTGCCAATTGACGCTTATTTCGAAAGTGAAAGTATAACGCGCACGCATTTAAATGCTATTTAACTTCCCCGCCCCGCCCCCCACGGTGACACCGCGATTACCGGTGTTGTCACACGTCGATTAACCGGTGGGAAAATTTCCTCACCGCCGCAACCCTAATCTAATGTTCGCAGTTCGCTCGCTAGCTATAAAAACATGTTTTTATTTGTATTGTATAAAAACATTTTAGGTTTTTTATTATATCTGAAAATAAAAACCAGTTGAATATAATAGCTCTGTTGTTAATTTTAACCTCTAATATTATAGTAATGAGTTGGGAAAGAGTGTTTTCCCCCTTAAGAAAATAAAATGATATCGACAGATATCATTCTGAATAATTGCATTATCTTAGAGAGATAACAGTTCATTTTAACCTGATATTATAGTAATGAGTTTCCCTTAAGAAAATCTAGCTATCGGTATTGACAGATATCATTCTGAATAAAGGTTTAACCGGCTTTAAATAGGTTTGGCTCTGGTATCATGGCATACACAGACTGAATTATGGACATCAATGTGACATGCCCCGCATTAATAACCATTAATTTCAGCTGACACAAACTACTCTGAATAGATTTACTCGTTTCTCTTTGATCTCTAAGCAACACAAATGTATCAGAAATCTTCATCTGGCATCGCTGACAGATATCTTTATAAAAGATATAAACACAAATACTGCTGTGTCTCCTGCTATGCAGACATGAGTCACGAGGTCTTATTCTGCTCACGGTGAGAGTTTGCGTGTGTTTGTGTGTGTGTGTGTGTGTGTGTGTGTGTTTGCCCTTGGCTGAGCTTCTGCATGCGGATTAGCAGCCAGAAACTGAATCTGTCCCAGTGTACGGTCAATAATTCATAGTAAAAGTAGACAAAGATCATCAAACTTGTACTTTTACAGAGGAAACACAACACAGGCTCTGTGATACTGCGCTGTTCAGTCATTCAGCGGATAACTGTGAGCACATGATGTAATGCTCAACTAAACCCCGTCTGGAAGCACATCACACTTAGAAGAAGTGCACAAGTACACATATAATGGAATCTGCCACCATGTGAATTACTGTTTAATTCATTCCTGACATTCCCAACATTCCCAAGTTCTTAAAACTTCAATAGAACCCTTAAGAGAAAAGCACTTAATTGTATTGAAAGTGCACTTGTAGTGTAGAATTGGGAAGTATATTTTAAAAAATAATATTAATCAAATAAAAAGGCAGCTTAAGTGTACTTACTTTCAGGACTATGCTTAACACATTTAAGTACACTTTTAAAATAAAAACTGCACTTTGTAATAATGTAAAAATAAAGGTTTTACTTTAAAAAATTTTTTGTTTTAATACAATTTGTTCGAGCTTTAAAGAAGTACTTTTATTTTGAAGTGTTGACTATACTAAAGCTCGTGTTAAGTACTTTTAACATTATTGTGTTATTCAATATTACATCTGAAGTTAATATTTTAGATGCAACTTCACTACAAAAGTGTAATTACAAATATAGTTAAATAAATGACATGTTTCAATAAAAAATATGGAAACAAGGGTCCAATTCTCACGATTAATTAGTTGCTTATTATCATGCATATTAGGCTGTTTATTAGTACTAATAAAGCACATATTAATGCCTTATTCTGCATGGACATATTCTCTTTACCCTAAACTTAATAACTACCTTACTAACTATTCATAAGCCGTAATTAGGAGTTTATTTAAGCAAAAGTCGTAGTTAATATTCAGAATTAGACCCTAAACTAAAGTGTGACCGAAATTATATTAAAGTATAGTTTAGTTTACCATAAATGCTTGTCAGTACACTCAGCAGGACAATATAAGTACTTTTGAAATTTCATACAAAAATGAGGCAAACACCACCATGAAGTTCTGCTAACTGCATTTAATGTTTAAGCTATATTACTTTTTTTGTTTGTTTTTGTTTTTTTGTTTAATTGCATTTAACATGCAGTTAAGTTTCCAAAAACACATTCATTTCACATCTGAAGTATATTATTTATGTAATAAGTACTGTATTTAAAAGTATGCTAAAGTCTACTAGTTTTTCACAAGAGAAGTTCTTGAATAAAAGAAGCTTAAGGGTCATATGAGTGGTATAGATTTTTTTGAAAAACTAGTTTTTTATTTTATTATATTGCTAATATTATTTGATTAATGATTTTGAACAGTGCATTTGTGTGAAGTTTGATGACTTTACCATTACTAATATAGTAATAGAGTAAGGAGTGTGTTGATTTTTTTTTATTGGTACCACTTATATACAATTAGTTCGAGCTTTAAAGAAGTACTCTTATTTTGAAGTGTTGACTATACTAAAGCTCATGTAAAGTACTTTTAACATTAGTGTGTTATTCAATATTATTAATGCTCATCTGTAACTGGGTAATCAGCTGAAAGACTGGAGTGTACTGTAATTTTTTCATCACAAAGTAAGATTGTAATAAATTGAGAGTTATTTGTGAACGTGCTACAGAAAAAAATGATTCATCTTGAGATGGTATCATAGAAAGGACATTGTGATTGTACTGAACTGAGTGTGTGTTTGTGTTTGCAGTCTGACTTGTATGTGAATGGAATAAAAAAAGACGAAATAATCTGCAAATATTAAACGTCTTTCTGTTAAAATAGTTTTGTTTATTGGGGAAGGAAGCCAAAAAGTGAGAGTATGTCACTTCCTGATGAATATCTATTATGACTGCCTCATCTTAACTAATATAATTTCCAAATCATGAACATGATTTGAACGCGCAAACTCCACACAGAAAGGCTTAGCGGGACTCAAACCCTGAACCTTCTTGTGTCAACCACTCAAATACATTCAACTTCTGATAAGATATAAAGGCGACCGAAGCCGAGTCTCCTTTCACACTCAAGTCCTAACTCGCCTGAAATGCATGTCCTCGTCCTTCTGATCGTGAGGTGCGAGGAGCCCGATATCTTCAGCCGGATCCTGATGATCACTCATGGTCTTAGGCCTGCAAAACACACAACAACACGGTCACACACACTTCTAATAAGCATTTAGCCTTTTCCCATAGCAAAAGAGCACATGCTATTTCTGGGCTACAATTAGAAAGCTGTGATAAATGTCCCAGTGCTGAAAACGCTGCTCTCCAGTAAGGCCTATTCTTCCCTTGTTATCTTTAATTGGGAAGCTTCATTAGACGCGAGTTTGAGTCATCTCTGTGTGCACTGACAGACCGGTTCCTGTTTTTGAAGGTCACATCATTTGATCCGCTGTATAATGCACCCCAGAGACTGAACACATGCTGCAACGCCACACACACACAGCTGGTGCGCTGCTCCTCTAAAGCGCTTAACTAGCAGTTCTCCTGCTGACGCTCCTCAGGACAGCACTGAGAGGAGGGCACAGCAACATATCCAAGTAAAATACTAAGAGAAATATATATAGACAAGAGGATTTAACTGCCAGCGCATGATAATAGTAATTGGATGACAGTTACTGAAGTTTTTTTTTTTTTTTTTTTTAAATGGTCATGTCATATTTCATCATTAATATTTTTTTCCATCAAAAATTGCTTGTTTTTCACCTCTGACCAGAGTGAAGCAGGGCATGTTGTGCTCCTGTGCCTTTAAGAAACGCCCCCCTTCACATGTGAACCGGAAATAAGCTCTTTGCTCCGCCTACACACACACACACACACACACACACAAGCTGCTGCAGGTTTGCTATTCGGTGTATACTGGTGTACTTGTAACATGTAACATAAATTAATGTAATGTAACATCAAATAACACACTTTATTATCAAGTACTTTACTTCAAAATAAGTGTATTCCTTTAAAGCACGACAAAAGATTATTAAAACAATGATTTAAAATGCACTTTAAAAGCAAAACATTTAATTTGATATTACAAAGTGCACATTATTAAAAGTGTACTTAAGTGTGTTAACAATCGTATAATTAAAGTATACTCTCTTTAATTACTTAAGTGGCCTTTTATTTCATTATTATTATTATTATTATTATTATATTATCTGCATGATAGAGCTTTTTAAGGATTAAAAAAATATTTTTTACAATTAAGCACACTTCTTGGACGGCTTAAAATGATTTGAAGCAAGACAAAACTAGCTAATCAAGATGTGTAAACATTTCTTTCTTTTTAAGAAAACTGAAAAAAATTCTTTCTTTCTTTCATTTTTATGTAAGAAGCAGGGGACCTGTATATACGAGATAATTTTAAAAGTGTGATTTCTAAAGGTCATCTAGCCTAAATTAATAAAGTCATGTACATTTCTATAATTAATATAAATGTCCCTAATTTTGTAAAGCTCTAAAAAAATCATCGGATAAAAATTGCTGAAATTTGCAATTTCTCGGTAAAAAATAATATCAACAAAAACAAAAAACAGTATTCTGTGATCACGGACGAATAGAAAAACAGGACGCGGATACATTTGTGCAGAACTTTTAGGGGAAGCTGTGCTTTACGTGTAGTTTTAAAGCAGTAATGTGTCGGGTCATCGGCTGTTGAACTGTTTTATATCATGATATGATGTCTAGAGCTGTCCTACATGTTAGAGGTTACTCAGTGCTCTCACTGTTTCTCTCTATATCAGTGCGTATTTACTAGGCAGGATAACTGCTAATCCATTTAGCTAAATCAACATTAGCCTACAGGCACAGAAGCCTCTCTTAAAGACACACCGCCATTTTCTTTCTACCTGACAATTAGCACGCTGTTAAAAGAAAGTTTTTTCCACTATTAGGAACCTTTAATGCAATTGAAAGGTTCCATGAATATTAAAGGTTCATTATGGAACCATCGATGCATATTTTTAGCATGTTTGCTCTGAATACACATGATTTACGGGACATTAAACAAACATCCTGCTTGTAGACGTACAGAAATGCATGTCTACCAAAGCCAAGTTAAATTAAATTCCATGTCTAAATGTGTCTAAACAACAGGCAGCATTTCAGTGACGTAAACAAAATCACCTCATAGCACCATTCAAACCCTAAAGTGAATAAATGTATAAAACGAATGCATTCTGGGTTTATAATGAGCCATATAACTGATAAAACTTATAGTATTGTTCATATTTAGCAACTATTCAAGTACAAGATAAAGCCGTAGTAGCTACAATATTGGAAGTACTCTAATTTGTTGATGTTACTGGTTTTGAAGAGGCGATGACAGGAGATGTATCTGTATAAAGGGCCTTCAGGGCTTCACAGTAATAACAGAGACAGCTGTCCTACAGGAAGCTCACGGGCTCTTCTCGTGTACGTCTGCAGGCGCTCGACACACACCAGAGCTTTCTGACGGATACTTCGCAAGCCATTCACACTGTATGCTAGTGAGCTTATTTTGTTGGAAAACACCTGTGTGGTTTATGTTAAGGACAAGTCTTTGTTTCATTTCAACATTACTGGAACACTTCCTCTCCTAACTTTAGAGGTGTGCGATATGACCAAAATCCAGATATGACCAGCTATGACTGATTTTAGTTCACAATACTTATTTTTGCTTCGAATAAGGTTAAGATATCAAAATGTTTGATACCATTGAAATTTCAAAAATCATCTCACAAATTTCAATGTCACAAAAAAAAATAAGTTAAAAGTAAAACAGTGAACAAAAAAACTAGGCTAGTAAAACAAACTACAATAGAACAAAGACACAAACTAAATAGACCTGAAAAACTCGAAACACTAAAAATAAGAAATACTACATACATTTTATAAAGTAAACAAATGTATAAATAAACACTGCATCTTCACTGTGTATACATTTAATCTTATTAAATTAACAAAAGTGATTCAGTCAGGAGCAGTGAATGATTTTCTCTTTATCTTTTGTTGTTTGATCAACATTATTGACACAGACTGAAGGAGGAATATTAGGCTGCTGTCACTTTAAGACCGAATGCACAGATCCAATATACTGATTCACATGCGTCTTCTTTCTCAAATGCTCATGTTCACTTAAGACTTTGATTACTGTGTTTATGAGGATACTTGCAAAGATGGGCATTTTGACACATAAGTGAATTGAACCATTCAGGCAGCAATAAGAACACAATTCAGTTTTTTTCAATTGAGCTTTATGAGCAGCGGCTTTATGTGCACGTATACAGCGAAATGAGTTGTCTTTTGCTGCTATTAAAATCACTTGTTTTAAATCCGCAATGCTTATAAAAGGTAGGCGAATAATACGCTTTCTTGACCGCTCAGCACAGCAACGTCACATCAGCGTAACCACGATAGAGTCCTCGAGAGTCCAAAATCTTATGGGGTCGGTTGATGGGTTGATGGGTCTGATGGGTTGAAATCGGTTGATGGGGTCTACTGGTATATTGCCTACTAATGGTAATCATAATTTCTGCCAGAAACCCCCTGGTTGCTGCATTTATTGTTCCTACTGTAAAACCATAATAAATTCATATGAGGTGTCACCTTATTTTTGACTGGTGTATAACATCACTTTTGGAATTTTGGTAAAATACTATGGTTGTCGTGGTAAATTCTGGAAATGCTGAACTCTCAAAAAACAGCCTATTTTCTTGGTTATTATGGGAACATTACTTTTCTCAACGTTCTGAAACAAGAAGTAACAAAAATCTTTAGACAAACATCCAACTAAAACGTTTCAGAAAAACTAAATGTGATCTATATTCTCGGAGCAACAATTGAAACCTTGGAATGCACATTAGATATGTGAATTAAACAGTACTTATATGTCACTACGTTCGCGGGTTTTTTCAGAAGCGTACGTCGTCATAGTTGGGTAAACTTCTTTAGCAGTGAATTATTTTTTTGTGCTCCCATTTGCTCAAATAGCAAAAGAAAATGTCCACAATAGTGTGTTCACAACTTTTAAAAAGAGGGACAAAATAGACAGAGATTGAAAACGGAAGTCAGAACAGAGAAAGCTGTCAATTTGACCATCACTTCCACAGCTGCTCTATTAGAAACACCCTCACATTAGTAGTTGTTTTGTAATTTAATGCAAAGGTAATATAAAACAAAGAATAGTGTTATAAATGTACATAAATAAATAAATAAATATATATATAGTGACATATACTAGACTACTTTGCAGGATTTACGATGCTGATGACCATTAAAACGCGTCATCACACAGTCTGTGAAAAAAGATCCGTTGACAGACAGTCAGACACGTACCTGAGGAAATATCCAAACCCTCGCTCGACGTGTCCCATAAGAGGTGAGTCAGTGTTAAGACAACGACATCTTTACCGGAGTTACAACAGTCCGTGTTTATGATTGTAAAGTGTCATGAGTGTGATCGTGCGCGTTATGTTGTCAGTGTGATGTCTTATGAGAGCTGTAGCGTCAGCAGCATTAGGCTATATCCTGGAACTCCCGCTGGATTTACTCCTCGGTGTCAGCGCGCACACACACACACACACACACACTGACTGGCACGCTGCAGAATCGGAATAAATAGCTATTTGCTCGTTAAATCAATTATTTCTTGAGTCCAGACCCTTTTGACAACGACGGACAAAGTAAATGTTCGTAGACGTCTATAAAAACGAATCTGAATGGAGGCTGTCTTTGAAGTGCTTCATGTAACTGACCTTACTATCATGAAGAATACATTTCAGAATAGGCTAATTGTTTCATTTTTATTATTAGCCTATTATTATTATTATACTTCATGGCAGAAGAATTTCATATAGTAAGCTACTTTACAACAGTTGTTGGTAATATTATATTTTTGATCTTAATTTGAGATTTGAAAACAAATAGTAGGCCTAAAGATTGTGCAAATTAAGTTAAAACAGATGTAGGCCTACACAAGAAAGCACATGAATGAAATCCAAAGTGAAAAGGTAAAAGTATAGCCTAAAGCACACATAAACAGCCTGAAATGACTGAGGACATTCATATGTTTTGGCGATAAATATCTGACAGTTGAGGTTTTTAATAGCTTAAAGTTCAGCATTAATAAAAGACACAGGTTAACAGTCAGTCCACACGCTATAATGCATCTGAGCCTCACCGGTCCCGGGTACGACATGTCCTGGTGCTGTGAACATGGGGGCGTCTCTGTGCCTCAGGCCCCTCCGCTGAAGGAGCCTCAGAACTGGCTGCGTATATAGTGCATCCCATGAAATGCCAGATATCCGGTGCAGACTTGCTTAGCAGCAAGAGGAAAAGTGTACTTCCATGCCCTTGCAGGACATCAGAGGAAAAGTCATTGCCTCAGCATCTCCCTGACCCCCTCCCATCAGCGATAATCAGATTTTACATTCACAATCCACAAAATCATCCCGCATAATCTCCACTGCTGCATGACGTTGCACACAAAAAGCTCCTTTTGTCACAGACAAAGCACTTTACACAAGCTGAAAGGGCTTTATTGTGCAAATACTCAAATGATTCAAAACAATGACCCTTTCAGACATTTTATTGTTGTCATATGACTGTCTAACAGCATTAGGTCAATAAAATCCAAGTGAATTAAAATGCAAGGGATTTGGAATTTCATGCATCCAAGGTTTTTAACGGTAAAGGATTTGTGGAATTTTTCCAGCAATTTATTGAGCCTGTCAGTCTGATAAACATAACTGGTGCGCATGCGTGGTGAAAATAAACGATGTGCAGCAGAAAACATGGAGGGAGGCGCTTTTGAGCAACATATTTGGCATTCTTGGGGACAGGGACACGTTTACTGACTGGAGAATGATTTTTCTCCATTTCTGGTAAAATAGCAATTATGATAAGTGTGTTCATTCATTATTAGAGGTTGATCCGTACAGACCAGGCCCCACGGTTCAGCACGCATGTTATTCGTGGATTAACTGCTAAATTTAACCAACATAGAGTGAAAGTTTATCATTTGGATAAATGTT
This sequence comes from Siphateles boraxobius, assembly GCF_051911475.1. Taxonomy (NCBI): domain Eukaryota; kingdom Metazoa; phylum Chordata; class Actinopteri; order Cypriniformes; family Leuciscidae; genus Siphateles; species Siphateles boraxobius. The sequence goes on along the minus strand of NW_027509119.1, from coordinate 4,225,472 downwards.
TTGTCTCGCCAATTTACATATTCAAACGATTTAAACACGAAAGAAGAGGCAAAAATCCATCGTTTCTGCGATAGAACGCCGAACGCTGTGAGTGTGTGTTAGAGATCAGAAATGGTGGGAGAACATTGTGTTTGGTACGTTTTTCATCTTCAAACCAAACTTGGGTCTTCAGTCGATAGTTTAAATCCCGTCTGGCTAGAGCGCATCCCATAATGTTCACGCATTAGTTCTGTAGACGGAGAGAAGACGGTCTTTTGTGGCTGTTTGAACACATTCGACCAGGCATGCTAAAACCAGGTGTAAACAGGGCCTAAGATAACTTACCTGAAAACTATCTTCTGATTGAAGGATATAAAGAACATCCATCTTTATTGTACAAGTCAATAAAATGTATAAAACAACATACAAATTATTTTCTTTAAATGATTGTAAAACAGAACAGAGAGAGAGCCACACAAGGACAGATGTGATTGTCTCATAAAAAGATTTATTTTTTTTGCCTAAATGTACAAAGGCAAGTTACAGTATTGTATAAAAAAGAAACGTGGTAATGTACACTTTACATAAGAGAACAGTCCAAGAAAGAACAGGAGGAATTGGGTGATACAGAAAAAAAGAAAGAAAAAAAATTTCAAACAAAACCATTAATAATAAAAAAAAAATGTAAACATTCTTTAAGTACCGGGGCCTGATACTTGGTGATAAGTTGTCTTTTGAGAAACTCTTGGGACGAAGAGCAACAGGAAAGAGGTGGTAGTCCATCGTGAAAATGATATAAAGCATGCAATAGTGCACTGCATCCTCTTTCCAACAAATCACAGCGTGTCAACCGAGCACCATTTGAAATGAAATGCACGTGACAATTTTCATGAATCTTTCTTAACGGACAAAAACCATGAGGGTCAAAAATAATTGTTCAGGTTTGATAGTAGTTGTTCTGTGCAGCACAAACACCCCAATGTAGCCTACTTAATATCAAATTACATATTTGTATGTGTAACAGCCCATTTCTCTTAGTATTCAGTGTACCATGGTGCTTTACTGCTTTTTTTTCCCATTGTGACTTTACACATGGGAGAGAGAGGGAATGAGTCAACATAATCCTCCGAACACCTGTCTGTCGTCTCGTTCCGACAGAGCCTGTTAAAAAACCAGCTCGTTTGAGAATATGACCCCAAAATCAGCATGTTCAGCAGAAAATGACCAGGAAAGCGCCTGAGATCCACCATGAGCTACGACTGGTCGAGATTTTACATTACGAGACTCCCAAGACTTATTTGAGGGTTTCAGGGATCTACTGAAGCAAGCCAAAACAAAGCTATGGCAGATAAAGCAGAGAGGACAGTACCGAACAGGAAAGGAAAAGCACACCCAAGAGACAGATTTCAAAACAAAACATCAAAGTAATCAGATGGTCGCTTGATTGCATTTTAAAACAGTCCCTCTGTACATCATATACAGACATCACATAGTGTGCGCAACCAAGAGAGTCAGCGTTTGGTGCGAAACCAAAGTTTGCTTTGCCTGAGGAGACACCGTTTAAAGTCACATTTCTAGTGCTATAGTACACCATGCTGGACGACACATGAAATACACAGAGCATGATGGGCTATGAAAGCATGTTCGGGGTCAAACGCTCACTTGGTTTCATAAAACACGCTGGAGTTGTCACAACACTTCCACAATAAGTGTTCAGGGATAGAGCGGCCCCATGCAAGAACGAAACTAGTGGGCCTCTGGTGTCACGCACCCCATAATGCTGTAGCGGAACGGCCACCACGTAAGCGTCTCTCTAAAAGAACTTACTATACCTCGTCACATTAACAAACATCCATTGTAAGAACCACAGCGATAAATCGGAAACTCTGTCAGCGATGAGGTAAGGTAGCCAAGGAGGATATTCGGATTCAAGTTGAAGGATAACCAAGTGAATTCCCTGGAGTAAACGGACCTCAGCCGCTGATGTTCTTCTGAAAGACTGACGGAACAGTGCTCACTTAAATCATATTTCGTGAATGAACCTGGAAGTGAAGTATGTCACTCACAGGCAGTCATGCTTTTTAAAAGTGGACGCTTACCGTGAGAGGCTGGATGGTAGTGCTGAACACGTCCCAATAAAACAGCATGACCGTCTCCTGCACAGTTTAAGCAGAGTGCTATAACTTACTGGTTGTTGGAACTGAAGTTTTTTGTTACGCAGAACCATGCTGATGATAGAGAAGCCAGGCATGGGAAAAAGAAAAAATCTTGAGGAAAAAACAAATAAGAGCAGTCTTGAGGCATGTGGCGAGGAGAACCGTTTAGGAACCAAGGTCAGAAAGACAGAGTTATGAGACAATGCTAGATATTATCCGCAGCGGTATCTAGAGAGCAATTCCAAAACCGTGGGTCAAACCGATTTGTTTTTTCAGTGAGGATGCCAACTAAAATAAAAAAGGAAACAACTTTAGTTATCTCTGTGTGATAAAACTATTTTCAGTCTTTGTGTTCTTATGTCCCCTCGAGTCCTCGCCTCAGCCTGGCCACAGCCTACGTCGGGCGAGTACAATGACAGTCCTTGCTTTTCAATCATTCCTCGCCAGCTCACAGGCTACAGTTCGGTGGCCGGCTGGGCTTTAAACAGGGCAGGATGGCTTTAAACCTGGTCTCAGTCTGTAGTGGGGTACGAGGTACGGATACTAGGAAAACATCAATCTGCCACACATTCCGGCAGAAAAACTAAAAATATAGAAACACCATTCAACTGATGTCTAAATGAACTCCATATACTTCCTCATGTGATCCAGTCACATGATTAATTGTAAAGAAGGGCGAGACAATCAGGTTTCCCTAAAGAAAGAAAGAAAGAAAACACAAGAAACAACTGGTCAGAATGCAGCATATTTTTAATCTATGATTTGGCTTTCAAATGAAATCTATAAACAATTAATTAATTATAAATGTAAATTTAGTATTTTTTTATATTTATTATTAAACATGCCTAATCCAATGGACTCTCCCCATTTCCCTGATGTTATTACATGTCTTTCCACCAGAGGTCAGCATAGGCTTCATTTGTCAAAACGGTGCAGGAGTGTTAGCAATACTGCTGTGCTAAAAACACTAGCCTCAATCTAGGGGTCCTTAAATAATCATGCTGCCAAGAAACAGATGGGAGGTCTACAGAACTTTTAGTGTAAGCTTGGATATCAAAAACAAGCTTTTACATTACGCATGACATGAAAGCAGAAATGGGGATACACATGCTGCTGTCAAAACTGACTGATTGATGCGATTTACTCTCCGTTTGGCCACAATCCATCACTTCTGCTGACTTTCCTTGATCTTTGTTTCCTCTTACCATTCTCACCTCCGTCCTGGTGGGTACAGGGAAGGGGCTGAGGCTTGCTGACTGGCAACAATTGCTGACGATGAAAGGCCTGCAATTAAGGAACATCCAGTAAAGATGTTGTTTACGCTCAGTTTCCTTGTGGAATTGGCACAGTTTTATGAGCAGCAATATTTTGCTGTTTTACCCCCCTAAACACATCAGATGAACCATTTGAAATCTCATTAAAAAATGCCTCGTTCATATTATATCCCCCTTCCACCCATATCTTTAAAAAAAATCTAATTCTGAATAGTGTGGTACAGAAAGTAATTTATTACAATGTCATAATTAAACATAAGGGCACAGTGCACAGTATAGTACAAATCAGTGGTGTATGGTGGTATTCTGAAATAAGGTGGCAAAGCCCTCAATATATATATATATATATATACACACATATACACACACACACACATATATATATATATATATATATACACACATATACAAACACACACACACACACATATATATATATATATATATATATATATATATATATATATATATATATATATATATATATATATATATATAATATATTCAGCTGTTCTTTTTAAGTCAACTTATTTTCATCAGTCATCAAGCTTGATAAACACAGTCTTCATGTTTTCAGTCTATTTCAAGTTTGATTTTGACGTGACAAAAGCGGTGATATCTAAATGGCTGAGTTGTTTACTTACTTTTTAATTAGTCTTCCCGTTAACACCATAATTTGGATCATTCAGACCAATTCGTGAACACGCCCCAAACAAGAGGCGGGATTTTTCGCACTAATCAATCATACACAATCATAACCAATCATAGTGGAGGCATTCCCTCCTCTCACATGACTTTTCCCCATTTATTATCAATTATCCCCATTTATTATCAATATAATTATATTATATTATATTCATCCACAACCATCTCAAAATAATCAGAATATTCATATTTTATTTTACAAGTTAATGTAAAAAAGTACTGCTAACCTGTGGCGTAAGACAGATCGTACTGCCCGGCTACAAGGGGGTAGCCTAGATGATGGTGGTGGTGGTGGGGTGGCATTAGGCGTTGGGAGGGAGATGATCGAGGCCGATCCATTTCTCTCTCCCTCTCTCGATCCCTCTCTCTTTCCCGCTCTCGGTCGCTTGCCCCTCGCTCCCTTTCATGGGAGGGCTTGTCGGCAACGGTGGGCGATTTGCTCTTGTACTGGTTGGCATGTTGGTGTAGTATGTCCAAGGCTTTGGACTCTGAAGCGGACTTGTTGCTCACTGTGGGACTGGAGCGAGATTTCTCTGCTTCCTCTCCACCTCCCATTTTACTACCGTAAGGGGAGAAAGGGTATCCCGCTGGCAGATACGACCCTAAAGATTATGAAACCATACTGAGTTTCTACTATGGAAGTGTCTTTACGCACTTTTAACACACATAAAGACCCAAAACATACTTTATGCAAGTATATGAATGACAATTTTCCACCATGCCAAAGTAGATTTCACATGTCATTGTGCTATAAAATGTCAAAACCAATTTATAAAACAGCGCAAGTATGTGTTGCATTCTCAACATTGTCACAAGGAGCACTATAGTGGGGATCAGGTCATCTACGAGAGGAGATTCTTGCTGAACCAGTTAAACTGTTGTCATGTCTAAAGCTAGCTACCTAATTGATAATGCATATGGATAAAGCAGTGGTATTTGAAAGTAACTCAGTGGCCACCTTGAGCACTAAGGTTTCTTAAGGATATAATAAATGCAACGCAAGACGGCTGCACATCCTTTGCACCATTCTATAGTTGCATAGAGTATGATGTTGGCCAAACCATACAAATCAATCGTTAAACTCAGATGTTATTATTCATCATACCTGGGTAGTTCTGCATCATGACGGAGGACATGCCTCTGTATCCAGGATGGTTGGGATCATAGCTTTGTCCAAAAGGATATCCATGCATGTAATGCAGGTAGGGTTGGTGCTGCGTCAAGGGGGAGCTGAAAGGTATGTGGGCATTGGGCCGGGGATCTTTTCCTCCGCTTCGATGGTCCTCAGTGTTGGGAGGACATGAACCATCAGTTCCATCTTTACTTTCTTCTTTGGAGCTGCTGTCTTTCGGCCTGGACCTCTCATCTTTGCCTTTTCTGTCTCGCTCCCTGTCTCGCTCATCATCTGGCGGTCTCTGACTATCAGAGTACTGGAAACAGAAAGAAGTTACAGTTAGGGTTTTTGAAAGGTAATGAAATTAGTTCACCCAATTATTATTATTTTGATTTAAATTCTCACCCTAATGAGATCTGTGATATTATTTTTTATTTAAATTCTCACCCTATTGAAATCTGTGATTTTATTATTTTGATTTAAATTCTCACAATAATACTCAAAAGGCCAGATCTTGCGTTTTGCATTAGAAGACTTTAATTGGGCATGTTTTTGTCCTTTTCAGACTCCCCGGTCTAAAATATATATATATATATATATATATATATAACCTATATAACCCATGAAGGTGAGTAAAAGATGACTGATTTTTCATTTGTAGGTAAATTATCCCCCTAGCTTGCAAACAGTGCTGTCATTCAGTTCAAGAATCACATGTTTGCCTCACCTGTCTGTACCACATGGCTTGCTCCATACCCAGCCTGGCAGACTCTACACTTGCCTTTGAGTCATCCTTTCCATGATGGCCAGCTTCACTAAGCTTCATTTTAAGCCCCTCAGCCTGCTGTGGCTGTAGCTTGACCTCTTCCCCTTTAGGGATGATGACGGACTTGACAGGCTCGGAGGAAGTGTCTCTCTGCTTGCCAGTGCCCTGTGGCTTTCCCAGGTCTGAAAGGCTGGGGGCTTTTGTTAGGCCTGGAGGAACAGGGCCCTTCTGTTTCCAGTCCTCCTTCAGTGAGGTTTCCCTGTCCTTTACACCGAAATCAGGCTTTTTCTCAGCAGACCTGTGTTGCTCGGCCATTAGTCTCTGCCTCTCCTCATACTGCTGCCTGTAGGTTGGATTAGTGTTCATGAGGTGGTTGTGATAAACCTGGTCTGGGTATCCATATGGGGGGACATAGTATTGGTTGTAGTAGAGTGGCTGCATGTACATATTGGAGCGCTGCTGAATGACTGAGGCTTGCTGCTGTTGGTGTGGGTGACTTGAAGCGACCTCAGCTTTGCGCTCATCCTGCACCTCCACCTTCGCCTTCTCCTCTGGCAATTCTTGTTCATCTTCCTTCTTCAGTTTCACAGGTTGCACGTCTGGTAGAGGCCCACTAGCAGTGGAGCTACTGGGACTAGGGTGGGTGTAACTTGGAGAATAGTAGTTGTCATAGCTAGCATAATATGAAGATTCCTTAGAGGATGCCTGAGAGGGAAAGAGAGCCTTTTTCGCACTATCCCTGCCTGACTGATCTTCCGCCTTGACTTTGACCCCTTCCGCTTTGGCTTCCCCATCCTCTCCGGCATCAGATATGTCAGAGTACGCAGGGCTATTCGTCTTAACCGAGGAGCTATCAGCCCCGTTCTGGGTGACAACGTGAAGAGGAGTGAGAGGCTGTCCGCTGCTATCCACACGACTGGCCACCCCGATGGATGGACTGGGGGCATTATCAGTGAAGCTGTATATCTTATCCGCCTCAGCCTTCATGCTAGCAAGACGGCTTTGATGAGGGTCCGACGAACCATTGAGATGACCCTCACTTCTACTTCCTGGGTCAGAGGATTCAGAGTATGGACTTTTCCCCTCTTCAGTTTTCCCACTTTTTGCTGGGAGCTTGGGACTGTCTGCATCCTTAGCCAAATCTTTCTTTTTCTTGTCCTTTTTCTTTTTGTCTTTGGAGCTGCTCAAGGCTGGATTAATTGGCGACGAGTCCCCAGCTATAGCTAACTTAGACTGCATGCCTTTCAGCTGGGGACTCTTGGGGATTCCCGACAACATGTTGGCCAACCCAGGGGGATGGTTGGGGCTCCCGCCACTGAATGGTGTTGGCTGCAGAGCGTACATCTGCTGAGAAGGGATGGATGGAGCCATGGACCTGGAAGATTTCATGTTCTTCTGGGACAGCTTGTCAGACTTGACGCTGCTGTTGGGCTTTTTGGACTTCCTGTCCTCTATGCCATCATTGCTAGCCTCATCAGCAGTGACGCAAGGCCCATCCTCACAACCCTCCATTGGTGTCCCACAAACATCTGCTTCAACATCACAATTCTTTTTCTTTGTCTTAGAGCCAAACTTTCCAGGAGAGGGAGATGGACTCTGAGCATCAAATCCTCTTCCTTTAGGCGTGACAGACCGTGCTGGGGAGAGAGAGCCTTTCTGTGTAATTGAAGCACCGTTGCAACTTCCTGGCTCAGGGTGGAGAGAGGATTCTTCCCCATACTCGCTGTCCCCATCCATATCTAACTTAATATCATCGTCATTATGTGCACGAGCCTGATGGTACTTCAAGCCATTGATGTGCTTGTACTTCTTGTTGCAATTGGGATGTGGGCAGTCAATTAGTACAGGTGAGGGGCAGGTTCGGTCTAGTGGAGGAGGAAGGGACTCAGTTTTGATGATAGGAATTGGGAGTGCAGAAGAAGTCATTCCACCATTTGAATTTGTGCGCATACGCTTATTGCCTTTAGAATCCTCGGAGCTGGAGTTGGGCTCCATGTCTGATGTAGGCTTGTTCTTGCGCTTACTGGCTGAGGAGGGACTGGCTTTTATGTCCTCTGTGTTGCTGTTGGGCGGAGTCCTGCGCTCAGAGGAGTTTTGGCTTCCACGCCTACCCTTGCTGTTGGTACTTGCTCTTGTCTTGCTGTTGTTGCTGCCCTTATTATCAGACGAGTTGCTGTTTTCATTGACTGGGGTGTTGCTATTGGGTCGCATTCTTTTACCACGGCCACGTCCATTTCTCATTTCTAAGTCACTTGTGGGAGACTCGCAGAACCTTAAAGAAAAATGAACATTATTTATTAGACCTTCATAATTAACTTAATAATAATTAGCCGTCATGACAATCACTAAATGAAATGCTGTTAATCGGTAAATTAGACCAAAACTGTAAAAAAAATTGAATTTGGCACATACAAAAAAAATTACGAAACATTTAGACCTCTAAAACATGCTAGCAGTTGAAATACTAAATAGTATGACATTTAGAAATGTACTTTAGACATTTAATACAGCATGCACTTTAACACTGGTTAACATTTAAATACTACTAAAAAGCTTTTCATAACAAAATCACTTTTAAACAACAAATAAAAAATGGATATTCAAAATATAAAACGGCACACATTTAGATTCTTGCATTAAGCCAGAGGTTGGATTGTATTCGTATCACTTGATAAGCTTGGAGATGTACGTGTTTTTAATAGTGTGCCTCATCCCTAAGGGTTATGATGTGATACACCTGGCTTACTGCTGAGTAGAGGCAAGTGAAGTGGGAGGAATGGAGGGGGGGCTCCTGGAGAAAAACACTTGATTTTCCTGATTTCAAAAGTTAAAACATTTTACGTACCTTGGAGGGGCCCAGTCATGACGTGTACAATCCAAAAGTGTTCCGACATATGTTTTGTTCCTCCAAGTAACATTAACCACCAGCATACCTGTAAAAAATAAAGACGACCTTTAATATAATGTGAGTATATCTCTGTTATCTTAGAGGCTCAATGAGACAGTTATAGTTTGGAGTTATAATTCTAATGTTCCTCCAACTCATTCACTATATTTCACACACAGTACTGGCAGAAGCCAAAATTTAAATAGTTCAAATGGTGTTTTGGGGACTCTGAAAGCAGCCATGCTTTTTTTTTACGGTGTACTTTGTGATTATACCACCTAAAAGCGGTAAGGAACAGAGTGTGTCATTTCTGGGAGGAAAATTGTTTGATGGTGTCCTCCATCTGACTTTGCAGTACTGTGAGCCGCCTCTGCAAATGGTTTAGCAATTGTGTGAAAACAGCTGAAGTAAATGAAAATGTTTGTGGCTGGCAGTGATTCAGAGGCTTTGCTACAGAAGCTTGGACAGGTGAGTGCTGTTTTTTTTCTGTGATTTTACACTACCATAAAAGCAGGCAAAATCAATATTAGATTCCAGTTAAATGCCCTTAATAGCTTGTGAGAGGCAGTATAATGTTGTGTAACCTTGATATGGCTTCAGTCAGACTAATAAATGTATTTCAGATAAGCCTCTAGGATGTTAAGTTCTGAATACTCTTTTCTACGCTAAATTAACATTTTTAAAGTAACACATTTTATCTTGTAGAATGTTGCTTTATTCAAGGAGGAGTATCTTTTTACTCAAAACCTTGTCTTGTTTTCCTCCATCCCAAACATTATATTATGGGCATCAGAATGTAAGAACTGAATTCATGACCGTTCCTTTGAAAAATGTCAATGGAGGTCAGTCGAAGAGGACATTAGCGGGGCCCCTTCCTCTTTCACTTGCAGTCATTAGTGGATCTCTGGCCACCTGTCTGAACCCAGACTAAATGAGGCTAAATAGCCAGCATTTCACCTCTGATGCTCTTCTTCAGAAGCCAGAGTGGAACAAACAGAAGTCTGGCATGTGCACTGCTGCACACTTACACCCCATTAAAAACATCTCTGTCAAGATTTACTAACAGTGATTTAAATCCCTACATTGTGCACATGTAATATTTAACATGCAAAACACTGACTTTTAAAATAAAACACAATATATAAAGAATTAAACAAAACGAATACTTTCACACACAATCACAAAAATAACACAAACTCCACAAAATACAATAACAAAAATATGGCTTAAAACAAAACAGCTAATGTTTTAACAGTTCTTATTTGTTCCCGCATCCTGGTCAAGGTTTAGAAAGAAACCAGCTAAGAAAAGCAAACCATCTTAGGCTGGAATACGTTTTTTTAAAGTCGTGATAAAACAATTGCAGAAATAACATATGAGACTTGATGAAAATATAGATTTTTAAATCACTCATCATTACTTATGCCTATTGATATTTTAATAATGGGGTAGTAGTCATCCAATATGTCCACCCAAACTTTTAATTTCACTAGGAAGTACATGAGCACAGGGGAAAAAATTATTGATTTTTAAGATGCACGCGCTTCATTGACCTCATGATGAAATCCAAGAAGGGACAAATATGCAAATGAAAACAGTAAAGGTAATGACACAATCAGCTATGTTTTGTTTAAACCAACAGTCAATTCTGGCAATAAAATAGCAATGGGTTATTGAGGTGGCCCTGGAAAGAGGGTTGAATCAGGATACTGGCACATGTGCCTTGCTGTTTGGCACGGTTGTGTTTGCTGGCACTGGGCTCTTCATAGTCTGTGGGTGAGGGCTTTCTGGGCTCTACATCAAGAGCAATAAACTTTCAGAAGATTTAGGGCTGACATTTGGAGGCATCAGCATGCATGGCTTGTGAGAGTGGATGCCACACCAACACGACCCTGGTCTGCTTCCAGCGTCCTGCAGCGGGGATTTGTGTCAGAGTGATGCCTAGAAATATTGCACCAATCTGCCTCTGACTGTTTCATCATGCACTGAGAGCTGTCTGCCCTTAACCTCCTGCCATTCTGGGATTCACGCACTGGGCTGAAACATGAGCAAGTCAATATGTCCATCCACAAATAAAAGGTTGCAGTGCACTAGATAAGATTTCCACACTGGGCTTTGGCTGAAATAAAGCACTGCACTGTTGATTTGAGGAAGTCAAGAGAGGACACTGCGACTCAGCAACAACTTGATCTGCAATAAGTCATGGAAGATTGATGCTCTATTACAAAGCTCAGCAAGCTACCTAGGCAACATTTGTTATTTCCTAGTTACGTTCCTGACACAAATGCCACTCTAAATTATGTTCCCCTACAAGATGCCTTGTTTTTTGCTGAAATCTAATGTAGCACTGCATGCATCCATTGTAACTAAGGGAGATCCAACAAAAGTAGTGGACTGACAACCACTGCAAAGATGCCAATCAAGTCTGTTAAAAAGTCGGTTTTATATAGTATAAATTTGGGTAGTATGAATGAAATTCAATCGTACTTCATTAGTCATTTTGTTATCGTCACATCACCAATCAGCGTCAGTTGTGTCACTTCACTTCTATTCATAAATCTCATCCAGTGGCCTCATGGGATAATAAAAGTGTCCATTGAATGCGCACTTCAGAATCTCGCCAGAAGTAGTACGCTACCCGGGGATTTTTCGTCTACTGTTTTTTTAATATTCGGACATACTACACTTTTGGCGTACTGTTAATTGCAGACTATATATTAGGGAAGTATTCGATTTTGGATATAGTGCAGGTCTTATCTGGGCAAATCAGGGATGTGTCCAAAATCGCCCCCTATTCCCTTTCAATCCCACAATGCACCGAAATAACGAGTGTACAACCGATGTAAGCTCAACGGCTAGAGAATACCCATAATGTATTGTGAGAGTCACGCACCGAATGAATTCCTGCGTTTCACCAGAAGATGGCGCCCGCAACAGAATCATATAGTGGATTAATGTAGGGAATAGTGAATGAGGGTATTGGGGGCGATTTCGGACACAACCTGATCTTCAAGATCCACTTCCCTGCAGTTTAGCACCAACCCTGATCAAACTCGCCTGCCTGTAGCTTTCTAGTAATCCCGAAGACCTTGATTAGCTTGTTCAGGTGTGTTTGATTAGGGTTAGAGCTAAACTGCAGGAAAGTGGATCTTGAGTGCCAGAGTTATCACCAGAGGTATCTTATGCTGCGTTCAAGTAATGTCGGAAAGCTCATATTTGAATGCACATGAAAGTCACCACAAAGCCTTCATCATCAGTTGTGTTCAATCTAAACTCACCACTCCTGCAGTAAAGATTCAAAACCAACATAAACCTCTCACACTGTCAGTGTTAGGACTTAGGAAGTTATCCTTATGAGAAGTGTGGGTGGACTGTCTGCAACGTCTTTAAGAGAGTGCAGCACAGCGGAAAGACATCTCAAAGTGTGTGAGAGTGTGTTCCCTGCCACGGGATCTTGCTGCTCTACTTTCCACCCACACAAAGTGTCACCACGATACAGATCTACCCGACACCCTGATGAGAAAAATAACACATCAAAAGAAGAGATGCACACCAGTGGAACCAGCTCTCGCATCCCAAAGAGAAAGAGAGAAAGTGTATAACACCAGCACAACAATGGTTGCCTCTCTAATGTGAAAGAACAGATGATTGGAGCCCTGTGTTTGGGACCCGTCCTGCAAAAACAGACCCGATCTGATGTTGTGGAAGTGTGGCACTGGTTGGGAAGGGCTGTCACTGGACACACAAACGGACTTGTTTTTCTCTCCCTCTTGACCCTTCAACTGCGTTCTCTCTCCATGTCAAAGACACACACACACACACACACACACACAAGAGTGGCCACAGAGGAGCAGGGTGAATCAGACACACTGTGCCCATGGCAAGAGGAATAGAAAACACTTAGACAGCCAATGCGCTGTGAATGTTGATGAAGCAGGGCTTTATGTGGCGGCACTGGGAGGATGGCAGAGTGTAGGCGGCACGTATTCCTCTGCCTACCCATAGCCTAGATATGCTCTCATTTAGGGATTTGAAGGAAATTTTTCCCTTTCATTCTCAGCAATCAAGACCGAGGCTGGTGGAGAGCAGAACAAACTGACGTTTCTGCAGTGGGCTATGATTAGAAGGGGTAAAAAAAAAAAAAATACTGTATATATCAAACCTACAGAATCTGGACAAATCCAGTTAGAATAGTCCACTGCTCTGCCTAAAAATTAGTCAAAGAACGAAGGTCTGAAATCACTACGAGGCAGGTGTTTTCAAATAAGATATAGATATATGTACTTAATTGATCCCTGAGGAGAAATTCAGGATGAGACTAATATGTAAATTAGGACAGAAACAAATTTTATTATTATTAAAATTTAGTAAATTTTATTAACAAAGATTATTTTGGTTTTTGTGCACTGTAAGGATTACTCTTGAAATCTAACAGATCAAGCAACTTTTACAAGCTTTTTTAAGTAAAATTACAATAAAATGTTTTTCATTTAAAAATGTAACAATTTCTACTGATAATGACAGATGCTTTTGTACACCTATATTTTAAAGGCATTTCAGCTCTTGTTTACATTTGAAGTATAAATGTTTGGGGAAAAATACAGATAGATACACCGGAAAGCGTACACAGAAAGCCGGCTGTCACACAGTGCAAGCACTGAACTAAGTTCTCTTATTGAGCTTTCACTGTCAAACACATACAAGGTTTATATAAACACAGTCGCTTATATCTTAAGTGAATGTAAACAGTTCGGATGTGTGTCAGTATATTGGATCTGTGCATGAGGTAAATTAATGTTAATCAAACAACACACAAGACAGAGAAACTCACTCACTGAATAACTTCAGTAATGTATAATATCAATGTATATTTAAAGAAGTCAATGCAGTTTTATTTGAATATTCAAAACAGTATTAATTTGTTCTTAATGGCATTGTTCTTATTTTTAATAAAGATAAAATAATGTATTAAAGTGAAAGAAGATTTTGTCCCACACCTATTAAGACCTGTCATTCGTTTATGTTTTTGTTACTTTGTAAAGCAAATTTTTTTTAAACAGGGAAATTAGTTTGGCTGTACTGCTCAGTGAAATGCAAAATAGCCTTAAAAATCCAACATGAAAAAGTATTGTGATAAGATCGTGGATCATGACCCTGCCTGAAAAAAATTGTGATATTATTTTGCCATATCGCCCACCCCTAAATCAAAACATTATATTCCAAACACAGTAAATTGCTCTCTAGATTCTAAATTGTTTTTGTATCCCCCATGACTTAAAACTGGACAGTTTTTATTCATCTCAGTAACTGTTCTGAAGAACCAATGTAACTTGCTGCCAGTTTTTTGTCTTCTATCAGAAACAGTTGCTGGAGGCTGACACAAATATTTAAGCATCTACTTCTGTGAACAGTATCTTGGCTGAGGATTCAACCAAGATTCACTTTATCTAAGTTTATATGTACATAATCCAATGACCAATTAAAATTTTACACAGAAAATGAATGAACCATTTATATAGCACATTTAATACTACTGTACAATCAAAGGCACCGTTTACTCCTGGTTTTGGTCGATCGGATCACAAGTTAATCCGTCTCTTTTGTCCACTTTAACCACTTCTGTCCTGATTTCTTTGAGGGTCTATGGGCGGGTAGATCTTTTGATCTAATGGACAACATAAGCTCATGCAATTTCCCTACGAATACGACGGAAAAACATACAGAGAGCATCAGCTTTCGTTTCTGCTCTGACCGACACAAGACCAGCCGAATGGAGAGAGAAAATTGTGCTCGTCTTCAAACCAAACTTCAACCATCACACATTCGACCACATGAGCGTTTACACTACAAAAGCAATCCGGTCGAATGTGTTTCCCACTAACTCTGGAAGTGGTTGAAAGAGGACAAGCTCAAAACGCTTTAGACCCCGTTTACACCTGTATTTAGTGTCGTCCACTTGTGATCCGATCGACCAAAACACATCTTAATACCAGGTGTAAACAGAGCCAAAGTGATTTAGAATGGCATCAGGGAAATCTTCTCAACCACCACCAGTTTGTATGCATAAAAAATATCATGATTGGCTTGTTTTTATCATTCCACTTGGAAACAAAGATACTGCATTGATACAATGAGCTCTGAGGAACAACTAATCACTGGATTTCCCAAGTTAGTGACCAGAATTTTGTGGATTAAACTAGATACGCATGAGCAGAAGTACCGTATCTGAAATAATCAGAAGCACATTCTATACAAATTTCCAAAATTTTCGTTACAACCAATCACAGACACTATTTAAATCAACTTTTCCCCCTGTTGTTCAAATGATATAATCTATTTCGGATCATCTTGCCTTTAAGCTGCGTTCACGCTGTCAGTCCAAATTAGGCATGTGTGCCGGTATCACATTTTCATGCTGCGATTAATTGATTGAGCTTTTATCACAGTATACGGTATTATCACGATATTTTAATTGCACAAGAGAAACGGATGGATTGGGGGGATGTAAAAAAACACAACTTGCATCACAATAGGTGTAATTGTGATTGTCAAAACAGTTTAGTGACAACATGTTACAATGTTTACATGGTACAATGACTGGTAGGCTACTGTTTGTATTATTGCTTTACACAATTTTCACAATTTAAGTTCTCAATATTGATTCATTTGGATCAATATTAGGTAGGCTACATTAGATAGCCTACATGTTAATTTTTCTAAAGAAAAAATCTCACATAATGCTGTAAACATACAGAGAGCCCTATCAGCTGGTATTATTAAATGTTAAATATAACAAATTAAATATAATTTGGTTGTCATTATAATACCAATTACGTAATGACCGTAGTTGAAAAACACTGATTGATCGATATTATGTATGAGGCATATATACACTTTTCGGTAAGGTTGTACTGTACCTTTAAATAAAAAGTAACAGATGATCGGTTAACTTGAAATGAAACGTGTCACATTTACGAGCACCAAAACGGTGTTTATTGTCTGAATTTCATTATAAAATAGACAGAACCTGAGAGCTGAGAATTTTTTTCATATCAAAAGTATCCTGCTCTGTCTAGTCTGTCGGTGTCAGTGCTCTGCGATTTTTCTCTGCGTGAAAAAAATGGATGTGTGGCGTGAGAGCGTGTGAAAAGTGTCGATTGTGTGAGTCTTGGCAGCCCTGACTTTTAGAAGGGGGATAATCGTCGGCAGCGTTCCTCCTTCTGCCATGCTTCTTCTCCATGTGAGGATTGTTCACATTAGACTAGAGTGTGCCGTGCCACATGCATACAGTGCTTATAGGCTACATGTGGGGATAGTTTACATCAGAGTGCGCACGTGTTTTGCGCAACATATAGGCAGTGTTTTTTTAAGCGGTTGATGGAAAATAAGCTAATGCGCGTTCTAAAAATCTAAAATAGGATCTATTATTTTTCACAGTATTTTGAAGTGCCCGCGATAACAATATCATGCATATTCATTACCGCGATTTATCGCATTACCATATACCGGCACATGTCTAGTCCAAATCAGATTATTTGTGTATCCGATAGGAATTTGATCTAAAATTATTGATGTCCACACTGTGTATCGCAACTGTTCAGATCCGATTTGTGTGTCCATGCAACTCTTTTATTTTCCGGAATATCTGCATTGCTTTCTATGGCAGCGACATTGAGTTGGTATCCATGCGCCAAAAACAACAACAACCGCAACATGGAGGGTTTGCAATCGAGATGTCATCTTGTTTAAATTTTACAACATGACAATGTATAGCCGCCACGCTGGACTATGTCTTCTGAGGCAGAACCATATGATGTTGGTATGAGCGGCTTTTTTACACTGTCGTCTCCGCCGGTTTCAAAACATGTCTCCGTTGTATTGTCATTTTCTTCTCGTCCGGCACTTTGGAAAAACACAGCCTTGTTTTAGGCAGTGACTTTCATTCCTGTAACATTTCGTTTACTATAACAACGTCTAGGGGTGCAACGGATCAAAAAACTCAGGGTTCGGATCGTTTCTCGGATCAGAGTCACGGATCGGATCATTTTTCGGATCAGCAAAAAAAAAAGGCCTCATGTCTGCACCTATAAACACAAATGATAGCTAGGCCTGTCACGATAACACATTTTGCTGGACGATAAATTGTCCAAGAAATTATTGCGCTAAACTATAATATTGATGATAAACGATAATATTGTCGTTCTGAGACAATTTTCATCTAAAATAATGATAATGGCATAATAATGCAGGTACACCTTTTCAAAGATCAATAAACTTTTATTTCTAAAGACTATTTAACAATGAAAACATTTTAAATAAATGAACAAAACAACCAAAAACAAAAGCAATGGACTCTCATTCTCTGTTAACAAAAAATGCACTTACCAATGTGTTCACACTGAGAATCATATGCATCATGTAGGCTACTGTGTGAGCATGCATCTCATATGAGTGTGTGCGTGGAGTTTGTGTGTACTCGCGTCTCATTGAGTTTGTGCGCGAGTTTGTGTGTGTGTGTGTGTGTGCTCGCGTCTCATATGAGTAGGTGCGTGGAGTTTGTGTGTGCGCGCGTGCGTCTCATGAGTATGTGCGTGGAGAGTTTGTTTGTGCGCGCATCTCGTGTGTGTGTAGAGTTTGCGTGTAACGTTATGTGCGAGAGCGACTTTAGGTGTCTTTGTGCAATTCATATGCATTTGTTTGAGCATTCAGCAGTATACATGTATGTTTGACTACTTAGTATATGTGTATGCAAGTGTTTCATGTGTGCGTGAATGAAGTTTGATTTTTTTTAAGCCCTAGACTGCGCCTCATATGAGGGAGAGAGAGCGCGCACGCGAGAGAGAGAGGGACGAGCGAGAGCCTGGTAGTGCTGCGCGAATGTTTTCACTCCTGTCAGTGAAAGATCGGGGCGATGTCGCTTCGAATGCGTGGCCATGCTGCCACAGTGCCTACACACGGTTTTATCCACTAACCTCTTTCCTTCATCATTATATTTGACAGGGAAGCCAAAATGCTCCCATACAGGGGATTTAAATGACGCGGGGCGTTCAAGCTCCTCTATTCCTCCGCTCGCCATGACCACGCTGTGTGTGGACTGAACATGCCGCATGCGCACAACTTTTTTTTTTTTCATAAATCAATCCGCGGATCACTTGTGTGCCGGACCTAAGATATTGATCCGAACGGATCACGGATCAATGATGATCCGTTGCACCACTAACAACGTCTGACGTTTACATTTTACGCGGCGTGAGAAAGTCTCATAAACCACGTGAAATCCGATCTGAGCGGTCAGACTGAAATAGATTTCCAGAAATGCCAAATTAATATGATTTCAAAACAAATATGGATGTAGCTTGGAATCTCATTTAATGTGATTTTTTGCTGTGCACATTAGCTCATTCTGATCGGATTTCAATCGGATATGCACACAAATTGGATTTGGACTTGCAGTCTGAACGTAGCTTTTGACACAAGCTCCATCAAAACTTGCAACCTCATCTTATAATCACACATGGCCTTGCAACAGTGTGTTTTCTTACCGTCCTCAGTTTCTTGCCACACGATGCCCTCCAGGTTGACGCTGGTGCCCGGCTCACAGGGTCCCAGGCACTCCGGCTCTGTGGACAGGGCCACATCTGATGTGTTGACGGCCACCGAGCGCGTGCGCACCATAAGCTGCTCGCAAGGTGAGGCGATATCACTGTTTCCCATAGAGGAGAGGAGGTGAAGAGGCAGAGGAGCCGGGGTGGAGACCGGAGACTCCATCTGGAGAAAGAGAGAGAGAAGGAGACAAAACAAGGAAGATAAGTTCTGGTGGATCTTAGAAAAGGAATTTAAAGGTGCTGTATGTCACTATTTCAATTTACTAAAGCATAAAAATACCATAATATGTTTGCATATATTGAGGAAACATGCTAAGTTCACATACTGGTTTCTCTGAAAAACAGCCAGTTATCTTACTTTGAAATGAGCGTTTCCAGACCGGAATGTGTGACTTTTCATTGCCAATTGCGCTCGTTCCTGTTGCGTGTGCTCAAACAACGATCTCTGATATTTTGAATTTGAAGTGCAGTACCTATTTCGACCACTAACTGTCATTCTTACAGACTGCACCTTTAATGACACATGGAAAGTATCCGCACATGCCCTTCAGGTAGACTATTACATGAAGGCTGTTAACTTATTTATTTATATAGCACATTTAATAGCAAAGTTGTTGCCCAAAGTGCTTGACAGTTATAATTAAAACATACATATATTACCGAGAGGACCTGACCTGCACCCTGCTGGACAGTGGACCTCATTAACAGCCAGGGATGCTTTGAGTTTCTTACACCTCACTCCAGGGGAACAGGCACACACAGCATGATCACTGACACCACCTCATCTCACAGAGAGAGTACAGGCTCCCTTGTTCAATTAAGGAACAATGGCTGTGTGTTCAGGCACTATAATTGATCCTACCTGCATTCAGGGGCCATGATGGACACCAGCCAGGTGAACGGACAGAAATAGACCAGTATGAATACGGCATGCTGCTTCACAGGGCACTTGGTGGACGACATGCTATTTTTCTGTGAGTGATCCTACGTCTACAGTCTCGGAGCTCATGCATTATTACAGGGTTCGTACAGACACTGTAAAATCAAATTCCAGGATTTTCAACCACCACTCTTTGGTTTTCAAGGACTACAATCAGAGATCTCACTTATCAAACAATAGCTTTATTATCTTTCAAATTCTAAAAAAGGTAAATGGATAAACAAAAATAAACTAGTAAAATAAAATGGTACAAATAAAGTGCAACACAATCAATGACTGTGGTAACTTTAACCATTGAAAGGATACTATGACAAACAAATCGCTTTCCTTATTCAAACCGATTTTTGTTCTCCATGAATATATGAATGACCTGAAGAATGAAAGATGTATCATATACTTTGATATTTATATGAGCAATATCAAGCTCATAGCCATGCAAAATGGCACTTTATAAATATCAGACAGGTTGCAGCGTTGATTTTGTGCGAAAAGATTGTTTTATCAAAAAAAATTAAACACGCATTTTAAACATCGTCTTTCAATAATTCAAGCACTTTGAGTGGCTTTTCATAAAAAGGGCTGTTTTCAAGGCTTTTTCAGGACTTAAATTTCAAGCGTCAAATTCAAGCACCTTGTAACCTGTTACTCTGATATGTTTGGGAACAATCATTACTTTTGCGATTCTATTTGGTGCCACTAATGCCACAAAAATACCTTTAAAGGAAGAGAGAAAGGTGGACGCATAATAAAATCAAAGCTTGAATATTATTGTTTTCCACTTTTTCAACTTTAGTTAGTGAGTAATGTTGCTGTTTGAGCATAAAAAAAGATATGCAAGGTTACAAAGCTCAAAGTCCACTCCAAAAGGAGAGATTTTATTTAACAGAATCTCCTTTTGAAGAACTACAACCAACAGCTCGTTTGGACTACAACGAAATTTTTACAGATCTTATGAAGTTATAATGCATAAGAAAATTACAAACACACCACTCTGAAACGTTCTGTAAAATCCTTGCTAGCAAAGTCTATGTATGAAATCCGTTCAGCACAATTATCTTGTTCGTTAACATTGTCAGGGTCTCAATCGAGCTTTAATTGGTTTGAAATTGAAACCATGCTTATTCATATCTACACTACAGAAGAACTCGTAGTTATTGAGGGGCGGGACATTTCCCAAGCTAAGCACTGCCAATCACAACACACTAAGGCCAGCTAACCAATCACAGAACATATCGTATTTCGGAAGGAGGGGCTTCATCGAAATTGGCGTGTTCTAGCCAGACTGGGGAGGTTCAGTAATAATGTAAAATATGTGAAAAAATAATGCATTTTTGAATAATCAAGCATCAAAACATTCTAGTCCACCCCAAAAACAAAATCAAGACTTTGTAAAAGAGCATAATAGGGCCCATTTCATATTATCCCAATAATAAGTTATGAAGACACCAGAAACTGTAAACACTTACTTTCTGAACTCTTAATTGACGAGATTCAATCCCCAATCATGACCAAAACAAGGGGGAAAAAATAGAAATGCGTTTTTTTTTACATTTCATAGTTTAATTAGTCCTAAAAAAGCTATATTTTGTAATGTATTTCCTCCTAAAAAAACAGGCAAATGGAGAAAGAAAAGATGACTAGGCCTAAATATATTAATAACCAGAAATCCTCAATGCCAGGGCATGTGTCCCACCGCTACACGGAGGAGTAAACATTGGCACGAAATTGTGGAATGGGAATATTATATGATTATGATTATATTTAGTTGTTTACTTTAGAAACACTGAAGTCAAGGTCCAAAATCAACACTCGCTAAGCAGCAAATCAGAGGCTATCATGAGTAAATCTAATATTACATGTGAAATTGTGAATAAAAAAATTATATGATTAAAGTCGAATTGTATACACAACGCCCACTAGAGAAAATATCTGCAGTCACATGTTTTCCTGCAGGACTCCATGTGGAATATTCCTCACATGAAGTCACCAAAATGAAAATTATAAAACAAAAACTGATCAGCACTGCATTGGGTCACGAATGTAAATGTTCGTTTAGCAAATGCAGTCGCACTCACACTTACAACATTGTTGAATTGGAGGTGATGGGAAAGTACATTCAAAAGTTTGGAGTCAGTTTGTTGTTGTTTTTGAGAGAAACTGATCATTTTATTCAGCAAGGACACATTAAATTGATCAGAAAATGACAGTAAAGACTTTTATTTGTAGAAATGCTGTTCTTTTGAACTTTCTATTAAGCAAAAAAAATCTTGGTTTCCATGTAAATATTAAGCAGTACAACTTTTCAAAATATATAAGAAGAAATGTTTCTTGAGCAGCAAACCATCATATTAGAATGATTTCTGAATGTTTGTGTGACACTTTTAGACCCCTTGTGGTGAAAAACAAGGTTTTAACTTTTAATGTTGTTATGTGGTGTTTTTATGTTTATATGCTTTAACAGAAACCATGTGAAAATTCCCCAGTCAACACCATTGCTGAGTATTTTCTCCATAAAACAGACGACATTCTCAAAAAAAACACGGTTTGGCACCGTCTGTTTCCTACCGTCTCAAACACGTGTGGGGGGGGCTTTTCTCCACTGACTTTCCTTGATGTTCAAAGCGTTTCTAATGGTGCTGATTATTAGAAAGCAGCAGTCTGACTCTGAGATGACAAACGGGAACATGCTTTGTGTAACATTAACAACTCATTATTAGTGGTTTGATAATGTAATCAAGCAAAAGGCTAGTCATATTAATCAGTTATGTGCCTGACGTACATAAAACTCATTACCATTCTGATACATCGACTTGTAGACGATCCTGTATAATTCTCTCTTCCTCTTCTTCTTCTGAATCAGTTTCTGGTTCAAACATATATGGCTGAATTAAACCAATATAGTCACTGTGTTGCGTTTACTACAGTAAAGTTGAGCGAGAGGATCAGGTAATACGAGCTGCTGTGATTGAGAGGAGGCGGAGACTAATTTGTATATTCATGAGCCCGTGCATACTAAATGAAGCAAGGGTGTAGAGTTACATTCAAGCTTATTTAAGGCATAAAGAAATTATTTTCACAGGAAAAAGTGTTTAATGTAATTTGATCATCAAAGACGACTTAAAGGGGCTATAAGTAACTTTTTAGGTAATTTATAATCTAAAATCAATATTTTTATTCATAAATATGTCCCCAATGGTGTACAAATACCTCTGCCAATTGTCTGATTTATCCTCGTAAACAAGGAATTTATTATATTTATATACATGTGACGGGTAGGTCCACGGAGGCTTCCATGTAGTTCCGCCATCTTGAAAAACTATAATAGCAGAGAGGGACAAAAAGTGTTTCCACAACGCGTTTCGTTCAGAGCCAGCGTGACGTAACTGAAAGCAGCTGAAACGGAGAAACGGAGGAGCAGAGCAGTGAGAGGCGCTTGTCACTTTTATTTTTAATGGCGGAACCATACCTATGCCGGGCCACTGGATAAGAAATCCTCTTCGCCAAAACAGACCAAAAATGATCGTAAAAGGAAACGTGACCGGAGAATACAAAAAACACGAGTGAATGTCGGGATTGCTTTTTGGATACAAATGGATACAATTATTGACTACATTAAAATGATGGACTGGAGTAATGATGCTGAAAATTAAGCTGTCATCACAGGAATAAATTACATTTAAAAATATTGTTTCACATAAGTTTTTACAGTATTTATAAAATAAATGCAGCCTTGATGTGAACATGAAACAATAAAAAGTCTTACCGACCCTAAACCTTTGAATGGTGGCATTTTTAAAAAAAAATAAGGCCTTATGTATGATTCAAAATAGAGTATAATACTTAGAAACAGGGGGTGATTTTACTTCATGTAAACTCCTGATCTAAACGATGAAACCTCACGACGAAGAGGAAGGTCATGTGGAAAAATAGTGAAGCATGTCTGAATTGAGGCCTGTTATCATTTGCGATCGAGATAATAACAGGTTCAGAAACTCCATGACTGCTTTTACCTCCTGCACGAAACATCACACCAGTGAAGAGAGGAGCCCCTGTCATCTCGACCGCCCAGCTGATTTATGATTATGCGTGACTCGCCAGAACGGTAGCTGACACACACAACAGACGAGCAAACATCCAGCTGTCAGCTCTCCCAGAAAACACACAGACATGCTCAAACACACTCCAGGCCCTTTAAATATACTTACAGCCTTAATATACACCGTAACACATTCATCAAGCAATTACCTCACGGGATCTGGATGTACTCTGCTATACGCCAATAAGCACATCAAGACTTTTAAAGTCCCCCGTGGTGAAAATCAAGCTTTAGATGTTGTTTATATGCATGTGGTGTTTTTAATATGCTTTAAGACAAACCATGTGTAAATTCATATTTTCTCCTTAAAACTGCAGTGAACCACGGTTTGAAATCGCTGGCGTTTCTGACGTCACAAACTACCTTGTAACCGATCAGATCAACGTGTGATCGTCAACGAGGGGATTTCTGAGATGTGTGAGTGAGTGGAGGCGGGGCTCATTTGCATATTCGCATATATTACATGAAGCAAGGGTGTCGAGTTACATTCAAGCTATTTTAAAGCATAAAGAAAAAAATTTCTAGTAAATAATGTCATTCTGGTGATCAAAGATGAGATTTAAGGGATAAAATGTTTGATTACAGGGGGATTTTAATAGTGACGAATAATGAGTGCATCTCCATCTGCCGATACTGACACATGAGCCTTTAGAATGTAAATGGAAAAAAACAAACTTCAAGTGGTTTTGATGCCAAGTGCCACAATCTAGCTGTATTGCCACAGACGCTTGGCAGAAAACAACTGTCAAACGCATACAAAGAAGGGTAGGAAAAAATGAAGGCCTTCAAATTAAATAACAAAATTCCAGTTCTTCAACCTAATCTTTTCCTGAGATGAGAACTCAATGTGATTTCTAAATCGTGCCCAAACATCAATCATCTTGGCTAAGCACAGATGCTTTTAATACTCTTGCAAAACACCAACATAGCCTAAAACAAGATAGAAGAAATGAAAGAGACATGAAGAAAATCCCCAAAACTCTTAAAATGATGATAAAAAGCCTATTCTTTTGCAGTCTCAGCCTTAAGACGGCACACCCACGCTCAGCCCGATTGCATTTGTGCTCAGAAACCAGGAACCTACTTTCCCAATGTTATAAGATTCAAACTTACTGATAGTTAATGGCACATAGTGTCTTTTATTAGTCCACTTGGAAACAGTTGCATTTATTAGGAGCGCTTCTAAGGGGAAAAAATCTCTGGATATGACAAATTTACCAAGTAAATATCAAGTAGGAAGGCATTAAATCTTTGAAGGATCATCCCTGAAAGAGTTTCATTAGGAGGTATCTTTAACAAGTAAAAGATCTCGGTTTCAAATAAATGTCTATTTGACGCTGCAAAACAAAGTGAACTGTGGTTGGTAGATTTTTGGTCAAACGATGCCTTAGTGTTTAAGTGGATGGTTTTCGACTAAAATAAACTGCAGTCTGAGAAAGAATTTATGCTGTTTAGTTAAATATCTGACTAGAGATCAGAACTTACTCTCTGCATATGCATTACCTGAACTCTCTAATAGGTAGGTTGCGGCTGACAGGGTATTAAATATAAATGCACATAATGATAAAATGACAGCAATTAAGATGGACATTCATTTGAACCTCACTACAAAATGTTTGGGGGGAATGCAGTACCAATAGTGAAGTGAAAAGAATGAAGTTTATTTAAGGCAGGCAGGAGTATTATTTACCAGTATTTCCAAAATCTCCAAAAAGTGGCTGATTAATGGGTCTATAACACTAGATACTGACTACTGAATGACTTTTATACACGTATTATGCTTTAATAAGTCATGAAGCATAAATGGCTAATACTATACTAATTTGTGTAAAAAATAGTGGTGGGCCGTTATCGGCGTTAAAGGCTGATTTATACTTCTGCGTCGGACCTACGCCGTAGACTACGCTTTGGTTTTAATTTATACTTCTGCGTTGTTGTCCACGTTGACGCATGCAGAGGGAGCATGTGGAACCCGAGGAAGCGGTTTGAGCAGACCAATCACAGCGCTTGCGCCCGCGTAGAATTGACGCGTTGTTACATTTTTGGAGAGGTGCACATCAGGGTACGCCGAAGGGTACGCGTGCTACGCACAGCCTACAACGTAGCTACGGCGTAAGTTCGACGCAGAAGTATAAATTGGGCTTTACGTGCTGCGTTAACGTGAGACTCTTATCGGGCGATAAAAAAAATATCGCCATTAATCTATTCTCAAAGTTGGGTTGGGATCAAAAAATAGCTTTTTCGAATATCGTTATATTTTCGTGCAAATCGCGCAGCAGGGTATTTCCTGTCAGGGAGACAAGGTGTATACTTTTACATGTTACGTTGGGCGACGTTCCTCTCGTTACTTTACATGTTGTTAAATGAGTTTATTCCAAGCGCGCTGTATCTTTTTTATGGGCATGAGAGATGCTCAATTTACAAATGAATCACTCTCTTGGGTCGATTCTGTTCAAAGACTTCATCAAACAAGTTGGCAGATCTGTCTAAATCGGTTCGCGAATCAGTTCTGTTCAGTTCCTCACGCACTGAATCACTGAAGCGCGTTCAATCACACTCGACTCGGAGTCGTAACAGGAAGATTAAAGAACATCAAGAGCTGCAGTTTAGTCTAGTGAAAGCAAATCTGCAATTGCATCATATTTTTGCCAGCGATGAAGATCTTTATTAGTTGAACATCTTCGTAAGCTGTCTGTGAATGAATGAGTCCACAGGACGATACATTCGATTTCATTTAATTCAGGTAATACATTTTACAACCAAACAGATTATTACGTCACTAGCACTACTAAAAAGTATGACATTATACGTTGGACATATACATTAATTTATAGGCTACAAAAAAAAAACGCTTCAGAGCGTCGGCGCACTGTCAAAGGTTAACATGTTTAAGCTACCGTTGTGTACAGTTTATGAAATGAACACCCGCCATCCCGCGGTAATGTGTATGTATTGCGCAGGGGCATAGTCACACGAATAGTTTAAATTGATTGAAACTAATTTGTTTAAGGCAGGTTCACATAAAATCATTATGACATATGACATAATTTTTTGATCTAACGAGCATCTGGTTTGGCGATGCAAAAACGGGCTACGTCGTGCTTATTGTTTTTTTCTTCTTCCAATTAGCCTACTATGTAAAAAAAAAAAAAAACAACGTGCAAAAACGTCCAAATAACAAGATTCCAGTGAGATTAATCTAGATTAAAAAAATTAATCTATGCCCACCTCTAGTAAAAAATAAAATAAAAATAAAATCAATATTTTTTAAAGTGAACTTAGGTATTACAAAATGATGTTTCAAATCATGTAATGCAAATGTTTAAAAATCTGCCAAATAACATTTATTCAATCTTATTAAATGTTTTAAACCAGACTTTAAGTGAGTATTAAATGTAGGGCGAAACATCGATATCAAAAATTTGTCACGATAATGCTGCCAGCTTGAAGATTATCCCGACAATGACTGAAGCCTGGAGAAACCAGAGGGTTCATTAATTACAGTTTCTAATATAGTTTATTAACAAAAATAGAATAAGATAACGTAAACTGTGGAAACGTGCTTTTTCTGACTTAAAACAATAGAAGATAGGTTGCCTTGTAACGTATTAAATTAGTGGCAGCAAACATCCCAAATATTTGAAGAGGTACAACCTATACAACAAAAAGTCACTGTTAGATAAAATAAAGTTCAAAAATATTAACCATGCACTGTTTTTACATCTAGAATTTTGAGTAAAATGTGCAAAATGTAACCAGTCATTACACTACACGTATTAACATGCATTCTTGTACTCTCTGTTGTCTCTAAATCTAAAAATATACAGAAATGACAATGCATAATGAAATGTTGTTTGATTTAGATCCTTGTGTTTTAGTAACAGAAATATAGTGTTATTGCAATAGTATGAGGGGAAAAAAGTGTATTGGCTCAATCTGGCTATCTCACTGACTCAAAAGGTCATTTCACATACAAACGACCTTTTTCAGGAGGTTATCAGATTGTAAAAAAACTCTTATAATTTGAGGAATAGTCCACTTTCACATATCAGAGGATGAACTGAGAGTCAGTTGCACAAGAGTGGAAGTACAACTCAGTCCTAAAGAATGCAGAAGCCAGCAGAAGCCATGCATACTTAAGAGTTCAAAGCTCAACTCCATTTCACTCGCAGAGAAACCAATAACTTCACTAAGCCAGGAAAAGGCGAAGGGGCCACAGGAGATGAGACGAATCTCCACAGCAGTTGCCAGATGAAACCGCTTAATCTTCAGCCGTCTGTGAAGACGCACCAAACAAACACAGAATCTCGCCGACATCTTTACAAACAATGAGAAAAGATCATGTCATCACCCTTCCAAGTAAGAGAAAACAGTGTTTCTACATTCCTGTTTCGGGCTTGATAACCAGCAGAAGCAGGGACCCGAAGTACGTCACAACCACAACAGCAGAGATTTATTCCTGGCTAATTAAAAAACAATTATCAGCACTCTCCAGTCTCCTGTTCACTGATGCTTAGTCTTCCGTTAGAGCCGCATATAAGGAAGTGGGTTTTATAAACGATAAAGACATTTTCCGGAGGCACAGGAAGATCTGCTACAGAACGCTTGCGGTAGCTAAGAGGATTCTGCATTCCCCAGAAGACATCCGTAGCAAAGCTAACAGAGGGGGTATAAAACAATTGCCTTTTACGACTCCAAACACAAAACAGCAAGAATCAATCTGAGAATGATAGCAGTGCCTGAGGATGAAATGTTGAGATGGAATCGATGGAGCCTAATAAGCAGGCGATCAGCACACATGCATGATGGGCTGTGACGCCCTTGACCCATCAATCTCATCTGGAAACTCTGCCGCTTCCACAGAATATCTCAAGATGTGTTTTCCCACCTTGCTTGATAACTTTGAAACCCCCCCTAAAAAAAAAACATATAAAGAATGAAAGTTACTCATCGAAGGCACACAATCAGCGGTAAATAATGGATTGTTTTCTTTCAGCTGAGACACTTCAGATGCACACTGTTTGCCATGATGTTTTTTAATTGCTTGAAATTAGGGATGTCAATTTTTACATATTCCCATGATCGATCGTCGTTTAAATTAATGACCAATTAATTGATTAAGGCCCATGGACACTGAGTCCGAAATTTTCGTATGCGTTTTTTCGTATTCGTGATTCAGTGGCTCTGAATGGTCAAAATAATAGATTAATCGGACGATTATTTTTCCGATTAATCGGATAAAAGTTTTTAGAAAATGTATTTGATTGTTTATTATAACTAAATAAAACCTTAAATCAGGGTATTTATTTGTAAAAGTGTACTTTAAAAAGTGCAAAAGCCACACATTGAGTTTTACTAATATATTCCTTATTTTTTACATTTTAAACTTTAATATATTGATAAATTAAATATAGAAGACTGTAGATAGAAAGACTGTAGAGCCGCAGTAGATTGCGTTTGAAAAAAAATTAAAACTTAATAGTAGACAAATGCTATAAAAAGAGAAGGGAATGGAGGTACGCAGCAAGCTAACAGGCTTGATTAAAAGGACAGGAAGAATGATGCATTAGTGAACAAGCATTCGCTGAAAATCACTGACTACAGTGACTAAAAAACAATCTTTTACTGCTGCTGTTATTAACTGCCTTTATATTTAGTGCTTCACTTTGTAAACACCGTTTTAATTTCTTTGGTAGCGCGATTTTAATCCATAACTTATGTTGCGAGCGAACTGATTGCGCAATCTGATGCTCAAATCAAAATAGATCTAGTGTGACTGTCCCGAAGTTAGTAAACAAAGCTGTTTACATAGTAGCATTGTTTTCTCAGATCGGATAGCTATCTGATCGTGAAAAGACCAAGTGTAAATGCCCTCCGAAACGCATTCGAGACGGATGTGAATCTGATCGCTCCAACCGCTTCAGGAGGAGATCCGAGACTCATTCCAGACGAAACTGGACAAGTGTAAATGCATCTTGTTGTTGAAACCACATGTAAATTTTACTCCCAAAAATGCAAAAAAATAAACATGTGAGAGCGTGTTATATAGGCTATATGTAATGTTATAGCCAGATATGACGGCGCTACTGCAACACGCATCACCGCAGATGAGAAGCTGAACATCTATTTATTTATTCATTCTTTTATTTATATATTTGTTGGTTAATTCGTTCGATTAGTTTTATCTTCCGCTTTTTTCTTTCTCTTTCTCGCGCTTTCTCCACTGTCGCCTGCCTCCGCCATCTCGCTGAATGCTGCAGAGACGCAGAGCGGCTGTGCGGGAAGCACGTGACATAAAATGAGGCCAGCTATTGGTTATTCGCTACTTCTCCTGCTGTACTGGCTGAGTAAAACCTCCGGTGGCTCATTACTGCCACACTTTGGTCACCGCAGATTTAAAATATTTACGAAATGAGCCGCTTACGGCAAATAAAAGTTATCTAGCAACTAATCGATGACTAAATTAGTTGACAACTATTTTAATAATCGATTTTAATCGATTAAATCAATTAGTTGTTTCAGCCCTACAAACACCATTCAAACTGCTTGCTACGCATGCGAAAAACGCAGAAAATCGAACTCGATCCGATTTTTCTTATTTCGTATTCAGTGTGCAAGCGTGATTGACATAACGTGAGGATGAATTTTTTTTTAAACGTGCGAAAATTTCGGATGCGAATTTCGGACTCTGTGCAATGGCCTTTAATCGTTTGCCTTAATACTGCAATTTATTACACTATTGTTCTCTTTATAATATTATGTAATATGACAGTCCAAATAGTCATTATTAGTGCATTGCCGTTTGAGCTGCGCGCGCTAAAGCTGAAGAGGATCACCGTACACTTTACTACATTCATTTTTAACCAAACGCATCCTATATGAGATTAATCAGATATAGATAGGCCTACACAAAATAAACACAATATTACAACTTACATTTGCACAAAACAAAAGGCTGTGAATGCACACGCAAACTTAGTCATTATGGTGTAAAATAGTCCCAAACATAACTCCGGCGCGATCGCTTTACATGTTTCGCGGTTGAGCAGCACGCACGTCCATGAACCTGCTTAATCGATGATCGATACATGTTATCATCGATTAAGCGTTAACATCCTTACTGGAAATATGATTGGAATCACTTAAAAAAAAAAAAGGAAAATACCGTAAAGTGCAAGTCTGTCATATCGGCTACATAAAATTATAATGAGAATATACTTGGGATATGAGTTTTAAATGGTGAGACTTGTGTTTTTGTAATCAGGCTCTCAAAAATTGGCATATAAAAATGTAAATTTAAATTTATCGGCCAATATATCGGTTATCGGCTTTCAAATATAAAGAAACCGGTTATTGTATCGGCCAAATTCGGTGCATCCCTAGTTTATAGTACTTGACTCAACAAGAACAATATCCTAGATAAGAAGTTTTTTGGACGCCCCTTAGGTAGTCCTTCCTAAAATATAAAGTTAAGCTATATATTTTTATGCACAAACAACACCCATATATAGTGATGTAGTACTCGAGTCCGGTCTCGAGACTCGTCTTGGACTTGTTCCTTCAAAGACTCGGTCATGACTCGGACTCACCCTTCAAAGACTCGGCCTTGACTCGGACTCGGCATAGGCGGTCTCGTCCCCATCACTAGTTATGGGGGAATAAAGTTTTAAAAGACACTGAATTCGAGTGTATTGTCAAAATATTTAAAATTGGGAAATATTGAAAAATGTTATAAAGTAGCTAAGCCTACTAATTTAAACATGCCACTAGAAAATTTTAATTTGCTCTGCATGTCCTAACTATGATTAAAAAAAACAGGGTGGGCTTAACATGTTGATGACAGAGCAGCACTGTTGAAGCATTTTAGAAAAATAGCCAGAAGATGATGCATGTGGTAGGGATTTTTTTAATGATAGTAAAAGCATAGTCCATATTAAGACGTTAAGACTGCTACTCTAAACAATTCCCAATCTAGCTTAGTCTGTAGGCCTAACTGTTGATTATTAACTGGGGTGATATTAAATCATGAATATCAAAACTGACATGTCGAGACAAAACCTCGACTCGGACTTGCTTCCTCAAAGACTCGGTCTTGACTGGGACTCGACCCTTCAAAGACTCGGTCTTGACTCGGACTCGACCCTTCAAAGACTCGGTCTTGACTCGAACTCGACCCTTCAAAGACTCGGTCTTGACTCGAACTCGACCCTTCAAAGACTCGGTCTTGACTGGGACTCGACCCTTCAAAGACTCGGTCTTGACTGGGACTCAACCCTTCAAAGACTCGGTCTTGACTCGGTCTCGACCCTTCAAAGACTCGGTCTTGACTCGGACTCGACCCATCAAAGACTCGGTCTTGACTGGGACTCGACCCTTCAAAGACCGGGTCTTGACTGGGACTCGACCCTTCAAAGACCCGGTCTTGACTGGGACTCGACCCTTCAAAGACTCGGTCTTGACTGGGACTCGAATCCTTCAAAGACTCGGTCTTGACTGGGACTCGACCCTTCAAAGACTCGGTCTTGACTGGGACTCGACCCTTCAAAGACTCGGTCTTGACTCGGACTCGACCCTTCAAAGACTCAGTCTTGACTCGGACTCGACTGTATTTGAAAATCAAGGGACTCGGTCTCGACTTGGACTCGACCCTTCAAAGACTCGGTCTTGACTCTGACTCGGCATAGGCGGTCTCATCCCCATCACTACCCATATATACCGTGATAAAAATATTAAGTATTATATAACAGAAAGACAAAAAAATTAGTTGTTTACAAAATAACTGTCTTTGATATTGTCAGTAGAAATAATATAATTAGGCTACAATCATGATTTCTGACCAGTCTTTACAAAACAGTATGAAATAATAATTTGTTGAGTAATTCATTGTGAACTTAAATAGATTTCATTAAGTTAACACATGCTAACATTTCGTAAAAAACAAACAAAAAATCTTTCAATGTTTTGCGGTCACCTGGTTTGGATTTCAACAAGTTTTATATTTGAAAATCAACAAACAACAAATAAAACAAGCAGTTCTATGCACTTTTTAAAGCAAGATTCTGTGGCATTTCCTTTCTTATAATGACCGTCGTCAATAGCAACGCATTATAACACAGCGCACATCCATGCATCATAACGGACGCGCTCTCTCATTTCATTCAAATACAACTTGCCATCTTGCGTCACCATTTTGGATTGTTTTGAAAATAAAATCAGAGTTGATTTATTGTTTACAGAGTTTGCTAATATTGTTGCGATCATTTTGCTGTACAAAATAGATTTAACGGGTAAGATTTAAAACATTAATCTCAATTAAGTAACTTGTGTCCCCGTAATTATGTGGTAAAAAAAAAAAATCAGTGTAATAAGTGTACAATGAATATACATTATTATCTCTTAAATGTCACTCTTAATAGTCTTGTTTGAACTTGTTTGTTCGTCTTTGATTCAAAGCCACATGCTGCGAACTTTTCTTCGCGGAAGCTTCACGTTTATGTCAAGTGAGTGAGATAAAATATTTCAACTCAAAACAACATTTTGTGCCCAATTATTTCCCAGACGTAGTTTTGGTATTGAGGTCAAAGTTAATTTGCCTTGCGTTCGCTATACAACAGTGGGTGATGGTCACACAAGACGACTCGGCAGATTTGAAGTGTTTCCCTCTATTGCAGCAAATTTTTTGTGCATGTTCTGCGGACAGGGTGACCATCCTCGATTAAGTTTCCCTCAGGACTTTTGTAAAAGCAAAAATATGACCACACCTCAGATTTGGTACTCTTTAAAGGCTGAAAAATCTCCCGAGCACGGTAACTGCCTTCCGTCATTCCTTCTCGAATTAAAAAAAAACCCAACATTGCGAGGAGCACGCCTGCATCAAACTGTAGCTAGCTGGACAGAATTTATGTTATTAAAATCGCGATAATCAAACACAGTTTTAATGATCATTGAATTTTAAACGATAATACTAACTGTCAGTACATTTTATCAAGGTTTATAGTAAAACCGGTAATCGTCCCATCCCTACGTGTAAACGTACCCTAAATGTCAAATACATTCAAGTATTTTCATTTCACAAAGGATTATCCTGCCAGCAGGCGAGTCTCTTTTTAACTTTGTAGACTTCAACAAATGAGTGTTGGCACGCGCATACGCTTCAAATAGACGGAGGGAATCAGAGCGGAATAATTCTAACCCTTTTCTAAAATATTTTGCTAAAATATTTTGCTATAATATTTTGCATCCAAAATTGTAGGCCCTTCAAATATCTTCCCTCATTTTCAACGGCACCATAAACTGCAGTGTGTGTTGCTGCCGGATGCAACAATATGGACACGTTTTTTTAAAATTTAAAGACAGACATAGTTTGTTTAAATTCCCCTGCTGTACTGAAACCATACCGACTTGTGACTTCAAAACCTTGGGACGTACTGAACTATCATTTTTGCATAACACTACACCCCTAGCATAATTTACCCTGATTAAAGGACATTTCCGGCCCGAAATGAACCTAGGGGTTAATAACACATGGGTACCGAGTCGACCATTCTCTGGGATGCGTTTTCATGATAATCAAATGTACTCAGTTTTAGCTTTACCACAGATGAGCTTATAACGCTACTATATAGGGCATAGAATAAGTAAAAATAAAAATCGCTAGTTAATGCCACTAACAAGGCTCAAAATAGCCCCACACTAACACGGAAGCATAATGAGGGTCTCTACCTGCAAACCGAAGCATTGAGAACTTTGTAAGTGTACAGACAGTTTAATGAGAAGATTCTTTATAAAGACAGTACACTTCTCGTATACAAGCAGGAGCCATCTTTGGAAAACTGTCTCGAGCAGTCGAACCACAAACGCTGTGCTACGTGCTGGTCGATAGTCACAGTTCAGCTCACGTAGTACGGCGGTCGTTGTTCGACTGTTTTTCAAAGCTATTGGGTGAGTATCAAAGGTGACCATCTAAACATTACGCAAAAAAAAGCTTTCACACATGCCAAAAACCCAAGTCTGATATCAAACGGATGCACAAACTAAACACACAAACCAAAGACAGTGAAAGCAAACGCCGGCTGAATTCAACTGCTCTGCTCTGATAGCAGCTGGACTGTGGCTCTGAGGCAGTAATCTGTCAGCTTTACTTAACTGCTCCTGCGCTTTCCAAGATAACAGATGACCTACGCTGATCAACTAAGCTTAGGCTTATTTCAAGCACTGAAAACATTATGTTGTCCATCAGTATGCCTACATATGTCCTTTTTGTTGGACATATTTGATGGCAAGATAAAAGCTTTTAAACTTAAAAGCTGTTGGTTTAAAAACAGACACTGTTTGACTGTTCTAAGGAAGTGAGGGGAATGGTCAAATAGTATTATTACTCCTGTGTTACAATAATTCAAATGATCTCAGGAGAAGTACTGGGATAAAAGTTTATAGTTCGAATATAAACACTGATGTCTACGGAGGAGATCAAAATACTGCAAATCACCTTCTGAAAGTAACTTGATGCTTCAAACAATGATTGTATCGATTACATTGTTACGCCACCAAGTGCCGACAAGTGACTGTTAAAATTTTTTTATTTTTCATTGAATCAATCATTCAAGAGAATTGTTCAAAATCACTAATTCAAGTGAAGTTAAAAGTGAAGTTAGAACTTAAAAGTGAAGTATTTATGAGTTAGTCATGGAATCATTCACTCAACCCGATTTTTTAAATAATTCATTCAGATTAAACATTTAAAAAAAAATGTGCAGCAATTAAAATTTTGTCAGAATCTCTAGAAAATTACATGTTATTTTGTTTAGTTGTCTGTTTAGAATCATGGGAGAATCGTGATTTCGATTTGAAGCAGACAATCGTGATTCTCAATTTATCCAGAATCATGCAGGTGAATTTTTTTTAAATGGGGAAATAAATTTGACTAGTAATGCTCAGTGATTGCAAAATAGTCTTAAAAACAAACATGAAAAAGAATTGTGGTAAGACCATGGATCGTAAATATCGTGATATGATATTTTGCCATATTGCCAACCCCGATGACCAGATTGCACAGGAAATCTGTCCTGCGCAAGGTAGATCGAAACAAAGATAGTTTTTCTCTTGTTAACATATCTGTGAAAGATCAAACCTCCCTGCAAGGATCTTAAAGGAGTGGGAGGTCTACCCGAAAGGAAAAAACAACACAATGGAATTGAACGCGGAGGTTTTTAAGTCAAGCCAAAATTCAACGCCAATGCTGCAACATGCGACGCAAACAGCCAACGTAATTTGTCTGATGCATAAAAATGATCTGAATTAAACAAAATTATGCTAAAATAAAGCAAAACAACCACTAACACAAACAGCCACAGTGAGCATTTGCTTGAGCACTTCACCTTCTGAATGGTGAAATGTGTGTTGGTTAGCGGACTGGCTTCTGCACAGCAGGTGTTTTAAACGCCATTCTCTCAACATGGCTCGGCCGTGTCTGACCATCCCCCAATCCTGCCTCACTTGGCCTCCTCCATGCAGCTGGTTAGCTTGGGCTCATGCCCAGTATTGTTTACGGGCCTGTGGGAGGCTGGAGGGGAAGAGGGAAGGCCCCTGAGCTGAGCGAGAGTGGAGACCTGCATTCCTCATACTTGCTGCCCGAGAAAATGGACGCCTGAGAGCATTTATTGAAGCTGTGGGGGGGGAAAAGGATTTAAACTGATGTGTAAAAAGCCACCTTTGGAATTTTAACGTCATTATTAATACTTCTGTTTATTAAAAAAGCAAGATAAAACATTACAGATATTTTGGGAGCATGGCTCAAGGGGCGTTCACACTGACAGCGATTAAATCACCAGAGGTTGCTATACGTTGTCTGTGTTCGTTTTGGCTGTCAATAGCGGCGTTTCCATTTTTCCTCCAAATGCGCCTACTGAAAACACGTGAATTTCGCAAAACCTCACATATATCGCAAAGCATATTGTAAGTAATAGCCATTTTAAATTGATTAATTATCCTGCTATATTGCACTCTTTATCAAATGTCTATTTCTGTTTTAATTACAGCGATGAATCAGTGTTTCTCATTTGCATTACATAGACTAATCTGTCCAGCCACAATTTCACAATGAACCTAAAAGATCACTAACGTCTGCGCTATTGCTTTGGCAAATCATCTTGTCAATCAAACAGTAAACTAATTTGCGATATAGTTTAGTGCGATTATCACACAACAAAGGCTATGATTTATTTAAGTAGGTAGTTTTTTTGTGACGGGTTTAAAAAATGAGGCGTAGTGTGTTCACATAAGTAGCTCATGATTCGGGTCTCAGAGCGGCTCCGTTCATAGTAAATGCTGAGAGTTTAATATAAATTTTTTACTGTATCCAATTTTTTGCATACATTTTGTTTTTGCAATGATGTTACATTTATCACAATTATGCACTTTTACTTTGACAGTCAGATTGAGATTTGAGCATTGTGTGTAGGCTATCTTACAAAATAAAACGATAGATTACACTTTGAAAACACAATTGTATTGCATTACCTTTGTTTTAACACATTTTTTTTTACTTAAGACATTGTTCATAAACAATTATTCAGTTATTTGTAATATGCAATTTCATTGTAAAAAAGAAATAAAAGTATGTTTAATGTAGCTAGTTACCTTTTGATAGTAACTTGTAGTGTAGCTAACTGCTTTTTCAGAAGGGTTGCTTTACTGTATCTTAACATCTTTAGCTTTGTATCGATACATACATCGTATTGTTAGTCGATTGATTGATGTAATGATCCTTATCCTACTTGAAACCACTTTAATATTGTACTCAACGACATGCATGCATGCTTCTTTTGCATCATTAAAATGTGATTTTTAGCTAGTGGCCAATCCCCCTGACACCCTGAATAAACCCCTTCTCTTCGCTAGTCCTGATCGCCCTGTCAGGGTTTATTCTATTATTTATTGTATTATTATGCGATAACAATCGGCTGGATCTAGATTCTCCCTTACATAAACCTGGATCATTTCAGATGTACGTGTAAACAGCTTTAACCAAATCAAATTTTCCATTAACACATCTGTTAAAGTAACAGTTTCTTTTAAAAAGATTTTCAGTCAATATCTCAGTTCATTAACATTTATGCATTTGGCAGATGCTCTTATCCAAAGCGACTTGCATTGCATTTTAAGGTAAACATTTACATTCTTATCAGTTCATGTGCACTTATAGAGGAGCATCTGGATTCGCTGCAACCTGCAGGTATTATAGCCAATCACGAAAGTCGACACTGCACACCAACTTTAGATGCTTTTGTTTTTGCACTGTTTTTTTGTGTGTGGAACTCGTATCACTTTTATAGGCTATTGAGTGAATAAAGTCCCACTTAAAAATTTGCATTTATATAGACCACTTTAACCCTCTTGCACCCCTCTGCGGGTCTCTGGGCTCAGTTTGAAAACCTCTGATTTAGACTAATTTCTTCATTAATTGAACCATTTGAAAGATGCATTAACACAAATAAATAAAGACCTGAAGAACGGTTGCTGAAAGCACTGCGGCTCATTCTAGTGGTTTGATGATGTGGTAAATATTCTTGAATGAGGATCGTTCTTGTCAGCTAGAGAGAACGTTTTCAGCTTGTTTGTTCGAGACTCAGGAGATTCAGCTAATTTCACGTTGCTTTGAGCGCTCTGTCAAACCACATCTTGCTTTCTTTTCTTAAATGCAAAAAGGATGGCTGGAAGACCAAAAAAAAAAATATCCAGATGTCAAGCCAAGCACTAATAGTAACAGATCAGAGAGTGAGAGTGATCAAGAGCAAAAGAGATGTGGGGGAGGGGGGAGAAAAGCAAATTCTTTCCCCTCCTCCATAATACCACCTCCTGGTGTGACTAGTCATTCACTAACAACAGTATCTATTACAATCATAATCCACATTCTTGTCAAGGTCACCCTCTGTGGAAAAGGCTGGGCTGAGAGGAAATCCAGATAAGCAGCTCAGAAGCACAGACTCTCCAGCACTCTGCTTCGTCATACATCTTTTCACAACAAATGCAAAAAAAGAGCAACACGGCTCGCTGCTTGATGCCAGAATAAACATCCAGCGTTCCAGCAACATGAACTAGAACTTTGGCCCACAATCCTGGAGAAAAACAAGTCTATTAATAAGACATTTTCCCAAATGTCCATTGTTATGATCTGTTTTTCTTCTGTTTTATGCAGGTCACGTTAAATTGGTCTAAATACCACATCTTGGCTTGTTTTTAAATGCCTTATATTTTAGTGTTTTGCCCTTGTCCCAGAGGCAAATCTGTCATAAAAAATATGAATTACATTGCATGACGTTTACAACTATGATAATAAAAAAAAGAAAAACAAACCATTTCCAACATTTATAGTGAAAATCAAGTTTTCAAAATCTATGTCATTTCCACCAATTTTCCCATTAGTTTTGTAATGTTTGTGTACTTCAAAAGGTACAAAAGGTAAATTTGACAATATGATTATTGTGTGTTAGTTTCAATCAAGCTGCGATAATATTGCAAGTGTGAAAACAATATGTTTAAGATGCATAAAAATGAGCCTTAGCAAGAAAAAATACTCTAAAATGTTTAAAATGTCATTTTCAAGAATGCTTTCAAACACCAAATTGAGATGTGGTAGGAATTTATGATTTTCAGAAATGTCCATTTGGTCCCACTTTATGTTAAGTGGCTTTAAGTACTATGTACTTACATTGGAATAAATAATTTGATACAATGGACGTATTGTGTACATACATGTTTTTACATTGTACTTATATTTTGAAAATACTGCATGTAATTACAGCTGTAATTAATGTATGTAATTACATTTGTAAATACACTGTTGACCCTTCCTTTACACCTTAACCCAGCCTTAAACCGACTCATACCACACACACCTGCCCCTAACCTTACCCGTATCACACACCTGACCCTTACCTTACCCGTATCACACACACCTGCCCCTAACCTTACCCGTATCACACACCTGACCCTAACCTTACCCGTATCACACACACCTGTCCCTAACCTTACCCGTATCACACACACCTGACCCTAACCTTACCCGTATCACACACACCTGTCCCTAACCTTACCCGTATCACACACACCTAACCCTAACCTTACCCGTATCACACACACCTGACCCTAACCTAACTCGTATCACACACACCTGTCCCTAACCTTACCCGTATCACACACACCTGCCCCTAACCTTACCCGTATCACACACACCTGTCCCTAACCTTACCCGTATCACACACACCTGACCCTAACCTTACCCGTATCACACACACCTGTCCCTAACCTTACCCGTATCACACACACCTGACCCTAACCTAACTCGTATCTCACACACCTGTCCCTATCCTTACCCGTATCACACACACCTGCCCCTAACCTTACCCGTATCACACACCTGACCCTAACCTTACCCGTATCACACACACCTGTCCCTAACCTTACCCGTATCACACACACCTGACCCTAACCTTACCCGTATCACACACACCTGTCCCTAACCTTACCCGTATCACACACATCTGACCCTAACCTTACCCGTATCACACACACCTGTCCCTAACCTTACCCGTATCACACACACCGGACCCTAACCTTACCCGTATCACACACACCTGTCCCTAACCTTACCCGTATCACACACACCTGACCCTAACCTTACCCGTATCACACACACCTGACCCTAACCCTATCCGTATCACACACACCTGTCCCTAATCTTACCCGTATCACACACACCTGACCCTAACCTTACCCGTATCACACACACCTGTCCCTAACCTTACCCGTATCACACACACCTGACCCTAACCTAACTCGTATCACACACACCTGTCCCTATCCTTACCCGTATCACACACACCTGCCCCTAACCTTACCCGTATCACACACCTGACCCTAACCTAACCCGTATCACACACACCTGTCCCTAACCTTACCCGTATCACACACACCTGACCCTAACCTTACCCGTATCACACACACCTGTCCCTAACCTTACCCGTATCACACACATCTGACCCTAACCTTACCCGTATCACACACACCTGTCCCTAACCTTACCCGTATCACACACACCGGACCCTAACCTTACCCGTATCACACACACCTGTCCCTAACCTTACCCGTATTACACACACCTGACCCTAACCTTACCCGTATCACACACACCTGACCTTAACCCTATCCGTATCACACACACCTGTCCCTAATCTTACCCGTATCACACACACCTGACCCTAAACTTACCCGTATCACACACACCTGACCCTAACCTTACCCGTATCACACACACCTGTCCCTAACCTTACCCGTATCACACACACCTGTCCCTAACCTAACCCGTATCACACACACCTGCCCCTAACCTTGCCCGTATCACACACACCTGTCCCTAACCTTACCCGTATCACTCACACACACACACACACACCTGACCCTAACCTTACCCGTATCACACCTCAATAGTAGCAAAAGGGTTTTACAATACAACATAAACACAATAAGTACATTGCACTTATTTTTCAATGTTGTACATAGTACTTAAAGCCACTTAGTATAAAGTAGGACCGTTCATTTTATGAGGTCAGATCACTTGTGATGCAACTGAACAAAGACAGAACAAAGAAAGATTTAAAAATACTGCAATTATTGCAGTATGTGTACAATTGTACAATCGTACACAATGAAAGAACCACAATTATGTTCTACATGCGCACTTACAAGACCAGTTGTTTTCATGCTGCTAGATTTCCCTGGAGAACCACAAGCCAACTATTTATGGACAGAATGCATTCTGCTGCTTCCTCTAAACAGAGGAAAGACTCGATGTGGGTGGTACTCCGTCTAACAGATACAACTTATTTACAGAGCCAGGGGAAGAACAGCTTTTTCACAATTCTCTTAACTCGGAGCTGAACTTCAGTCTAGTAACATGAACAAAAGACGTTGATTGGTGACCACAAGAGGAAAAACATCCATTAATGCGCAAACCTTCATTCTGAATTGGCTCTCAAAACACAAACGTCATGCAAAACAGCTAGAGTTGAAAAGATTAGTGTTTTACTACAACACATTTTGTACTCTAGGCAATGGTTTTCACATAATAGTTTGTTGAAAGGTGACTTGAAATACTACGGTTAAAACTACAAATCTTTATGATTACTCTTTGCTGTTGTGTATGATAGCCTATCCAATAACAACAGCATTGAGTAAACCAGAATTCAGCTTTTTGCCAGAGAATGTTATCAGTTGAACACATTCATTTAGTAATAACACTGTAGTGTAGCTACAGAATGAAACAGAATATAGGCTTTTCAACATCCATATTTAACTACTTTTTAACAAGATAAGATAAAACAGCCAAAAATGTTAGTCTGATACGCATGGACCAACAATTTAAAGTAAATACATGGACAGAATGCATTTGGTGTCTACCTGTTTGCATCAACCTATTTAAGCACATTTTGGCATATCGCACAAAAAAATAACAATGGATTGTTCATAAATTCTAAAAATGTGCATAAAAAAACACTTAAACGCTCAATTGAGGTCGATAAATTTTTTATCCAATAAGAAAACGTGTCCGTAAACTATGATGGAAACACATGATGCGCATAAAAAAGTCATGTGACTGCATAATGGGACGGCATAACTGCAGTTGTTTTGTTCATTGTGAAATGCCTGAGTCAAAGTCTGTCATCAAAGTGTTATAATTCCCTCCCAGAACTTTCTTACACGACTGCGTTCTCAAACAACAGGCGTCCGAAAGCAAGATAACATGATGAACGCGTTTATTGCGTTTCGTCTGCATGTTCTGAGGCAGTTGCCCAAACAGTTGGCTTTATGGGATTTCATTAATTAAACAGTGCGTCATGTAATAAAGTCCATCAAAAAACGTATTGGTTGACAGATCTTTTGGCAAATAGATTTAAAAAAAGAAAAAGAAAACATGAATGTTTATCAGACCTACAGGAAAAAACACATGATGTTTGAAGAAACTCTGCATATGAGTGGTGAAACTTTATATTTCTTTAAATAAAACTACACAAAAACTGGCTTTTCATAAAAGCTCTTTAAAATGGTTCTTTTCAAAAATGACAATCAAAGGCATTAATCATTGCAATCATGTGGAAAATATGCACAAACGGTATCCAAGGAAATTTAAGTGAAATCAAACCATCATATGGTGTACTTACAACAGAATTGCTAAACAACCAAAAAATAAATAGATCTTTGTACCACAGAAATGAGGATAAGTAGCTAACTTTAGAAATCCCAATCTCAAACCAAGCCATTCATGTCATCTCCCCTGATCAATAAGGGCAGTTATTGGCATGAGCTCAACGGTTCAACTATAATAAAGCACCAGACACATGCTTTAGATCAATATTCCTATCAGCATCATCTGTACGATCATTGCTCTATTGGATCTAACCCTTTAAAGGGGCCCTATCTGTATGTGAAATTCAATACACACAAGCGGATACATTTAAAGGGACAGTTCACCCCCCCCTCCCCTCCCCTTCCCCCCAAATCTTTCATTATTTGTTATGCTTTTTTTTTTTTGTCCATGGAACTAGGCTATATTTTGCAGAATCCCTACCATAACCATTTTTGTTTTCCACTTTAAAAAAAGGGTTAAATAAGGGTTAAGATAACTTAAACATCAATCACGATACCACAAATGGCATCTGAGAAGGTCGCAGTAGGGGCGCGCAATTAACACTGGAAACACTATGCAGACTTACACTTTTAAAGACCAAGAGGAAGGGCAAGTGATTCATTAA
This sequence comes from Siphateles boraxobius, assembly GCF_051911475.1. Classification (NCBI taxonomy): domain Eukaryota; kingdom Metazoa; phylum Chordata; class Actinopteri; order Cypriniformes; family Leuciscidae; genus Siphateles; species Siphateles boraxobius. The sequence continues at coordinate 4,182,142 of NW_027509119.1, read as the reverse complement.
TAACTGCAGTAATCAGTGTCACCGTGAGTGCAGAAACTCACACGATATCAGGAAAAACACACTGATGCTAGGCATATTAAAACATCATCAATCGGCTGCAGTGAGGAACAACATTGAGTGATTTATATCTTATCAGTGTGTGTGTGTGTGTATCATTACAGTTCAGATACAGATGGACACCGCATTTAAAAGGAATCAAAACTGGTTATGGCCAGAAAACGCAATTAGCATGTCCTCTAATTTCACCTCAATTGATTTGATATATTGAGTCTTATGATGAAGCCAAGCTCTCCGTTTTGGGTTTAAAGCCCACTAATGTTGTCACGATACTAACCATTCTAACTTGGATACGATACCTTGAAAAATATTCAATATAATTGGATACCACAGGGGAAAACGGCCATTTAGATCCTTTTAATATTATCCCATTGTTTATGTCAATTCATTGAAAATCTCATCAATCAATATTTTCCAACATCAATAAACACATCATAACAGTAATCCATGTAAATCAAGCAGTTTAATCTAAGTCTTCTGAAGAGACGCAATCACTTCATTTAGACACTTATTCACATATAAACATTGATCAGTTATCTCACCTAAATGTTTGCTCACTCAGTGTATGTATGTTTTTACAATGAGGTAATTTTAATTCATAGCTTAGAGACAGCACTAGGAAGCTTGATTTCAAACTGAATATTTAGTAGCCTATCGAAAAGCCTATTTTTACAACATTAAAGTCTGAGTGCTCCTTTAGAGTCGAGAAGAAAAACCAAAACACATACAAAACATATACAACAAACTCTGTTTTAGTCTCAAGTTCTTTACTAGACCATCATGTCATTTACTCAACCTCATTATGTTTAAAAGCTTTGTGTTTGCTTGTTTTTTTCTACTGCAAAATAAAGTACTTACTTTAAATAAAGTAATAAACTCAGTGAATAGCAGCTTTTGGTTGTCAAGAAACCAAGATCTCAGTAGTCATAGACCAGTGAAATTGCTCAATTGAACACACATCTTATAAATATTAACATACATATGAAGAAAAAAGCTAATTAAATTATCCACACATACATAGCCTTCAAGTTAGGGATGCACCGATCCGATGCTCAGTATCGGTATCGGCTCCGATACTGCCATTTTTGCCGGATCGGGTATCGGTCGGACGAGGCAGATCCAAATCCGATATTTTGTGTATACTCATCTGAGTTATTGTTAAGCCCCACAAAAACATTATAAAGAACCATAAAGTTTTCGTGCACTATATTACAAGTGTTCTGAAGCCATTATATAGTAAAATGTAAGATAGAAATGAACATTTAAGTCATTAATTTCAAGATCACGTAAACTTTTCCCTCCGCTGCGGCTGTCAGTCATTCTTCATTCAGGATTCAGCGTCGCGTTCGGTTACGACAGTCAACGGTGAAACTCTCTCCAAGATGATTTCTTTCTACCGGGTGTCTGTTAGATCACAACACTAGAGTAGAATCAGAGGACTATAATTGTTCTTCACGCGCACAGTAACTGAAATGTAAAACTGTTAAAAGAAAAGGCTCAATAAACTATTGCATAGATAGATACTGTATAATACACTATGAATCAATATGCCTTTCGTTTGTGCTTTGAACTTTTCAATGCGGACTCGACGCGCTGCGCGATGTGACTGTGTTGCTTCAAGCGCATCATTCTGCGCTCGGGATGCGCATAAGCGCTTTGTGCCGCACTTTATTGCAGCTTTTCATATCATAATACAGTGACGCAATGAAAGATTATTAATAGCCTTTCTTGTTCTGTTCTATCAATTATATGTTGCTGCCTCATTAAACAGCTGTGCTATACATTTAAAACATGTCTCAATTGTATAGTAGTCTATAGCTATAAAATAATTAATCTTTTTGATTTTTGTTATCTTGTTTTTCATCAATGTATTTTACAACAATACAAAGAGCAATGTGTAACATTTGACCAGATTTAGTGTTACACTTATTGTCTCTTATTTGTTTTTTTCACTAAATGTCCAGATTTTATACAATTATTGTGGACAAAAGAGTGATTATCAGTTCAACACAGAGTTATATAAATTCTACTTGATTTAAAAAAAACTGTGCTGGTATCGGATCGGCATCGTTTTCGGTCCATACTCAGAATTTTTGATATCGGGTCGGATCGATTCTGAAAAAAAGTGGTATCGGTGCATCCCTACTTCAAGTATTTCTCAGTAGAGAAGAGTTTTTCCAAGTAATTACTCAAGTAAACAACAATTAAGAGTAGTGATGACTGATATTTAATTTTTTGTCAATATTGATGTTTGATTGACATGTTGAATCACATGATTAATGATGACAGTGACGGATCGGATTCACAAGATTCAATATTTTGACAATTCAGATTTATGTTTACATTAATGTAATACTGTACATGCACACACACATAACATTGGAAAGTAGAGATTGACCGGACAGGTACCGGAGCCGGACCATTTTTGTTGCCAGCAGAAAAGGCAATAACATCAACTGTGTGTTCTCGCTCTCTTCTCTCCGACGGCAAAGTGACACACACCCGCCTCCTCTCACTCACTCGTCTCATTTGCTCCGGTTAAATAGTGCTTGTATTGTGCATAATTTGACTAATTCCTGTAGGTTTCACACTCACACAATGGATCTATATAAGTGGAGCCAGCGCACAAGCCGCCTCTCAGTCTCAAGCAGCTTGTGATTCGCAAATACCAAAAAGAGTGGCTTATTGCACTTAAACGGTCAAATACAAACAACATTGTGTTAAAATGTCCATCTTGGCGAGTATTCAACTACACAAAGTCAGTTTTGGAACCAAATTAGTTGAGAAAGAAAACGCAAGTTGTGTATCAGTATATTGGATCCGTGCATAAACTGTTAAAGTGACAGTAATCTAATATTCCTGCTGCTCTCTCTGTCATGTTTAGGGTTGCCAACTGTCCCGTATTATCCGGGACGTCCCGTATATTGGGCCTAATTTATTTGTCCGGTACGTGACCTCCCTTGTCCTGTTTATTGAGTGCTAAGCTGATCTAACCACTGACTGATACAAGAGCAACCAGACACATGAGAACGATCACGACACCGGTCATCATCCAATCACAGCCCTCCCTCATGCGCATCAGACCATACGAATAACAAACTCTAAATTGAGAATTAATCATTATTTTGGGACAAATCATTGTTTGATAAGCGAACAGAATCCTCTGCTGTCTGGTCGCTCCCGGTTTGATCCGGACTCGTGCTAACTAAAGCTGTAAGCAACCAAAGAAAATCTTGGTCGACTAAAGTCCTGAAATTTCGACTAATTAGACTTAATTAGTTCTAACGTAAAAAAAAAACGTGAGATATAGCTGCACAGTACTTGGTAGCCTTGTCCTCCGCCTAAATGAATTATAAATAAACATATATTTATATATTTATAATAATAAACTTGTAGGCTATTTGCAGTATATTCAATTGTTTTTTGACCTAATTATTTTGCACTGAAATGACACACTCGAGTCTGCCGGCTCTGACAGCGTTGCACCTGCGCAATATAGCCTATGATTTCCGAAAATACTATGTCAACTAGTGATATCAGCACAAGAACCGTTGAGGAATACGCAACATAATTTAGACAGTTGTTCTTGTCATAATGTTATGATAACTGACAGACACTATCATTTCAGCCGCTCTGTGTATGTCCTCGCACGGAGCGAGGCTAAACATAGGAGCTCGACAGCTTTGTGGCTGAGACACGAATAGACTATTAATTTAAAGCTTTTACTTTTAAACACACAAGGCACATCCACTTTAATAAATACATAATATTTATTAAACAAACCAGATCAAGACGAGAGCAGAAACTTAAAGTGCATAACTGAAAAATAAAGCATAGGCTCAAAACATACAAACAATTGCGCATTAAAAAAAAATCATAATAATAATAATAATAGTGCCCAAATTCAATAAATAATACTAGAAATAAATGGTCACAATAATAAAAGTGAACCATAAAATGTTTCCAGCGTGGTCTGGGGGATGCTACCGTCGTTGCATGCGGGTGCGCCTGCAGTTAATTTATAAAACGATTATTACTAATTGGCATATTTCAATGTTTTATGCCAATTCTGATATGTTCATTCATATAGCAACTCAAAACAGATGGGGCAACTAAACGCAGACAAGTTAGCTTACCGTTTTTTGGGGGATGCCATGTTTGATGTCGAGCTGTGATATGCAAACTTTGCCTTCAAATTTTTTTCTATTTTCTAATTTTCATAAAATACTGCCACACTCCCGATGTCTTTGACATGGTAGATTACTTTGACAGTAAATTAAACGCTAAATTCAGCAAACCACCATGGATGATGCAGACCAATGCTTAGTTCTTTCTTCAATCTGTCTCCAGTGGGTTGGGCTAATCCAAAAAAGTGAAAACAAGGGGGTGTTCTGAAGACAGACTGTTACCTGTGAAACAGGGGTGCTCTGAAAACACCTTAGCAATTAGTGATGAAAAGAATGTAATGAAATTAACGCGGCAAAAAGTCGACCAATCAGAATTTTAGTCGAGCCAGAACGTATCGACCAATAAATCGACTAGTCGACTGGGAGATTACAGCCAGATTTCGGCAAATCAGTCTTGGCAAAATCAAACAACAATTGAGTCCAACATCCAGCCACGCAAGAAAACATGAAAACTACTTGAGGGAATAATCTGCTGATGTGATTTGCTGCTCAAGAAACATTTCTGATTATTATTAATGTTTTTAAAAAAAATCTGTCATTTTGATTGATTTAATGCGTCCTTGCTGAATGAAAGTAGGCTATTACTTTCTTTAAAGGGGTGGTTGATTGCGATTTCACATTTTTCATTTTAAATAGTGTGTAATGTTGCTTTTGGTGCATGAACAGTATCTGCAAAGTTGCTGCGCTGAAAGTTCAACGTAAGCAGAGATACAGTCTTTTAAAAATCAGGAAGTTTAATGCCTACAAAAACGACTCGAATGGGACTACAACGAGATACTCCCGGGTTTTATACGTAACTAACCCATAATCAACCCTCCCTCCGGAATATGCAAAAAAGGGGGCGTGGCCATATTTCTGAGGCTTTATGGAAGAGGAAGAGTTATAGTGGAGAGCAGTAGCCATGCCGTCGAAAGTGTGTTATTTTCACCCAGCTGTCAGGTCTTCTGTGTTCGGGCTTCCTAGGTACGCTGTAGTTCGTCAAGAATGGCTACAATTTATGTTTGATTATGTTCCTGGAAATTAAATCGTAATTTAGCTCTCTGTGCTGCGCATTTTACGGAAGACAGCTTCCAGAGTCTCCACGAATTCAATGTCGGATTCAACAACAAACTGTTACTAAAACATGAAGCAGTTCAAACTTTAAAACCAGAGGCAGCAGTTGTTTGGCCACAACCTGTAAGTAAAACTTAATAATTTTAAATGTATTTGGATGTATAATTTTAGACGTAATGTTTTAGTTTTATCAAGGACGTAAACAAATGCCAGCCCTGGCTTTAGTAGCCACTTAGTTATGCTATTTCGTGTGTCTATGACAAACACGTACAAACATTTTGGACCTGAATTTGTAATTAGGTACTAATTTTGTAAACGTATTTTCCATGTATACTTTATGACGTAATTTTTCGATTTGATCAAGAACGTAAACCAATGCCAACGCTGTTTGTAGCTAGTTAGATCTTTGATATTTTGTGTGTATAAGACAAACGTGTATAAAGTTCAAAAGTGATATGTAATCGCAACAGAAAACTTCAGCTGCTGTTATCAGATGTTTTCACGTTCTGTTGGCATTTTAACACAGTTGCCACATGTACACCTAAAGAAAACGATACACCGAGTAAACTAAGTTTTGTTTGTTTTTGTTTGTTTTGTTGTTCATTATATCGACCAAACAATAACTTTAAAAAACGGTATTACTCAGTCATTTATTCAGTTATATTAAACATTTAATCAGAAGAAAACCGTATCTCAAAAGCTAACAAGCAGCAGTAGCATTTTCAAGTAACAGCGTATCGAAATTCTTATATAATAATAGTAGAATAGAATAATAAAAATGATTCAAAAATGTACCATTCAGAAACGTTTTGTAAGAGCCGTGTTTGGGGAGGTTCTGCTTGACTCTCTTCATTGCCGCGTTCTGGGTCTGATTCTGGCTCAAGCTGATACGGCAGTAGGCTATTGACACTATTTACATTTGACCGGAGCACATGCAGCTTTCGCCCGTAAAGGTAATGGGCGTGAAGCTTCCGGACTACGTGCACTAGTTTAGCCAATTACAACACACCAGCCCAACTAACCAATCTGAGCCCATTGCCTGTTTCTGAGGGAGTGGTTTCACAGAATCAGGAAGTCAACTGGTCGTTCAAATGACAGAGGAGAAAGCGGCTTACAACAAAGGTGAAATTTATGAAAAATAAGGCTTTAAAAAAAATAAGAAAACATGAAGACATGTTATATTGCACCCCATAAACACAATCATGCAAAGAAAAACAGCAGTAAACCACCCCTTTAATTTCTTTCAAATGTAGTGAATAATGTTACAAAAGCTTTCTATTTCAGAAAAATGCTATTATTTTGAACTATGGTTTGTGTGTAATGTGACTTTTTTGTATGCATTATATTTAAATTGTACATAAATAGGTTAAGCAAAACAAATGTGTTTGTCAGAGAACCTTTTAAACACCTACGACCCTGAAATTACATATACGGTGTGATACAATACAAATTTTGAGTGTACCTTATTTTCCAGTAAAGAACCACGATTGTAAAGAACCGAATTTTTCTTTTCTGAAGTTGGCAACCCTAGTCATGTTAATAAAAGAACAAAAGACAAAGGAAATCACTCTCTGCTCTGGACTGAATAACTTTTGGAACTAATTGTAAGCATTAATCTGTATTGTAATTTAGTTTTTACAATGAAGACTATCCAGTGTTATTTTACATTTGATTACGAATTTCTGTAGTATTTCTTACCTGAATATACTGTATGCCCACCTGAAAAACTGAATAAACAAAAAGTATTTTCTATTATCATTTTACTTGTATCTTTGTGCATTGAAGAAAAGTAGATTTTTGTTTGTACAAGCGGTCAATTATAGTTCTTCGGAAGAAAATCGGAATCGGCAGGTCACACTTACAAAAAAATTGGAAATTGCAATCGGTGCATCTCTATAGGAATGTGCTATGCGGGTACCAAATTACTCCCGACATTGTATAAATACTAATACTGGTGAAGTTACTTTTTTTTGTATCAACTTGGTACTTAAGTACCAGCAATTTATTAATCCCTACTTAATGCAAAGAACAGCCAGAACATTCTGCTAAATATCTCATTCTGTGTTCTATGCAGGTTGGAAATTTATATGGGTCTAGAATTAAATGAATACGAGGCCATTTGTTTTTAATCATTTCAAAAAAATCTATACTTAAAGCTATATTGTAAAGCCAAACTCTCCAATAGATATTGATTATAAGCCTAACAATCTTTCTGTTTAGGTGCTCACATTAATACAGTCTATTGCTCACAGGAGAGAAAAGGGTGGCAGGTCATGGTCCCTGACCTCAGGTCATGGCTGACATTGATTATGGAAACATGGGAGTATGGATGCATGAGCCTTTCATCTCACATGTGCACTTTGCACCCCTGAAGCAGCAAAACATATTGCACAGCACGTCCTCTCGACATAAAACATCCATAGCATTACATGATGTAATGAGTAACTGAGACTGACTGTGAAGAAAACAACCCTTCAGCAGCAAGGCTGCATTACTGTTGCTGAACTGCTCAATTCATTCAGGGGCTCCCATGACGAGAGGGTGTGAAAGAGTGAAACAAACAGCAGATGAATGTGAGAAAGGGAAAGCATTTTAACTAAATAAATAAAAGGTTCTCTATTTAAACAAATGAACAGCTAGCAAATCTTTGAAGAAGATGAAAGGGTGTCAATTTTTTTTATATTGGTCTTTAATTTAGTTAGTTGATATGTAGTTAAGTACGGCCAGTGATATATAAGGGACTCTACAATAAAGAAAAGAAAACCCTAAAAAGTTCATAGAAATATACTTATGGTCATATAGATTTAATTAAAGCTGGATAAAATGAGGATTTTTTGTTTAAAATAGAGATCATGATTCTCCCACAATTCTGAATAGACAACTAAACCAAATAACATGCCATTTTCTAGAGCGTCTGACAAAACGTTAATTGCTACAATCTATTTAAAGGTGCTTAGCGCAAGTGTCTGTGTTTTTGCAGAACTATGCCCCCTCTGGCAACAAGCGAAACTACAACCAGTTAAAGCATTACACATTTTACGATCGTCATTTGTTGTCATATATTTGCCGTATCATACATTAGAGACTGGGCTATATCTTACCGTTTTATCAAGTAAAAAGCCAACTGAGGATCCCGTTTGAGCCCTAGAGCAGACCGGAGATCTTTCCATTTGTTGAAAGCTTTCCCGATGTTGACTCTCGTCTTATTCCGACGCCTGTCTGACTCCAATGTGGCCCTTTTGGTGGCACTACAAAAAAGTTTTCTTTTATTTGTCTTACGTGGAGTTTGCGTTGGGGTTTGGAATGGACAACAAGCCGGTCTCTTTGAATCCATCTTCTGCTTTTGTCGCTCGAGTTGTCTTCGCGGATACGGAGAATGGCGACGAATACACAAACCTGCCAGACATAGCCAAGCGAGCATGAACGCGCATGACGTCACGCCCAGTCTCAAATTCCGTCCCGAATCCCTCTTATTTATTTTACTGTACAGGATTATAGAGGCAAATTGCAGTGATCAGAGAAGGGCTTATTCAGCCCTTGTTCAGCATTCAGCATGTATGGGTAAGAAAAACGGGTATTTTCAATGCACCTTTGAGAATTATTTAATTCATTTGAATCAATATTTTTTTTTAATTGGGTTGAGCGAATGATTCAATGACACACTCATAAAGACTAGTTTCATTATGAATCAAGTATTTTTGAACGAATCTCTTGAATTAATGATTCAATGACAAATGAATGTAACAGTCACGTGTCGCCACCTACTGGTGTAACGATGTAATTAATACAATCTTTATGTGAAGCATCAAGTTACTTTCAACATTTTATTTTCTCTATTTTGATGACTATCGTAGTCATCAGTGTTTATATTCGAACAACAAACTTATATCTCAGTTCTTCTGTGAAAATTAATTATTGTAAGACAAAAAAATTAATGATACTGTGTGATTTGTGAAGCGGATTCAAATCTACATGACAACTGCTCTCTCTGTGGGTGTTTGAATCAAGATCGCATCTTGTAACAATTAATTGTGCAGCTCTAATTATGCCAAACTATACCATCACGATATCAAGATCACCCTGAAGTTCCTGAGACGCAAGATTTTCATGCAGCATTCAATGCCAATACACATAGATTTGTAAATTGTGAACTAAAGCAGCACTAGATTCTGCCTGGATTGTCTCCTACACAAAGAAATCCTAAAGCATTCTGTCGCTGAAATCTTTAACAATTCCCTCTAATCTTCTTAAAAGGATTTTTCCAGTGACACTAACCTCATTAGAAGAAGAGTAACTCGACACACAATGCCAGAGCACAAAGAAGTTAAACACACCATAAGACTAACTGAGCAACCTTGAATGGCAGCTCTTTACACATTCTGCAGTACAAGAAAGAAGTATGAATGAGATCTTGTGATTTTCTTGATCAAACAATAATGTTCCACTTTTCACAGCAGCCCCAATGCCTTAAAGTATTGTGCTTGTCAAAATGAAAGAACTGCCATTATAAAGAGATTCATGATGGTCCAATGGCCACCCCCACATCACTTTATACAACAGCTGTTTTTGCCGAAGTAGTAGGCTAAATAATTTTTAATTTCAGAAAAACAATGCGCTGCACATGCTACGGATTATGCAAAGTTTTCAAAAAAAATTACAGCCAATCGCTGCTACTTACCACCCTCATTCTGTACCGTGAGAGAGAGAGAGAGCTGTTCAAATGATCAGACCACATGTCCTAAACTGACTACACCGCATCCCAATTCATAATATCCACCCTAAACAGTAAGCCTGAGTAGGATTAGTGCGTCTCAAATAATGCACGGTATGCCAAAAGATTCCGGGATGAACCGGTTGCAATGGATTTTCTAAAGTGTGCTTCAGGCGAATATTGTTCACAAACGCTTGGTGTTTGCAGCATTTCTCTTTCAACTCTTTTAACTGTGACGAATGCGAGGCTGAAGCTGCAACAGTTTTAATAAGAATGAAAAATATATTGGAACCATATTGGTTATTGGCTGATATTTGTGTTCTGTGTTTATTTATTTGTCTGTATTGATATTGGATAATGAACATGTGAATGCTCATTTGCACTTTTTCAAACGTTTGATTGCTTTTGCCATCATTTACTCTAGCACTAAAAGGTGTTAGAAAATGGCATAAGAAGAGTTGAGAGTTCATTTTTCTATTATACTATGCTATTTCTTCTTTCCTGTAATAGATTTTAAAAAGTATTGTTATAAATATTTCGTACGGTACATATCTTAAAGGGTTAGTTCGCCCAAAAATATATATTTTTTTAACAATATCTTTGGATTTCTTCAAAACACAAAGGTTTCATTATTAAAAGTCAATGTAACAAAAAACCTTAACACAAGTTTCACTTTCATTTACCTTCGTGCATTAGAGTTGCACAATTACACACGTGATCTTATTCCTAAATGACAGCTTCAAATAAAGATTGTATCATTACATCATTACACCAGTAGGTGGCGACAAGTGATTATGAACATTTTTTGTCATTGAATCATTAATTCAAGAGAATCGTTCAAAAAAACATGATTCATCCAGTAATGAAATAAGTGAAGTCTTATTGAGTGAGTCATTGAATCATTCACTCAACCCGATTTTTATTTATTTTTATAATTCAATCAAATTAAAGTTTTTTTTAATAGACTGCAGCAATTACAATTGTCAGAACTTCCAGAACATTTTCTCAGAATTGCAGGGAAATTGTGATCTCTATTTTAATTTTTTGTAAATTTATTTATCCAGAATCGTGCAGCTCTAATTTGCATTGATCAATTATTTCTGAATAAAAGTCTGAATAAAAGTCTGAATAAAAGGGGGGGGCATTGCTTATCATAGTGGAAGTGTGACCCAGTTAAAGGTCCCATATTATGCCCCTTTTCACAAGATGTAAAATAAGTCTCTGATGTCCGCAGACTGTGTATGTGAAGTTTTAGCTCAAAATACCCAACAGATCATTACGGTTATAACGTATTTGTCATCTGCTTGTATGTATCCACTATTAATAGCCTACAAGTCTGCTGTTTCGGACCAGGTCCGAATGATGATCAAACATATACTGATGAGTTTAATAAAGTTTATTGTACATAACACAAAAGATGAAGTGTCAGTTTTTAGAAACTCACCGTAAGAGCTGAGTAAACAGTAAGATATAAGAAGTGCGCAAGTACATAAACGAATGTCGGTAGAGTTGAGGGAGCATTTTCTTTAAAAACAAAATAATTACACCTTGTCTTCAGCGGCTGCATCAGATTTCGGGAGTAAATAGAGAGAGCTATGTGGATTAATACACAACACCTACAACGCTGGGAGACATTCTGGTCAGTGCAGCAGCTGTGAACTCGATCAGGGCGGGTCTATGTCAGAACGGCAGTGTCTGTCAACACTCGTGGGCGGGGCCTGTACTTAGTGACGTCACTAAAACAGCATTCTGAAAACAGGTCGTTGGGAGACACTGCTAATGATTTATGGGGATTAATAAAAAAGGAGTGAGTGGATTTTTATCACTATTGGGTGGTTGTGTACACACACTGCCAACACACATTTATGTCCAAACAGCATGCAAAAGTGAATTTTGCATAATATGGGACCTTTAATACTTGGTATTTTTAGTAGTGCAATTAAGTGAATTGTGACAGTCCTGATTTCTTCACCAGTCCTCTTTCGCCTCAGTGGAACTGGGAGTGCTGACAAGCTCCTTAGAGTGTAGGAAGTTAAAGACTTCATCCACTTACAAAGCAACCCCTCTCCCCCTCTTTCATTTAGCCAGGTCATTTGTTCCCCCTTCTCTTTCCTCTGACCTTTTTTCTTTGGCAGATTCGAGCAGAGCACCTTCCAACCCCTCGCAAAGCTACACCCAGACTCCATCGGTGGCATTTAACACATGATCTCTCCAACCTCCGTTTAGAAGCACTGCGGCAACTTGAGGCATTCAACAGTTCTCTCTCATTTATTCATTCCTTCTCTCATTTATCGGTCTCTGTTTGTTTATCCCCCTCTGTTCTGCCCTCTAGCTTTCTCTCTGCTCACATTGAGAGGTGAAATGAGGCATGCTGGAAATTTGCTGGCTGACAATGGAGGACAGCTGCTCTCACTGCTCAAGCCTTTCATGAGCTGAATTAGCAGTGCTAGCTCGCGCGCTCCCCTCCCCCACCCCCGCTGCTGGCTTTAACACCCATCCAAACATACTCGCAGTCGCCATGTACAAAGCTGAGGGAAACGCACCGCGGAAAGGCTTTGTTTCTCAAATCTGCCATTGCTCTAATTGCTGATTTTTTGCCACCTTGTATTTTACTGAATTCCTTCTCTCATGCTGCATCATAAGCTAAAATAATTTTAAACGCTATAAAAAAAAAAAAACAGTGTTGCACCATCCAAACCTATCACCAATACTAAAATTTAGACGTCAACCAGTTGGATTTTTGCAGACAACGAAAACAAAGGACGGGAAAAAGCAGATTATCTATTAATCAGTCAAGAGTTTATAAAATATATTGAACGTATAGACATACTAAATGCATCTCTTCTTGGAAAAATTGGCTTACAGGAATTCAATTTACATTAAATACAAATGCGCAACTAACTGTCACAACATAAACTGCAAAATGGACAAATTTTTTGCACAAATCACTGCATTCTTACTTCAAGTTTGGAATCTTTTAATTGCACAATATCTACTTGACCCGAGAAGCAAGTCATGTGTACAATCACCGGGAAGCAAACATCTCTTTTGTACTGATGTTTCCACGAAGATTGTGCACTGTGGAAATCTGGGAGAGTACAGGATTTGGCTTTGATTTACAACATTTGGGTCATCAATATCTGAAATTATGGTTACCTACGCTAATCTAACACAGATTTATTTTGTCACACTATGCTACTGAAAAGACAAAAAAAGCTTAGGAAGCGAACTTAAAATGGGCTTTAAAACCATCTCCAAAAGACACATGGTAGGCTCTTTATGGTGACTGGAATTTTAATCTTGGCAAATCTACGCAACAAAGCACAACAGTAGCAAACATAATCCTGTAATGAATATGACAATCCGCATTTGTTCTTTTAGTCGAACGGCATGTACTTGCAAAACGTTACATGATTACGTTTTTAACAGTGGAAGCCACAACTGTTTCTTTCCACAGATAAAAGGCCAATGTAAAAGTTACAAACAAACACTGTCATCACTTATCAGTTTAAGATCTGAAACTGAATTTAAAGCTTTAATTCCTTTCTAATTTTAAAGATCCCCAGAAGCACAGAAGCTGTTCTGTTCAGATTAAAAGCTTGTATACATGCAGATAAATGACCTTCTTCTAACCCTTCCCCCACAGTAAGTTTAGGCCAGTGGGTTCGAGGGGTCTGAGCTTTTTTCCTCCCCTCCCCCCAAAATACATCTTTGGCTCCTGGGATTAACAGCCAAACCAGTCCAAAACTTCCCTCTATTCAAAGACCGGAACGACAGGGGGGGAAAAACAAGCCAAACAAATTTGTAATGTAATAATGTTAGCATAATACTGTAAATATTCCTTAAATATGTTTTTATACACACTGTGATGATAATTTTTTTGAAAAATATATTTTTTTAAATGCCAGATCCATGAACTAACAGTTGAAACACCATGATTACCTTATTTGGGTAATGCAAGTTGGAATCTGGTCCTTTCTCTACTTTCCGATCAAAAAGTAGCACAAAATGTCCATCAAAAAGCACACACAATGCCAAAAACAGGAGGAAACAACTCACTTGCATTCAGGTGGTTAAGGTCCCGTTAATATCGACTCAAGTTATCAATACATCAATAACACAATGTGCAGTAGCTGCTAAATGGCTCAAATACACAAGCGGGCCATCCGCGCTTACCTTTTCATTTTTCATCTTCTTGAGAACTCTGCATTCCCCGTCAAGCTCCTCCGGCTCTGATTTAATAGCTAACGGAGAGACAATTCCAACAGTTTCCAGAGCGTTATTCCCAAGTTGCTCTGTCACAGCAATGTCTGCGTTCTGCGTATTGTCAAAGGGCGTGTTGCGTGTGCTCCCAAACGCCTGAGCGTTCGCAACTATCTCCTTCTCAATTGCCACGACTGCAACTGGTGTGCTTTCGCTTTTTTCTTTCTTGTTTTTCCCACTCGATACTTCCTTTTCCTTTTTGCTGTTTGGCACACCGCGTGAGGCCTTGGCGCCTTTCTCGGCACCTTTGCCCGTAGTGGAGTTGCTGGCTCCTGAACTACCTGTCGCACCAGTAACCTCCCCTTGGGTCCGTCCCTGATGCTCCTTTTTTGCTCCATCTGCAGCTGGAGACTTGCTGCTATTGTCCTTTGAATTTTTGTTGCGTTTGGATTTGGATTTGCTCTCTTTGCCCTGAGGGGCACTAACTGGGCTAACGAACTTGATATTGTCTGGCAGAGCCGCTACTGCGCTAGGTGGAGCTGCCATTCCCCCTCCGTCCTTGGTGCCAGACATCTCAAGTTTGTCCTTCTCTAGGTCAGCGTCAAGGTCGATAATCAGATTTCCAACCCCGATATCCCACTCATCACCGCTGTCGTAAGTGTCCACCGCATTCGAGTCCACACCTTTCCCGCCTGCAGTGCCACCACTTAGGGACATTTTAGTGCCAGCGGCCCAGGTTTGTCACAGTAACGTCTGATTTCTCAGACTGCCAGGGTGTGGGGAGAAGGAGAACAGTGTCCTCAACGTATTGATGTCAACTTCCCAGTCGCCCACATTTTGCCCTAGAGGAGAGACATACAAAGAGGGATTATCTGTCTTGAAATTGTACTCTGAAAATAAAACGGTAATGGATGAATATGAAGCACTAAATAAGGACTTGGCTTGCCACGCAGGAGCAAATACACAAAACACGAGCAATAACTTTGAAAAGCAGGACAGTTATAGTGTCCCAAACAGATGCAATCTATCTTTTCCATGTTAATTTGAGAAACTTAACAGAAAGGCATGTTTTCTTGTCATTTTCAGGTACACATTTTTATCTCATCGCATTCGATTCAAATTTCAGTAGCACTATTTTACAGTTCTGTTATGCATGTATGTACTTAGTATCTAGATATTACACAGTTATAACTATAATAACCATAATCCTAACCTCAACCCATGTTGAGTCCAAGTCCATGTAGTAGGGCTGCTCGATTATGGCAAAAAACAATCAAGATCATTTTGATCAATATTGAAATCACGATTATTTAACACGACTATTGGTGGGCGACATGATCAAAATGTTATTTCATTATACGAGTAATTTTCAATATCAGTAAAATTTCACAATTATCGATAGGCTACTTTAGCAAAAACTAATACTAGGTTAACTAATGTAGCTAAGAAAAAGGTTAATAGAAGACAAGTAAACAGTCAGCAATACAATAAGAACAAAGAAACGATTAAACAAAATGGACAAAAAAACAACAAAACAAAAAAACAAATTAAATAGCGCTTTAAGTTTTTCAGGAAGATGTACTAATAGTGGGATTCAGATAAGTAGCAAATAGCCTACAACAGAATCTGAATGTAAATGTAAAAACACTGCATAATATTCAATGTATACATTAAATATAATGTTTGATGAACATTAATGACAGATTTGAAGCAATAATGTTTGGCTGTTGTCACTTTAGGAGCTAATGCACAGATCCAACATACTCTTACACGCATGCATTTTCTTTCTCAGCTGTTTACATTCACTTAAGACATAATCAACTGTATTTATAAGGATGCTTCCCAAAACGCAAATTTGACATTTTTGTGTGTAGGCTATTTAACCGTTTAGGCGAAGCCCATAGTATTCTTTGCTTATGAAAGCACAGAAAGCCACCTGGGGAACAGTGTCTCTTTTGCGGCTTAATACGCTTTTAATAACACTGTTTTATATCAAACAAACATGTCCCGTAATTTAGCAACAGTAGACTATATTTTAAAACATTCACTTATTTGGCTGATTTGGATGTTAAGTTTGGCGCAGTGAGGAATGCACCATTTATGTGGCAGCTGTAAATAATAGTTTAACTCGATTATGTTTTCATAAACGTTGGAAGCCAAAATCAAAAATTAATTACGATGAATTGCTCAGCCCTACCATGTAGCTACCTTGTTTTATTACTCCGTTCTTTCTTGGGTCAGTACACTGTAAATGCATGTACTGTCAAATTAAGTGCAACCAACATTCCATAACTTATTAAATAATTTCTGCAATGGTGGCATTTGTCGATTCAGCGATGGTAAAACAAAGGAAACACTTGTATAAGAGTTTAGAAAGAAGAACATTATACCAGTTGGTACTACTATTCATCCAGATACAAGTGCAGTTAGTAAAGATACATAAAGTTATACACAACAAACTTCACGGACATCAAAATGGATGATGATTTGGTGATTGTGATGATGATTAACTTTTTACACAAAATATTAAAGCTCAACATTTTTTATTCATCAGTCTAGTGAAAAAAGTTTGGCCACGGCAATTAATCATTCATTCAATATTTGTCCATTTTACAGCCGTTTACACCCGGTGTTTTAATCCGTCTCTTGTCCACTTTCCACCACTTCTGTCCTGATTTCTTCAAGTGAAAGGTCTATGTGTGTGGGTAAATGTATGGGATTTTTCAGATCTTTCAATCTAATGGAAAAAATAAGCTTACACAATTTAAATATGAACGCGACCAGAGGTGATGGAAAAACACACGGAGAGCATCAGCTTTAGTTTCTGCTCTGTCAGACACAAGACCAGCCAAACGCTGTGAGTGTGTGTTAAGCCCCTTTCACACAGAGATTCCGGAAAACACACGGATAAAGTGACCCGGGATTTGACCCGGGTTCGTTTGATTTTGGTTCATTAAAAATCCTTAAAAATCCTGTTTTTTCCCGTAAACATCCTGTGAAGACACGTGACATCGATGTGACATGTAATGTCTCAGCAGCGTCTATAGTTTGCTTATGAGCTGCGATTTCTCTCTGGAGAAACCACGCTTGTGCATTTTTTTCTCTGATTCGATCATAAACTAGCGCATTACGTACCGTTTCACTAGCCTGCTTTCACTTCACTTCAGTGTCATCATTACGACACGGCATTGATTCTGGCTTTTGTTCACACAGCGCGCGTTCCGGGACTGATCCCGGCAATGTTACTCGGTCCCCAACCCGGGATCAATCCCGGCTTCAATCCCGGGTCGTGTTTGCGTTCACACAGAAGGCGTTCTGGCAATTTCCCGGGATCAACACGCTGTGTGAAAGGGGCTTTAGAGATCAGGAATGATGACAACATTGTGTTTGGTACGTTTTTCATCTTTAAACCAAACTTGGGTCTTCAGCTGACAAAGTTTAAATCCCGTCTGGCTAGAGCTCTTCTCATAATGTTAATAAAGAGAAGACTGTCTTTTGTGGCTGTTTGAACACATTCGATCACATGAGCGTTTACACTACGAAAGCAATCCGGTCGAATGCGTTTTCCACTAACTCTGGAAGAGCTCGAACGAGGTCAAACTCTAAACATTTCAGACCCTGTTTACACCTGTATTTAGTGTCGTCCACCTGTGATCCGATCGACCAAAAGCCATCTTAATACCAGGTGTAAACAGAGCCAAATATTATTGAGTGAAATTTCCTTCTTTTGCCAGTTCCAAAATCTGCCAACAGTCATAAGTTTTTATAATAAACAGTTTTATGTTGCTTATGGCAACTCTGCTCTCTAGATATCTGCATAGGCTGTTAAAAAAATATATTATCACTTGACCACTACTTCAGTTGTTAAAAGTATATATCTTGCAAACAAGATTAATGCAAAGCACAGTGTTACACTGAACAATGAGCAAAGTTTAGGCTAGATAACAACGGCAACATTTTTGCAAAGACATTCACTTCTAAATAGAAAACAGATCTGTGAAATTGTGAGCATTCTGACCTATATTATGTGCCAAAGTATTGGTTAAGAACACGTGTCTGCTGATATTGGGCTGCTTTCAAAACCTGATGTTTGATGTCTAATTAAAGCAGCCATTCTTTAACACAGGTCATCTCTGCTTTGCAAGGGTACGGCCAAATAAGCCAACACAAGTCAAAAGAGCATGCACTTTGACCTCTGACAGCGTAAATAATTAACACTCAAGTCTGCAGCAATGTCAATGAGGTCGAGCTGCAAACAAGTGCTGGAAAATAACTTAAGAACCCGCTCACGCTAGATCTGTAAGCATCTGATTAACTCATGTTACTCTATCCATATTTGAAATGCTTCGCCAAGCTTAACTGCAGATCAGTTCAGCGAGCGGAGGGCTTTGTTCATTAAGCTGGAGATTATATTAGCCTTTCATTTACTTCCATATAGGTTTTCACAAGTCTCTGATCATCACAAAAGCCAAATAGTGGCATTGAATGTGAGCGATACATTTCAGACACTGATTTCCTAATCAAGCGTCTCGCATGAATCAATGGTGCTTCTACTTCCTATGAGTAGATCAATTTCAAAATACAAGCTTAGAATAATGATGTTTTATTTCAATGGTCAATCCTCAAATAAAATGTATATGCAGAGTTTATTTCATTCCTTTAAAAAATGAGAGATGCATGCATGCATGCATCTATGTATATATATATATATACACTGTATATATATATATATATATATATATTAGGGATGCTAACCGATGACTGTTTGAAAAAAAATAGCCTAATCTCTAAATTAGGCTATAAATAGACAGTGGACTAAACGGTACTACAGTTAGCCATCTCATTTAGAGCTGCACGATTATCACAAAAATCATAATTGCCGATTATTCCCTTGAAATTGTAATTCCGATTATTTATTACGATTATCACAATTTACATTGAATATATATATAGGCATATTATAATACATGTTTACACAAAAATTGTTAACACACACAAGTACTGTCCCCCTTACTTAATAAACACATAAATTGTATGACTCATAGTAAAGACTAGAACAACTTTTTAAATAGCCGTCCCAAACTAGTTTTTTTTTAATACAATGTCACCAGTCATTTAATAATATAAAAAATAACACAAAGTGAAAATAAAGTGGCATTTTTGGGTTATGGAAACGACAGTTACCATGGTAAATACACAATACTAACAAGAACTGTTAATGAAACAGCTCCTGGTGAATAGAATGAAAATCATACCTGTGTGCAAATCCTTCTCAGCTAACACGTGATTTATTGGTATTTTACTTTTATTTCGTGACTTACTAATTTACATTGTAACGACGTTGCATGCTCGTAGTTTCTTTTGCACTTTATACAGTGAAGCGAATCGATAAACAGCGCGCACCGCCGCATTTGCGCTCGACGTTTTGACGCAATTGAAGAGTGCGCGCTACGAGCACAGTATAACGGCTGACAGGACAGTAAAGTCCGTTTTTCTGAGGTGAAAGACTTTTTTATTTCAGCGTAAACTTACGTCACTGCCTGGTATGTCATATTGTGCTGGGTTTTCTGAAGTAGTCGTGATTCGCCTCTCATAACATAATTATGCTCTAAACACACACACGCAGAGTGGATTTTCTTTTGTAATCGCGGTTTTGAACGATTACGTAATCGTGGCATTCGTAATCGTAATTAGAAATTCGATTAATTGTGCAGCCCTAATCTCATTCCAAGATATTTTTGTGTGAAGTGAACAAATCCCTCACACTAAATTTTTCATAACTCGCCTGTTTGTACTTAATAAACCAATAAAAACATTTGGCGTGAGGTCACAGCGTTTGGGTTCGCGCGCTCACAACATTTGTGAAAAGTAAAGGCTACAGGCTAAAACACTCGAGGTTAGAGCCAGGGCAGACAACAGGATGAAGCGTGCAAAGAAAAGTAGTGTGTGGGACCATTTCACCAAAAATAATGACACAGATGTAAGTTGCAACTTGTGTGATACAGTGCTTAAATACAGTAAGCCTACATCATCTATGATGCATCACCTGAAAACGCGACTTGTTCTGTCCGTTATTAGAAGGCACACAGTGAGTTAGACCTGCCTTGGCCGGTGTGTCTTTTACGCATTCTGAAGGTGCCCGTTTTATCCATTGGTTTTATCGTGTTGCAGTCTATTAGGCAACATTCCGCATAAGATGGGCTTAGATTTGGAAATACATTACATCTACATTTCAGTGGTAACAGATAAAGTGATGATGATCATCATCTTTCTTTATTATTGTTAGCACTTCCTCAAACTAAAGCGGCGTCTCTTCGGAGCTGTCATTTTCTTAAATGAGCCGTGGCAGTGTTTCAAATGAGCTTCTAACGCCAGACTAACGCCTTTATTTTCAACGCGATCACCTTGTACCCAAACCATTTCGAAACTAATGAGCCATTTGTCCTCCAATTACATACAAGCTCCTCGGCGCCGCGTTTGCGGGACTCATGTTTTGCGCTGTAGGGGATTTAAAAAAAAGTGACGTGAGTGGAAGGGCGGCGGCGGGACAGTGTGTGTGTGTGTGTGTGAGAGCGGGAGGCAGAGAAATGCAACAGAGTTTCGAAATTGCAGGCGTGGCTCGAAATGGCTGTTATTTCAAATAGCGTAGCATATTTTAAACTAATCGGTTAACCGGTTTCAACCGGCTAATGAGGCTCGGTGGTCGGTAAAGAAAATCTTTAGTTTTCGCCATCCCTAATATATATATATATATATATATATATATACATATACAATACTTCTCGTAAGTTTGTTAACAGGAAAACATTTTTGTACTTTGTTGTTATAAATTATATATCGAATTTTTGTTTTATTTAATAAATAAATTATTAATACAATGCTTGATGTCTAAAATTAGCCAAAAGACATTTAAAAAGAAAACTTCCATCTTGTGCTTGAGTGGACATATTCACATGAATAAAACACTGGTCTCGACGAATATCCTAGTAAACATAATATGTTATATCTTAAGTGAACAACCAGTTGAGAAATAAAATGCATGTGTATCAGTATATTGTATATGTGCACTCGTTCTTAAAGTGACAGCAGCCTAATATTCCTGTTTCAGTCTGTGTCATTAATGTTCATCAAACAATAAAAGATAGAAAAATCCCTCGATGCTCTTGACTGAATAACTTTTGTAACTTTAATAAGGTTTAATCTACATTTAATTTAGGCTATACGGTGAAGACTATGCAGTGCCATTTTATATTTGATTATATTTTTTCTTTACCTGAAAAGACAGCTTACTTGTCTTTAACAACATTCGAAATGTATATGATTTAGGCAAGTAGTTTTTGGTGTCACAGCTTTATTTATTAATTTTGAATTTTCTTTTACTGTTTTTGTGGTGGGGCAAGTGAAAAATTTGGGGCAAGTACAAATTTGAAACACTGTCCTGACCGGGCCAGTTGTGTCCTGTATAGATACCATATTCATACTAAATCATAAAAGCTTTTTGAATCTAGTCTTACAGAAACTTTCCAAATCCTAGATTTGAAAAATGCCATTTTTCCATGTGAAATTAACATGGTTACTTTTACTAAACAGATAAGAATAGGATTCTAAGTTAGGATGATAATTGGGTTGCCATTAACATAAAGATTTGTTTTCGACCACAACCGAGGCGTTGGATTCCCTGTGTAACTATGCCTTGTAAATGACGATAGCCCAGCAAGAACACGACGCAAAAGCTCGTATTGATCGCAGGCCCCTTCATTGACGAACATCATCCCAGATGGTCATTCTTACGTCTAAAGACTGCAGCTGTTCTGCTGGAACAAACCGTCAAAGAGGTCAAAGTCAGTATGACATCTGCAGATAACCTGTCTGTGTACTGCATGTGGGTTCATGTTTGATCCCTTTAAAAGCCCAGGACACGTACAGCTTATTCAATCCGCTGCTTTTTAAACATGCCATTTATCGAATGAGTGTTTTGGGATCATGAATCCCAATATTTTTCAGCCTTTTGAAAATGTATGATAGTTATCTTGATATTTATCTGCTGTAAAATGACTAAAAGTGGCTGAGGGAACTATTATATTGAGCAAAGAGCTGGTGTTACCAAGTCAATTTAAAAAGGCTAAATTCAAGATCTAAAATACAGTAAAAATCTAAGGCATGCTTTTCAGTTTTCCACTATAAATGTACAAAGTGAAGAATGATATCTGATCATTTCTTTTAATGTTCACCAATATAATACAGTAATGGTGATAAATAGGTATTTCACTAAAACATTTTAAGCATCTAAAATGACACTTGAAGAACATTTCTGATAACAGTAATGAATTGTTGAATCTGTGTTTGGAAACATTATAAGTGTTAAGTGAAATTGATTCTAGAAAGAATAATCTCATACTAATGAAACGAGAAATGCTGTCTTTAGGAAACTTAATGCCAAATAAACAATAAAATCAGCCCTATTGACACCACAATGTAACACGGCTTCAAAAGCAGATAGAGAATAACATTCATCTGCATTAGAAAGGTAAAGCACAATCGCACCAAAGTGCATAACAGACCACTTGTAACGTGCAATAAAGATCGAACGCTGAACTGAATGATGCGCATAGCTTGAGCGGTGACGACTGTAAATTCATAATGAGAGTATGGATCTTTCTAAGCATTCACAAACATTACAGAGAGAGCTACAGCAATGCATCTCTATTCCAGCTGTACGCTCCCACCGGCTCGGACCTATTGATTTCCCCGGACTGTCCTGAGACAGGATCAGAGAACATTCAATATCAAAGCTTGGAGCGCTACGCTATATATGGGCTGAAAAACATTTGACAAAAACAGCTGTCTAGACCAAAGCTGAGCAAAAGTTTTCTAGTGTGAAGTCTAGAGAGTAAAGATCTAGCTCTGGCCTGCAGACAAAACTCAACAGCTAAAAGAGAGAAAACAATGTGTCCGAGATGCAGGAAATAGATTCGCCCTCCGGCTGACTGCCAACTCATCTCCACATGAGTACTCTTTACAACATTATTACTGATAAAAGCCAATCGCATTGAAAGCAGATGATATAAAACGTCACATATTTGCCTGTATTTGGTGTCAAGCCACAATTCATAATATTGCAATTTTTGGGACAGTGTCAAATACCTGAAGTGTTACCAATCCCATCTAATAGTGCTGCAGTCGTGACGTCAAAACCCCCCAGTGGTTCCGTCCAGATTTCGTTAAGGGTTTTTATAATGGGGTTTTGAGTAAAATAAGCTCTGTGTTAAACGTAATTTAACGATACTTTGATGTTTTGTTTCACAACGTACACGCACTCGCACCCCAAACGTTCTTATCAAGTTACTTGTCAGAAACAAACAAAAACATTTTCTTTCAATAAACATAACAGCTTCAGAATTTTTGATACGGGTGCGTGTAATTTATGTTGTAGAGTAAAACATCCAAGTATCATCAACTTTTGTTTAACACAGACTAGAGCTGCATGATTCTGGATAAATTGAGAATCATGATTTTTCCGTTTCAAACGGAGATCACTATTCTCCTACGATTCTGAACAAACTAAACAGAATAACACGCAGGCCTAATTTACTAAAGGCTTTGACACATTTTAATTGCAATAGTCCATTTAAAATGTTTAATTAATCTGAATAAGTTATATAAAAATAAAAAACAGGTTAAATGAATGATTCAATGACTCACTCATAAAAACTTCACTTGTGTCATTACTGGATGAATCAGCATTTTTGAAGCATCTCTTGAATGATGAATTCAATGCCAAATACATTTTTAACAGTCACTTGTCGCCACCTACTGGTGTTACAATGTAATGATATAATCTTTATTTGAAGCATCAAGTACTTTCAGGAGGTGATTTACTCTATTTTGATCACTACCGTAGACATCAGTGTTGATATCCGAACTATAAACTTTTATCCCAATTCTTCTGCGATATGAATATTTGTAAGACAGAAATAACAAACCTGTGTACGCTTTCATACGTGACATTTGCTCTCTGTGTCAGCGGCAGCACAACACAGGTCTGAATGATCCAGTGTGATTTGATTCCATAGACAGGCGAATCGTTGTCATTCGGGAACGAGATTCCCATCTTTTAACGATTAATCACGCATCTCTACCACAGTCCTTATTTTTCTCATAAATTGGAAAAAAAAAAACTAAATTATTTCAAAAAATCTTGAGGGAACACTTTCAAAATTAGCCTTCCATGTTCAATGGAGTTCTATATAGAGAACACTAGGGTTCTTGACTCAATTTCAATAAACCCGGTGTGCCAGAAGGGAGAGGATATAGGGATATTCAAGGAGAAATGCATAATCCTTTTATAATAACAGTTTTTTCCATTTTTTTCTAGAGACAAATATTTTTACGAGCTGTCTCATTCATACAATTGAATCACAATATAACAAATTAATGAAAAGAAAAATAATTAATTACAACTAAATCCATTAAATGATCCCATGATGGGACGGTTATATATAAGAAACACCTGACAGAAGCTTCTATAGAAACTTTTCTTCTAAGAGTAAAGGCAGATGATGATGTGTGGCCAATAAAAACGATCGTGCTTCACCGACTGTATTAACATAATCTGTGTCCAAAAGAAGGAAATTGTAAACAAAATACTATATGTGAAGGACTCATTCAATGATTTTCTGAACAAACATCTTCAACTTATCTTGAGGATGTCAGCAGGTGTCTGCACCAACTCTTCAAATAGACCATTTTATAACACTTCCTTCTAAGACCATATAAAGTCTGGGGTTTCTTCTGAAAGCTGATTATTTCCACATGCTATTTATTATGGTTTCCCTGCTTGTCTTTATTTGAGGCTACTTGATATCTGTGCTAATTCTTTAAACCATGCAATAGGGCAAATGCATTTCAGTTCCATTCACACACATACTGAATAGTGCACAATAGGTTCCCCTAGCTAGTAGTACAGTAACATTGACTGAATAAATCTAGATTACATTAACACACCAATGTATGCCAAAGAATAGCATGGTGTTAGTATGGTGCCTACATCTGCAACCATCAGAAAATGGTACAAAATGGACAATGTCAGGAAAACATACAACAGCTTTTTTTCTGTTAGCGTAACGTGTTTCTCTATAGCCTGCAGCAAAATATACATATATTTTCAATTTATATGAAAGATACTAAAATTAGGTTTTGACATAGTATCCCATTATAAATAGCCCATGAAAACTAGAATGAGTGTAAGATTAGTTTTAGAGCTAATAATCCACATCATAAAGCGAACATATTTGGCCTCTACTCAATCAACACCGGTAAAACTTGTGGAATTGTTACGATTATTTAGAATCAGTGGGAAAATCAAGCAAGCAGATACGATAGAAATATGGCATGAAATGTTAACAACACAGTACTGACATATACCATGTATTTTACATTGTAAACGAAATGAATATACTTGAAAGAATATCACTTGGTACTATCATGGTTCGCGTCCAAAAAACACCCCTGATATAATCATGATACCATGTCAAAAAGCCATGGTAATAACATGGTACCTTTTGTTAGTGTATAAGGACTGCTCTGAAGACGTGTGACTGTTGAAGGTTGTATTATCTGGAGTGAGTTCTGTGTTTAGCAGTGATTCACTGCGAATATTCGGATACTCGCACACATCCTTTGACATTCATAACAGACTCGAGCTCTTCCACAGAGAACTGCAACTCCAGCATAAACAAACCACAGTCGTTTTAAGCAGTGTCGGGGTGTTTATGGACTAGCGACCCGTTTATTTGTGCTCGTAATCGAGTAAACTGGGACTCGTTGTTCGATTCGCCGCACCTAACGCGCTGCTCGAGCGCATTGGTCCGCGACGCGTTGCTCTTGAGGAAATGACTCTCTAAGATGGTCAAAGCATGTGTGAGCCATGACAACCGAGCTAAGCTAACGGGCTAAAGCACCTCCAGTCTCCATCTGCACCAATAAAACACCACCCCCTACCCACAAACACACACACACACACACACACACACACACACACACACACACACACACACACACACACACACACACAAAAGAAATGCATTAATCCCAGTGTCACTTACCCCACACGCGAACCCCTATCCAGAGAATACTTATGTACATTCCATAGAGGAAGGTGGAAAGGCCTCTGGATTTGCGCACGGAATTCCAAAAATGATCCCAAAGCAGTGCACTTCCCAACACATCCAGCAACTAGAGAAAAGGAAGGCCAGCAGCCATCACACTCCTAAAGATCCCGTTCAGAAATGCAAACACTGCCCTGAAACCGGCATCGCCGGATCGAAATAGCACAGCTTTCTTCAAATACGTCTTTCTTAAACTCCAAGACGATAAATCCAACATCTCGGCACGTCCATTTTCACGTATATTCATTCATTTCTTCCCTTGAGTTGAGTCCTAGATCCCTCGCTCCTTTCAGTAAGAGGGATACAATGTAACTAAAGGGCAGGAGGAGGAAGCGCCATGAAATCCAGGAGAATGATCCGGATGGATTGAACCCTACGCGCGCAGTGCGCGGTAAGACGCGGAAACTGGATCAGTCGATCGTTTTTCCTGGAATTTCCAACATGTGTTTGTATGTGTTTATGAGTTCAACACATTTAAAAAGCCTTCTTTTCTACCTTAACTTGTTTTCCTCTTCCTGGTCTTGTTTTAACATATTATTTCTTAATGTTTTTTTTATATGAAATGACAAATTGATTTTACAAATTCAATTCAATTCACATTTATTTGCATAGCGCTTTTCACAATACACACCGTTTCAAATTCAAAACAGCTTTACAGAAAATGCATGAGTCCACAATGCAATTTACAGTGATCTGTTATCAGATGTAACTGTTATGTATTTCAGAAATGTCCATATACAAATCACACAGTAAGCTAAAAATGTATTAATTTGATCAATGTAATAATTTAAGGCAGAAACAATGAGTTCATTGAAGTAATGAATACATGTTTGTTAACAAATTATTATGACATATAGAAATGTCAAAGACATGTTGATTCAGAGTTTGCATTAAATTCAAACTAAATTTAGTTAAAAGAAAATGCACCACAAAAATGTTTATTCAATTGGGCTTCATTAACTTCTTTGAATGACCATTAATTAGTTCTTCAGTGACTAAATATTATTTAGATGATTCTGTAGACTTGCAATGAATGGCATTAACATCCTTCAGTTTTGGATAATAAAAAGGACTAGTTCGAACAGACCATGGTTTTTGCTGTCATACTGAATAATCAAATACAATTTAGTTCTCCTGCCTACATGAAAACTCTTATTAAATGTCGTTCCAAACACATTTGACTTTTTCCTCCATGAACTTTATCAGTTTAGCATACAATGAAACTGGGAAGTGACCAGGGGCTGCTAAGCCTAAAAAACACACACAAAAAGGACCATAAAAGAAGGATAAAAGGGATCTGTATACTGTTTTGCAAACCTTCTAAAGAAATACAATCTTTTTTTTTTTTTGCCAGAGATTTGCAATATGGTGCAAATATGGTATAACGATACACTGCACCAGCTTTCCATCCAAAGTTGCGAATTTAACTGAAGCAGAAAATTGGAATATGACAATATAACATTAAACATTTGTGAATAAAGCAGCATTTCCATCCCATGTGTTCAAGGGAACAAAATAGTCACTTCCTGGTAAATTGCAGTAATAAAATGAATAAATCAGAAATAAAAATGGAAGTAGCTGCAATCAGGGAAGAAACTGTGGCTCTTTTTTCCTCCATCATGAATGAGTTGCGTCGCAGAGCGACACAATAAACACTGTCATGTTCGCTAGCGTTCAAATGCTAGTGTTTGGGAACACAATCATGTGACACTAATTATAATTATACCCGACTATTGTGATGACAAACTTTATCTCAGAAACGTCAGAACGACAAAACCAACATTTGAGATGCAATAGGTCCGCTGGTAAGTGCAGTTATCCAATCACGTCCTCTGTTGAGGCAGTCACATGTTTTTTTTATTGAGCATCGAGGGGTTTATTCGGTAAATGTGTTTTCATCTTTGTTTATGTGCATATCCTCTCAAAGGATAAAAAATCCACATCAACTGAAAGTGTTTTTACGCACCATACATTTCCATCCAGCTTTTTTATGTGATATCCCAAAATTTGCATAAATGGAAATAGAATGGAAAATGCCACAAGTATTAGGAAATTAGCAACATTAACATTGCGCCAAACATCCTTCATGTTTGAAATGACATGAGGTAGTTTACAAGATAGACAAGCCTGAATTTACATTTTGGGGGAACTATCCCTTTAAAAAAGGAGGAGTTAAATGATTAAACACTTGACATTTGTTACTACAGTAAGATTGCTGGTGAGAACATGATTTATCTGTAATGATTTTGATTTCAGTTGGTACATGATGACTGACAGCATTGCTTTGCTTTTGAAGTATGACTAAGCCCAGACCTACCATGTGTTAATATAGCAAACACACATTTATAACACTCAAAGATGTCCTAATAATGTACAAACGCCATTTGTTGATGTGCATGTAGGCTTATTACTCTTTCACTTCTTGCATAGCTCAGTGAAACTCCCCCAAGCAATGCTGATAACAAACGGGCATCTCCAGGTTTCATCAGAAGACACTTCTCACAGCATTTCTGGTTCCTGGGTGGCAGCGTCGAGTCTGTAGCCACAGGTACAATCATTTGCACTTTCTTTTCTTCGGGGTTAACAGAGTGAGGCCTGTCAAACAGTGGTGAGAGAAGGAAACGCCTGTGAGGAAAGTGCTGACTGAGAACAGGAAGACCTGCTGCTGACATTCCTTCTACAACCTAAGCCTCTTTCAAAATGCCCCCTCATTCAAATGCAAAAACATAAGCTTTTCATAAGATAATTAGCTCCTTCACACTTGAATCGCGCTTTTAATAGCTCATACTGTGTGTTTAAACAAACGCAGGAAATTTGTTTGAATGCTCCATAATAATGTTGTTTCATTGAGAAACATTTTCATTTATAAATCCCACGCATCGGCCGTGTATCGAATCCCACCCAAGATCAAATCTCTGTGAAAAACTGAATTTAGGAAGGTTTTCCGCACTTCCCGAGAAAACCTCTTTTGTACTTCGGCACAAAGGAGCGTCCCAGCACTCAAAAGCTTCAATCTTACACTCAAACGCTATTAGTATTTTGGACAATTAGTCACACATCACAATATGATGGAAAAAAAGAAGCAAAGTGAGTGAGATGCTGTAAAAGGGTGGATCATATGCATTTTCACATAAGCTCACATTTCAGCTCGAATAAATATAAGCAGGGCTTGACATGAACTTTTTTGCTCCCCAGTCACTGTGGCTATAGAGGTTTTCAGGCTCTACTCAACATTTTCACTGGCCACATTTTTGACATTGATACCATGGGGGAAAAACGGCTATATAGATATTTTTTATATTATATCATAATTTGGCAGCAGGTATTTTAGGCTGCTGTCACTTTAAGACATGACACACGGATCCATTGTACTGTTACACATGCGTTTTCTTAAAATATATATATTTATTTAAACATTATCTTTATGCCAATTAAGCGCATTTCCTCCTTTCTCAATTGTTAGTAGTGTGCTGTAAATGTGAAATATAAAATAAGTTTAATTTGCAAGTAATTGTATTATTTTTAATTAGAAGAAACACATTTTTAAAACTCATGGTCAATCACATCTTTTTTCGCATTACAGGAATTTGGTATGAAATTGACTTTTATTAAATTCATTATTAATTTGAGAGAATTACTCAAAATGATTCACATGATATTCGAACCCCTCCAAAAAAGTGAAGCAATCCCAGAACAGACTCTCTATTCACCAGCCCGCAGATGCTAGCTAACCACTTATCATGTTGATGTATTTCCCCGTGTTGAACGTCCCGTTTTGCACAAGAAGAGGGAAATATATGCTCCACGGCCACTTTAATGCAGTTCCCATCATGCAATCTCCCGTTAATGGAGCCAGTCATTTGCTCTTTCTGCTGCAGAGATGCCTGTGTCACAAAGAGGCCACTCAATCACTCTGAGAGCAGCAGGCCCAAAAACCTGAGAGGCTTTGTGGCCCAAATAACAAGAGCAGCTCCAGTATGAGATCTCCAGCACAATTGCCTCTTTAGTAAGCAGAAAATTCCTTGCTCAGCCAAGCGGTTCTGGTTCAGACCGTCGGCTTTATGAGCTGGAAATCCAATTGAGATTAAAAGGGAGCTGGGTAATTATATGGCAAAAAAAGACAAATATATTATGCGTAATGTATTAAAGAGCAGATACACAAGTAGTCTTCAGCCTTTTATTGCAGAAAAAGCACTAACATTCAATTAGGGAATGATTCTGGTTTAGTTATCTATTGATGGTCATCATATGCAACCATTTGACATGGTTATTCCCACTGTCTGACACGGCCGACGACTCTCTGTTCCTCGTCTCTTGACCACCACGGCTTTGTTTCGGGTCACGCCGGCTGCATTAAACACTTCTTGGCACTTTGGTGGCTCTGGCTCTCCAGTTTCCCTGTGTGAGAGAATGGGGAGGGGTGAGGTTAATGGTGATTCAAGTCCCAGTGACCTTTTCAAAGCTCCCTGTCAAACAACCGAAAGCTGCCCTGCTGAGCTGAGGGCTGGGATCAGGAAGAGAGAATTTATGAATCCGTTTACACACACATTCACACCTACAGCACCTTTTTCACACTTTCTCATCGTACATACAGGGATTGCAGTGCCGTAAAAGTCACACTGATACATCATTACTCAGGGACGGGTTTAAATCTAGATGTTGCATTGCATTCACAATAGTTCATTTGTTTAGTGTAAAGAGAAACAAATTCGGAGAATATGGATTCACAACCAACTAGCATTCAGAGAGCTTACATATTTTTCCTAGAATGATGTACAACTTTCCATTGCATGTGATTTGACACAGAATAAAGGTTCTGTAGGGATGTCAATAGATTGCATTGATGACTAATCTAATGCGTTTCTTTTTAGCTCTTAGAATGATTCATAACTTTAAATTTGCTAAAAAATCTCTTTGAAGTCTAAATGTATTATTTATAATTCCAAATGCAGTTAATCTAGCAAGGAATACAAGTGTAATATATGTGTGTCATATTGATGTCGCAGCATCTTCTAGTATCTTCTTTATAACACTGTTTCACTCTTAGGTGGAATTGCATATTTGTTGAGCTTCTGTAAATACATGTTACCATAAAGACTGCAAATGACTACTTTTGTTAAAAGTCCAACTTGGATTGGGTTTTGTCATTAGGAAGGCCATGAAGCGTTATTGTCAAATTAAGTCGAAGTGTTCCCTGCATCTAAAAAACAAATAATATTAAACTCAATTTTACAGCATTTTTACTCAATTTGTTTAACATATCCAGTATTCCAGTGTCAGAATTAATCTTCAATAACTGCAAATGCTAAAGAAATCTCAATGTCAGGCTAATATTTTAGGCTAGTGTCAGTTGTTCTGTCAGATTCTGTGATGCTGCATTACCGTAGCTAAGAGCCGCCAGTACCAGGCTCTCAGCAGTCTTCAACTCTGAAACTGGAGCCACTCGATCGATAGCAAAGGAGATGATGCTGATCTGGCTGGCATCAGCATCTCTATTCTGTGGGAAAGCAAAGACTCTCAATTCCACCCCTTGATCTTAGCTGGCCGCTCTTTCAGATCAGTTGGCAGCATTCAGCGTAAGATGTACAGCTCTAGCATCTGTCAACCTGCAACGACTGCAAAGTCTGGCTCACTTCAAACAGCGTGTGAAAGCTGTTACCTGACCAAAATTTGAGTCACGGACCACGACATCCGCTAAAGCCAGCTTATCAGATGTTGTGTTTTTGTTTGTCTCGCCCTATTAAACCTGCGTCTCTGGGAGAGCAAAAACCTGTAAACAATTGTGCAGAGCATGCATCTGAATGCTATTTCAAAGCACACTGTCAAAGCCATAAGAAGAGAATTTCACGCTACCAATACATGAATGAACAGATCAACAAACAGAGAAAGAGATTTTTTTCTTTGATTTAACATACTTTTTCGAAAGACTATTCCAGAATCAATTTTAAATCAAAACCTTAATTTAAGAGAGATCTAAACCTAACATACCCTATATAACTACAAAGAAACATCACAGCACAATTACAATCTAATGGAGATGCATTTCTCCAGCCAATGGTTGCGTAGAGCTGCTGAGTCCCAGTATTCTGCATTGGCTGGTGAAGCAACTTCTGAGAGCCCAGACATCGATCTGGCAAGATAATTTCCCATTGATTGTTTGGGGGCTGTTGGAAAGCAGTTTATTACCCATACTGCAGCAAGGGAGCCAGCACAACAATAGGTGCAGAGCATTGCTCGAACTCCATAATCTAGCACATCTGGCTTTTCTCCTACTACCTACGCTAAGATCAAGTACTGAACTACAGAACTTATGTAATCTTCCCATCTAATAGGACTGCATATAGTCTAAAACAAAACAAACCACAGAAAAAAAACACATAGAACAACCCTGGGCTCATTCGAGGAACTAAAACTGTTTGTTGGAAACTTAAGGGTAGATTTTTTTTTTGCAAGTAAAATGTAATGGGCAACTTTACTGGAACATAAAACAATAGACCTAAAAATAAAAAATAATATTCTCAGCCCAGATTCTCAGCTCATCTGATTGTTCTTTTCCATTAAACAGAAACTTCATAAAAGGACAAAACAACGCCATAAAAGTGGTCTGTACAACATATATTGTATTGTATACACTATATTCGAATTTCTATTTAAAGTCATACAGTGTAATAGTTTTGTGTGAAAAACTGGTTATTCACTGATAATCAATGTACTGTAAGTTAAGTATGGAGTGCCACAAGGATCCGTCATTGGCCCTTTGTCATTCTCCTGGTACACACTCCCTTTAGATGATATTATGAAAAAACATGGCATTAGATTTTACTTTGATGCTGATTAAACTAACTAAAAAAGTTTTATAACTTCTCCAACCCACATGAAATATCAGTTAGCTAAGTTCATTAATAAATGTAATTCCTAGACAACCAATCATTTCTTTCTAGTAGACAGGATTTTCATTTTCATTAAAGTCTTTGATTAAATTTATAATGTTTCACATTTCTTCATTGAAGACCACAAATGCTAGAAATCCAATAGTATTATAAATGTTCAGGATGGATTTCATTGTTGGAGATCCCCAAAGGAACCCTACAGTAGAAAGCATTCCCTTGTTTTTGTTGTGTTCAATCATATCGGTAACTGAAAAGGCTGTTTGTCTTGTAGCCATGGGCAGTGAAGTGTGGGAGGAGGGACATCAACACATGCACTCAGTGGGGGCAATAAACACAGACAGCTGGAGCGTTGTGATCGAGCTCTAGAGGTTTTATCCATGTTAATCAGTTAAGATGAGCTTGGATATATGACTAGAAATAATAATGTAATAAAAGATAGACAGTCTTTGCTTTGATGTTTCATAGTGAGTCAAGTCAAAACCTATAAAACAAATCACTGTTCACTGCAGGATCTGACAAACTCTGAGGGTCTCAATCATGGATAACGCACAGAAGTGCCAAGGGAGAATCACATCACAGTCTGGGGAAATCCAGCTCGTTTTTCCAATCTAACTCTAAGTACCTTAATGATTAGAGCATGTCATGAATGCTCACAGACACTTACAGCTCCCTCACTGCAGTAAATTCAATGCACACAAGTCTCCGGAAGGAAGAGACTCTCAGTTGGTATAATCGGATGGAATTTACTCAACTCCTTATCTTGCTGCAAAATTGGAGTAAAATGAAAATTTTGGATAGGTCCACATGGAATCTATGCACTTATTTCATCTGGTATGTTAAAAGAGAGCTGGGAGTGCAACACTTTTATTATCAGAAAAAAGTATAAACACATTACCCAAATTATCTACCAAACAAACAAGCAAGAGGCGAGGGAAAAGCAGCACCTTATGAATGAAGGCAGACAGAATTTTGTGGAAATCCAAACAGTTTTCTGCTGAACATACTTAAATATGGTCAAATGTGTTTGCTCATTATTAAAAAAGCTTTACTTTCAACAACAAAATAAACAAAAAAATTACAGCGGTGAGAAAACAGCAGTTCAGAAAACATCTGATCATAGCGATGTGGACATGTTTGCACAAGATCTGCATTTCGGCACTCCAATTATGTCACTTCACAGGTATTTATATCGCACGTAATACAATAGATTGTTTAAAAGCAAGCAGCTTTACAGTATTAAACATGAAAAAAAATCACTATCTCTATCAATTAGAGTTTCAACTTCAGTTTCTACTATAAAACGTCTCTCCAGTGTGTTCTTGTTTTACTTGCGTCTGACCTCGACGGACTGAACAGAAGAAAAAACCTGAAGATGTTCACAAAGAAGGTAGAGCCACAGAGCCATACCTAACTATTTCGTAATTGCTACCGACCAATCGAAGTTTAAAGTCTTTACCAGCCGGAGTAAACTTTTCTGATAAGCTCAATTTGGCAAGTTGTTTCCAACTCCGTAAAAATGAACTCTTTATTTTATTTAAAAATGCGAACTTTATTTTGGCCGAATTTTGTTCGAAATGATGTCAAACAAGTTTGTTCTTCAAAGTATACTGGAGCCTTAAAGCCCCACAATTGCCCCCTTAAATAGACTGTTCATGAATGGGTCATTGAATCAATGAACCGATTCATTTAAAACCAAATTTAAAGACCAACATCACAAGAGATTCGTCGTTTATAATCATTTTAGTCTATTGGCAGCCGTCAGCTACATTTGAAAACATAATATTGCATAAAGAATCATGTTGTTTTGCACATTACTCTCTCTTGATATTAGTCAATTTAAGTATAATGAACAGGTTAGCTTACATACCTTTCCTTTTTGAAGTAGAGAATGTTCAAGGTTGTGTTGGTCGTGTCTGATATCCTGGCATTGCAAATTGTGCACACAACAAATCTCTTTTAATGAATATGGTCCATTTTGAAGTGTTTTATCCCAAAACAACGATTTTCTTCTACCTTCTCTATTGGGTGCCCTGCGATTTTTTTCTGACTCTGTTGTGTCGGTGGTTCTGTGGCTTGCAATTTGTTTATCAGTAGATGTTGCATCATTTAAAAAAAACATAATTTAATTACAGTTGTTAAAAAGTAATTGTCAAGTCATCCAGTTCAAGTCCAAGTCGAGTTTCGAGTCATCGGTTCTCAAGTCAAAATCAAGTCTAATAATTTTCTTCATTTAGTCAAGCATGTCACAACTCCTTAAATTTGCAACTCAAGTCAGACTCGAGTCAAGTCATGTAGCTCGAGTCCCCCAACCTCTGCCAATTGAGGCCTGGGTATGAGGCTTATAACCAAGAGTTGAACATGTTCCATAAAAAAAACCCAATGCATTTTCCCATTTTAGATGCAAACCCACACACATACCAGGAAAGGTATGCTGAGAAATCACAGTGCTTGGACCGTTAAAACAGGGACACACTGTGTTTACAGCCCTTTCCCTAATACACTGTGACATTAATCAATTCCACCTGCCTCACAGAGTTTGGAGTTTGCAGAAACAGCCAGCTGAGGATGGGAATTTTTCAGACACACGAAAAGAAAGACAAAGAAAAAAGACCGATGAAAAGAAAGACACAACTCAGTCCTACTAGCTGCCAGGGAGCTCCAGACCAAGAGAAAAATCTTCCAGCCACCAGGGTCGCCCATACTAATGGGCCAACCAGAGAAAACAGATTAATCCCGCAGCCATTAATAATTCCTGCAACTGTTCCCTCCAAGGCAATTAATCACCTCCCCTCTCTGTCAGCACAAGAGCCTGAGGCTAAGCACAGATCCAGGGCTTCTGCTGGAGCCACGACTTAACTCATTCTCAATCACAACCATACTCACTCCGCTCTATAGAGCAATGTAGACATCTAGAAGAATCTACCCAGATAATATACATAACATCTATTCATATTATTAATATACATGATATTAAGAAATATATTGGTGTTTTGGATGGTATTATGATAGCACGTCCACAATATGATAATACCATGGTACCATTGTTAGACCCTCATCAAGCAACATGCCAATAACACAATACAATATCTCAAAAACATATTACCATGTCCATAAATTTCATACAATTACTGCAACACCAAGTCAAAAGAAATTGTATATGTCCATAAAACCATGGTACTATGTTAACCATCAAATTACATTTTGCTCTGTGTCATGCTAACCGATTAAATAATTAAGCACAAGTAGTGTTTCAGCCTTGTTTTATGTTGACATCACAGAAAAACATGCAAGTGAAGTATGGAGTTCAACAAGGTTCTGTCTTAGGCCCTCTGTTGTCCTTGTACACGCTTCACTTTTAAAGTGATATAATCAAGAAACATATTGGTGTTTTTGAATGGAACATATCAACGCATCAAAGAATACCATGCTATTAACATGATACCACATCTACAATATATCTGATATCACCATGGTACCATTATCAGAAAGATTTTAATTAGACATATGTAATTATTCAGCCTTAGAATGTAACACACAATGGTAGCAGTAGCTTGTTCAAAAAAATTGTATTAACATGTTATTAACCATAGCCACAATGACCAGGCACGTCTAAAACCATGAAAGAACCATAGCAGACTGGTATTTGAACAAGCTACAGCTAGCACTGAAATACAGCCAGCTGGTCTTTGTATACAGCAATCAAACAAAACAGCGAGTCAGAACTAAATCCAGGTGAGAAAATCACACATATATGTTGACGGTGACTCACTAAAGCCTTTGGAAGAAAAATCAAGCAGATCCTCCCAACAAACACTGTAGCACAATTAGTCACAGAGCTCTTTACATGAGATATGATGGCTCCATTATCATTCATTAATGAGAAACACTTGAGTACATGACCGCTCCCCCACACTCAAACACTGCTGAGCTCTCTGTTCCAGTTCTCTCCTGCGAGGGGGAGGCACGGCAAGAAAATCTTCATTAGTAGAGCAGCGGCAAAAGAAAGCGAATGAGAGAAAGGAGGAGAGAGAAACAGAAGGGGGGAATAAATTGAGGCTGATCTGGTGCTGTGTTTTTGAGGCACTGAGATTTGCATATATGTGCAGCAGTGCAGAGGGAGAAATGTGTCAGTACTGACAGCGTCCTGAGAATTTTTAAGCTCGATGTTGGCGCCTCTCTTTCTCTCCCTGAGACTGCAGGAGCCCTGCTAACAGCCGCTCGGGGGTCAGGTCCAGTGCCTTTGTGCTCAGCCCTCCTATGGCAACCCAGCAAAGCATGTTTAACGGTCAGCTCAAGTGCAAATCTGCTCTCTGGGGGGAGGGCGAGTTGAACCTTCCCTGCTGCAAGGGCAAATGGAGACGTGTGTATGTGTGTGTGGGCTGGTACAGAGCTAGACTAAAAAAGGACAAATTAATATTATAAGACACTTACAAAACCATATACTGTACATACTTTCTGATGTACCTTAGTGAGGATAGATTCATATTTAATTTCAGGCTGTGAGATGTTCAATAAATTGGTCTATGTTATCCTGAGATTGTTTTCCTCTTTTGGAAAAACATACTGACATCAAGGTACACAACAGTATGAGAACGTATAGAACGACTGTACTGTACTATGCCTTACAGCTTTGGTGCTTAAAATCAAATATGGCCTCCGCCCAGAATAAGGTCGATAGTGTGCAGGAAATGAAGCCAGGGTTTACCCTGTTGGAAAGACAAGCTTAGACAAGTATTAGTTTCCATGCTGGTCCTGGTTGGTTTATTCTGGTTTGGTGGTGATGAACCAACATTACCATGCTATTCACCACAAAAAACATTGCTGGTAAAACCAGAATAGATAGCATAGAAGCTGGTTAACTAAGGATATTTAGGGGGTTAAGCTAGTTAAGAAACTGGGACACCAACTATGTCAGGCTACAGCTAATGCAGTAAGGACTCTTTAAGATGGGTCATGCAGTTGTTGGGGGCTGGTGATCAGCTATGCTGGTCTTTTCAGCAGGGAAGGGATACAAAACTTTCCCCACCATCATCGTGAGAGTAGTCAAGCTCAGCGCACACACACACTTCACTTAGCTATCTAAATGGGGTGATTCCATAGACGTAATGGTTTTTATACCGTGCAAACTTATTCTCTCCCCTTCAAGGCCATTGCACACTCAGTCCAAAATTTGCATCCGGAATTTTTGCACGTTAAAAAATAAATAGTACCTCACGTTATGTCAATCACGCTTGCACACTGCATCCAAAACTTTCGTCCGTCATAAAAAAAAATCGAATCGGGGTCGATTTTCTGCGTTTTTTCGCATCCGTAGCAACCAGTTTAAATGGTGTTTTGACAATTCAGAGCCATCGAATCACGAATACGAAAAAACGCATACGAAAATTTCGGACTCAGCGTGCGAGGACCTTTACGCTAAACCTACACCCAAAACCTACCCATCACACAAAACTTTCTGCATTTAAAAAAAAACACTTCAATTTCTTTATTTTTATACCAGATTTACAAATGAGGGCGCCTCTAAAGCAAGGTTTTTGGAAATTTTGTCAGGTTTTGGCCACTGCTGTGTACAAATTTGTTCCCAAAAACTATAGTTAAGTACACAAACACACACACAGTCTCTCAAAAACACATGGATCTAAATCCATCGTTGTGCATGCAAAATCCATCATGGTTTGTTCTGTTACAGTTTGAGCCTTCAGAATGAATAGCTCTCTGGGAGAAATCATCCCCTCTAACTACCAGGGGTCCTCTTCTAGTTGGCGTAAGTGAGTCACAAATCAAAAACCAGCAGGAGAGGTTTTCCGAACACTTCTCCAACTGTTCGTCTGCCTGCAGTAATTTCTGTTAAGAATGAAGAACGACAGTAAAATAAGCAGAATAACTTCCCAGTTTTTGCACATTAAGTTAATAAACTAGATTCTCATTTTATCTCGAATAGTGTTTGATCATGAAACACAGCATTACGGTGTTGTGGGTGGTTTTTAGCAATTGCATACCAGCGTGTTAAATTAGTTTTGACCTCGTAATTGTTAATCAAATTGCCATAACTCGATCTTCCGGTGACGTGTACTGGACTTCTCCAATAATTTACTCCACTTAAACCCTGCCCCCCTTTTTTTTTTTTACAATCGACTGCAATTTTACATTCAGATCTGCCTCCACCCAATCAATGACGATGTACTAAACCAAGTCCCCTCCATTTTTTTTTCGATAATCTGTTTCACTTGGATGTGCATCAACAGGGAAGCAAAGATCTTTAGCTTCAATTTCTTTGCGACTTTAATGTGTTCCTATGCATTTTATAGGGTGGCTTTTAGCACATTGCTATTTGGTTCCTTGAATATTCTGGGAAGTTTATACTGCGTTTACACTTTTTTAGCAGTCTAGTCAATGCTTTACTTGTCTGCCACAATAATGTCTTTGAACTATCTTCAATTTGGGAGCTTTTCTCAGCAAAAATCATTCATGACCGTACCACAAACACAATTAGTTCTTGCAACGAAGTATAATACTCAGATTTAGGGATTTGAACAAACCCCTAATCCCCTGTATGAGTAATAGCAATAGTGTTGCTTGTCTTAAAAACCACCATTAATTAAGTTAACAGCAAGCACTTGAACAATCAATTACCTGCAGTGTAATGGCAAGAAATTGCATTGTAGTGCCTGTTAAGGAGTATTGCTCCTTTGATGAGACCTTGAGAAAGGTAACATAATCAGTATTTATAGCTGTTCCTTGTGGGCTGAGCACAGGACAGGGCTTGGATAGGAAGCAGTTAATGGTTTGCTTGTGCTGTGGCTCTTTGGCATGCTGGAGGGAGAGTGACATTGATCCACCAGCTCCCGTCCATCCGTCTCCCTGACAGAGGTAACAGGATTGTTAATAAAAATGGAAATTGAGCTGCACTACCCCCTCACACACACACACACTCTCTCTCTCTCTCTCTCTCTCTCTCTCTCTCTGACCGTATCCAGGGCTCGCGCTCAGCTGGCTTGCTTTGCTTGACATCTCCCTGCAGAGGCTAAGCACTGGTTGCACTCGCCGCCATGGTTGTGCTTCTATTTAAGCATGAGCCAGAGTGAACACACACACACACACACACACACACAGGCTGTGGGGGAGGAACACTGATAAACGGTTGGTTGTCACGACATATATTAAAACATTTAAGGTGAACAATTCAATCTAGCAGGAAATGACTCGGACAATGCGGTTAGGCTTTACTAACACTGAGATATTTAGGGTTAAAATTAGTCGTCAGATACGTTTTTTTTTTTATAGCCTATGATGAAATGATTAGTGTAGTGCCGATAAACGCTGGGTCCAAAATACAAAACAACTGGTGACTCTGCTTCTGTTCTGCCATTTATCTATGTATGGTTTGGTGGAAAGTAGAAAGTAATGGGCTGAAAAGCTTCACAAAATCTTCAC
The DNA here is from genome assembly GCF_051911475.1 of Siphateles boraxobius. Taxonomy (NCBI): domain Eukaryota; kingdom Metazoa; phylum Chordata; class Actinopteri; order Cypriniformes; family Leuciscidae; genus Siphateles; species Siphateles boraxobius. The sequence continues at coordinate 4,141,440 of NW_027509119.1, read as the reverse complement.
TAAAAGCAGTTCAGCTGTGTTAAGCAGCATTTTTGCATGTGAATCCCTGTCTTTTAGGTGTGTATTTAAGAAGGCAGTAATTTGGCATATTTTTATAAGACAGACAGACCAAACTAATCACAGTGCAAAACTGACAGTGATGGATGATTTTATACATAGATATAAAGGATGATAATTTTGCAGTAAATAGTGTTTTTTGTTTTGCAATGATTAGGGATGCACACTATTCCTGTGATATTATTGGTTTAGCCATATATACTTTTTTTTAATGATCAGTAAAAAGATTTTGTGAAGAGAGATATCAACCATATTTAAAAAAAGATATCAACCATCTTTTCTACAACTAACACTGACATGTATTATTGCACAGTCCAAACAGCAATCCTGAGCTTTTGATTTCTAATGTCCAAGTTTCTCACTAAAATCTTCTAGTTCTTAAACTCTCACTCTTCTAAATTTCAGTTTAATGCACAGATGACACGTGAAAAACAGACACACAAATACAATACAAACTCCTAAAGATGTCTGTTTGCTTGTGTACACATACGAACTGTCTAGTAAGTGTTTTACTTGTCTGCCACAATAATGTATTTGAACTATCTTCAAATGGGGGCTTTTCTCAGCAAAAATATTCAATTATTTTTAATTAATTATTTTATATGCCAATGAATGAATCAATTAAAAAACAATGGGCAGATCTAGTAAGTGTTTTTAAACATTGCATAGTTTTGTAAATGGTTTTCAAGGATGAGAAGATGCAAAACTGTTTATCTAGGGATCTGTCACGGGACAGATGAATTAGCACCGAAATGGTCTTTTAAGTCAACAACAAAATATATTGGAAGCATTCTCTCCGCCCTTTTAAAAAATACGCATTTTTTTGCCACCCTAACTACGCATGACTGTACGATTATTTGCATTTAGCTTACCTGTAATGTGTGACCCTATAGAAACAGACCGGCAATCCACTGTTGGTTCTCGTTCCACCAGGTGAGAATCACTATATTAGCATATCAATTAATGGAAATAACTACAAAGTATATCAATGAATGGCTATAAGATAATGAGTAATCAGTATAGGACACACACACAAAGCACAATAGTCATGTTTGTGCTTTAAAAAGCACTGTTCACTCAAGGGACAGGAAAGCAGCAATGGATGATTTATATCGGCAGTTTTGTTTACGAGGGCGAGATCAAGGATAGATGATTTTTGCCCACGGAGCCAGTCTAAATGTAGATTCACACAGAAACTGGGTCAATTTGGCTCCCCAAAGGCTTGTGCGCACAGACAGTGGAATTAAACGCTCTTGGTAATCATCAAAATGGGTTCTCGGGTGGGAAGGTTATGTGTTGGGTGTTAAAGACTAGACTGGCACGCTATCTGTGGACACAGTACGGAGTTAAAAAGCTGATGGAGTTTATTCCCGAAGCTCAGCTGGTATGCTGGAGTGCAGGGAAGAATAAACAGAGTGACGTGAGGCAGAAAGAGCTCAGCAGACTGAGTGCTGCCTCATTGAGCAGCCCTGGAAACCTGCCAGTCCAACGCCACAAAGCATTAATACACGCAGAGTCCATCAGAGGAGTGTATCGCACACCTCCACACGGCCACTGCTTTTACAAGTAAACGTGTCAGGAGCACTTATGAGTGCACTCTGTGACATATGGTTTCTTTTTAGACACAGAGTTCCGGAAGCACTGCAAAAAATCAACTCTTTAAAGGGATACTCCACCAGTTTTTCTTATTAAACTATGTTATTCCCTTAACTAAGACGAGTTGATACATACCTCTCTCGTCTCATTTCGTGCACTATATCGCTCTGTATTGCCGCAAAACTATGTTAGCACTTAGCTTAGCCCATGTATTAAATATGGGCCAAGCAGAGAAGCGACCAAACACTTCCACGTTTTCCCTATGTAAACACAGTTACTCGAGTAGTGTAACTTGACCTGGGCTGGTGACACAAAATAAACCGTTGCGCTTTTCTAAGCGTTTAAAATTGATGACTATATTGTATGGCGGAATACCATAACAAGTGCTTTTGAGCACTTCGACTTGGCGCAATAATATCTTCACTCGTGAAAAGTACTCTTACCGGCTCCCGCTTCCTCTCGTTGTATTGACGGAAATGTCAGAGGGAGAGGAAGCGGGAGCCGGTAAGAGTACTTTTCACGAGTGAAGATATTATTGCGCCAAGTCGAAGTGCTCAAAAGCACTTGTTATGGTATTCCGCCATACAATATAGTCATCAATTTTAAACGCTTAGAAAAGCGCAACGGTTTATTTTGTGTCACCAGCCCAGGTCAAGTTACACTACTCGAGTAACTGTGTTTACATAGGGAAAACTTGGAAGTGTTTGGTCGCTTCTCTGCTTGGCCCATATTTAGTGCATGGGCTAAGCTAAGTGCTAACATAGTTTTGCGGCAATACAGAGCGATATAGTGCACGCACTGAGACGAGAGAGGTATGTATCAACTCGTCTTAGTTAAGGGAATAACATAGTTTAATAAGAAAAACTGGTGGAGTATCCCTTTAAGCAGCATTTTGTCTTGTTCTCCAATAAAAATGTCTAAATTGCCTTAAAACAATATGCACTTAATCAAGAAGCAATATTGCACGAGATAATGAGAAAACATGCATTGAATCTGAATTGAATTTATTTTTCTTAAAGTCCCCCTGTGGGTAAAATCAAGCTTTTAATGCTGTTTATATGTCAATGTGGGGGTTTTAATATGCTTTAAGACAAACCATGTGTAAAATTCATAAGTCGACAGCATTGCTGAGTATTTTCTCCTTAAAACTGCAGTGAACCAAAGACAGTCCCAAAAACACGGGTTGAAATCGCTGGTGTTTCTGACGTCACACACTACCTTGTAACCAATCAGATCAACGTGTGATCGTCAACGAGTGGATCGCTGAGTGAGTGAGTGAGTGGAGGCGGGGCTCATTTGCATATTCATAGAACCGCGTATTCTAAATGAGGCAACGGTGTCGAGTTAACTTCAAGCTATTTTAAGACATGAAGAATTCTTTTTTCAAGGAAAAAAACTTTTAAATATGTCATTTTAGTGATCAAAGATGAGATTTAAGGGATATAAAATACTCAGCAATGGTGTTAACTTGTGAATTTCCATATGGTTTGTCTTAAAGCATATTAAAAACACCACATAGACGTATAAACAACATTAAAAGCTGGATTTTCACCACAGGCGGACTTTAAGAATCAAGCACAAGTAAACTTTTGAAAAGGGTCATTTTTATATCTTCAGCTATTACTTAGTCTTTGTCTATATGCAAACATCTGTTTTGTAAAAGAGCTTATTCAGGATATACACAGATGCGGGTGTAAATGTGAAATTTTGCAACCAAGCAGAACTAGAAAAAAATAAGATTCAAAGAAGGTTTTTCTAAACACTTTTTCCACCAGATCCTTGCCATTCATACCCTTTCACAAAGATACATTACAGACATTAGGGAAATAAAATGGGCAGTGAATGCCATTTTACATCGACTTAGAAAATTCATGAAGGTAAAATGGGCTTAGAAATGTAAAAATACTGCATATTTTCTTTCCGCCACATTATGGGAAGCCACACAATGACAACAGCAGTATAATAGAGATGCTACCTCTTCAATCTTCCAAAAATTTAAAATTCCATGAGTGACGTTTTTAAAGTGTGAATCTTATAGCTGGCGAAAGCACAAAGCCTGTAGGGACTCAGTATAAACACAAGCACTCAGAGCCTCTTCAGCTCTCAGAGAACTAGTCCATACATGGGGAGACGAGAGCAAGGATTCCTCCCCCACTCGCTGAACACCACAAAGACGGCAGAACTGGCTCCTATGTAGGGGGTGAGCAGATCAGACTGCAGATTATCCTGCTGAGAGAGGTCTGGCTCAGCCGAGGTGGCTACAGACAGCTCTCTGAGTGTAAATACACTTCTTTCAAAAGCACAACAATAAGCTCAACAAGAGCTATGGAGATTAAAACAAGCTCAGCACAAAGCCGGGGGCTAGCTGTGGGAAGCACTGAAATGTAAAACAAAGAGTCATTCTAAGCGCTGTGTGATTCTGCCATGGTTTTTATCAGCACACTTTCAAGGGCACTGGTACTAAATATTGTAGATAAGATAAAGATCTGATAATTACCATGGGGAAGCGTGTGTTTGTGTGTAACCTTAGTCTTCAAGACGGCCTTGTCCCTGTAGAGCGTACTGGGGAAAATCAATAGGAAATGACTCTAATTATCTAATCAAATCTTTCTATAATTGTTTAACCGTTGTGTGGAAAATGTAGATAGTAAATTGTAAAATGACCAATCGTGGGGGGAAAAGGGGAAATTTTCACTGCAAAACCACAAAAGATATTTTGATGATTGTAAAAACAAACAAGACTCCTGATGAAGGTCGTTTGACCGAAACGTTGTGTGTTAATAAACATTCATTTTAAATTGCAAGTTACAATAGTGTGCCGGAGTTCCTTATCTGCTAAAACGACTAACTTGTTTGGTCCTATTATCCGACGCACCTATCACCTGCAGGTGTGCGATGGAGTTTGTTCAGTAAAAACAAACAAAAAATGACATTCCTGTAATAGTTAAATTGAAGTCCACATACAAATGTAAGTTGTTTTGTCAAAATAAAAAGTGTTACGGTGTTAAGTGTTTTGGTAACACTTTACAATAAGGTTCATTAGTTAACTAACTTAGTTAACATGAACTAAGAATGAACAATATTTCCTCAGCATTTATTAATCTTAGTTAATATTAATTTCAACATTTACTAATATGTTAAAAATCAAAGGTTGTATTTGTTAACATTAGTTAATACATTGTGAGCTAACATGAACAAACAATGAACAGCTGTATTTTTATTAACTAACATTAACAAAGATCAATAAATACTGTAACAAATGTTTTGCTCATTGTTAGTTCATATTGGTTAATACATTAACTAATGTTAACTAATGAACCTTATTGTAAAGTGTTACAAGTTTATTTATTTTTTATTATTCTACTATAGAACTACAGTTATAGCAGGATTAATTTCTCATAATGCGTTCGTTGCTGACATAATTGCTTGAGTTGATGAGGCTGGTAAGTGTTTTCTACAACAATTTTTACAGTTATCAAAGTTGAGCCAAAAACCTAGGACGAGTTCACGAAAGAGGGTTTTTGAAATAATCTCCAATATTTAACAAACAATTCGATTGACAGTGGTGCTAGAGGCAAAGTTGCTCAGAATGATTTGTTCTACCCTATAGTATGAATTTCGTGGGTGTGTGCGAAAAAATCTAGTATTATCCAATCCTTTACGCACGTGAAAAAACGTAATTGTGCACCCAAGTGGCCGATTTCTTTTTAATTTCTCACAGGCCTCTCGGGCCGTGATTCAAACAGCCCCAGCGAGTTTTGTTTCGATCGGCCTCCGTTAACCTTGTCTGACAGCCGCTGTAACTTCATTGGCTGAGGGTTTTTTGAGATACGCCAATGTCTTCGTAGACAATCACGGCACCTTGGAAAAAGACACTGCATGCCAGTTTTCAAGTCAGTCGGGGGGTGGGGGGGGTTGACTGTTGCCTAGCTATAGCAGTTTTAGTGTTGTTGGTTTCTCCCCATTTTTTGTTGTGTTTTTTATTTCATAGCGCCACCAAGTGGCCAGTCACTGCATCATTTTCAGGCGACCACAGACCGAGCCCATACACAGGTGTACCAAGTTTGGTGAAATTATCTCATTCCGTTCAAGAGGGATAGCCATTTTAGCAAAAGTTGCCATGACCACCTTGAATGTTTTGGCGTCGCAACGCAGACGTCAATCGAAACTGCCATTTTGTTGATAATTATAGACAATCATACGTGGGAGAATCTTTCTGCACTGGTTTGGATCCGATCGGGCGAAAAAAATAGGACTAGTTCGCAAAATTAAGTTTTCCGAAAAATCCAAGAATCCGAGACATGCGTTTTGTTTGTCTCGAGTCAAGCCTTCCAACGATATAAGACACTTGACTTTGAAAGCCACAGTGGTAACAAACAACCGAAGCGAAATGAGAATGTGTTTGAGGCCAGGAAAAATGTGTGTCACTGCCTGAACAGCTTAATAGTTTATGGGTGACAATCGTTGGATGATTTTGGGCAATGATCCGCTTCCTTTTGTCATTTTGCTCTGATGTTATAGGCCTTAATGCGTTTAAAACAGAAAATCCAGCTTGAAGGTGAACAGCTGATGCAGTGCTCAGAGAAGCAGTAGTTTTTCCCTCCAGAGACAAGCATGAGTGTGCATCCAAATATAACCAAAAAGCTCTCTAATTACTGCAGTCACGATCTAGGGCTGAATCTTCCGTTCAAAACACTGTTTGATTGTTTAACAAGGGCATCTTTTCTGTCTTCTTTGCCACGCTCCAATTATGAGTCTGATTCAAATGGAAAACCATGTCCAGTTGCTTTCAAGTGCTGGAGAGATTCTACCAGACAGTTTGAAAAAGGTTTTCTCTTTGATTGTGAAAGACCAATTAGAGGAAGGGAATGCCTGCCATGCCGGTCTAGTTTGCGCCAGCCTTTTGGGGAAATTCCAGCCATATGTCAAGGCTTTCAAAGCAACACATTCCTCTTTCAGCTCAGGCAGTGGCTGCTGTCCAGGTAAAAGAGAGATAGTAAACATTAAAGATGACTAACACCAGTGCTGACTCTTTTTCAAGCTCCCCAAATGATGTCGAAATGGTTTCACAGTGACAACCGTGACATTCAGTGAGGTTTAGAAATCGGCTATGCAGCCAAAAAAAGGGGACAAGTATGTCCTAATCAGGCATGATGTGACAGTTTTTAGTAAAAAACTCATTTTTCCATTTACACTTAGAGAGAAAAACTGCATGAAGCATTGAATTCACAGGCATGCAGAAAATGTTTGAGGTTTAATATGTAGCCATGTGAAATGGGGCTTTAGACCAATGAGACCCAGTATGCGACAGACGCAGAAATCAAAATGCCGTGGATTGCAGTGATAGGTTATAACCAAAACAATTTTTTTTTTACATGGAAGATTGAATTGCTTTCCCAATCAGTTATCATCATAATTTGTGCAATATAGTAAGAAAACAAAAATGTAAGATCCACTACAGTAATATGACAAAAGAGCACATAAAGTCATATTTTTTTGTACTAATGTACAAAAAGGAGAAATTTACAATCATGAAACGGATGATTTTTATTTTATTATTTTAATATGTTCCTGAAAGTTTACTTATGTTAATAAAGTTTTGTGCGCGTACAATATGGGGACATCTTAAGTAAACAAACATGTAAGATCTATTATAGTAATATGAAGAAAAAAAACACATTAAGTCATATTCTTCTTGTACAAATGTACACAAAAGGAGTCATGAAATCAATGATTTTATTTTATTATTTTAATATGTTCCTGGAGGTTTTAACAATAATGTTAATAAAGGTTTTTGCGCAAAAAAACATGCAGAGAAATGATAATACTCTCCATTACACTGCCTCATTAACAAAACAATCTGCAGTTAAATGCTCTGAACAAACATATCCGAATAAACAAATCTGTACAAAGACGCAAATTAACTCTTTAAACGGGACGCCTCAAAGCAAACGTTCTCATTCAAGCACGTGGTCGCACTTTCAAAACAATGACAAAGGCGAAGCTTGATGACGCTATGAAAGAAAGTGGAACGATGTGAGATGTCGTTTTCACCATCTTAAGATGTGTGGAATTCACTAATCATGTTCACGGATGAGGTAATGAATTAGTTATTGTATTACCTGTACGTTTGATCACACTATTTTATGTCATCTTAATGAATTAGCTGCAAGGAACGTGAAATGTAATTTGTAAAGGGGTGGTAAAACACGATTTTACTTTTCTAACTTAAGCTAGTGTGAAATGTTGCTGTTTGAGCATTAACAACATCTGCAAAGTTACAATGCTCAAATTTCAAAGCAAAGGGAGATATTTGCTTTAAAAGAAAAGGACTACAACAAACACAAACGGCTGGTAGGGACTACACGACATTCCTCCCGGGTTAGTGACATCAGCAACCCTAAAATGTACATAAACCGCCCCCGGGACACACAGTCCATGTTGAGAAGAGGAAAAGTTGTTGTATAAGAGTACATTTGTGAGTCAGCTCAAACTTTAGCATCCTTCTTTTCACATGCAATAAAAATTCACTCTGTGTGCATCTCACAACAGTTCCTATACGAGCGATTAATAGATTATCATCAAAGAATATGCTAATTGAAGATAGTTACTCCACATCAGCAACATAAATTCATCAACTAACCATTCAGAGACGTCCTGTTGCATTCTACATGTTGTCACTTCTTCTTGAGTCTCTCCATCTTTGTCTGACTCTGTTTTAACATTAAAGGCAGAACAGTTTCTGTCATTTTAGTGTGTCTGCGTGAGGTAATCGCAGCTGCTAACACACACGAGCTCTTGAAACCCCGCCCTCTGAGGCAGCTCATTTGCATTTAAAGCGCAAGGCACAAAACGGTGCGTTTTTGCTAATCCTCAAAAAGTGACAACTTTAACATGCTATATAAAAATATCTGTGGGGTCATTTGTGCTAAAACTTCACACACACACACACACACTCTGGGGACATCAGAGATTTATTTTACATCTTGTGAAAAGGGCATTTTACCACCCCTTTAAAACAATCGTTCTAAAAGTAAATTTGAAAAAAACCACAGTATTTGCAAGTAATGGCTAAATATTTTTTGTGCAACACACAGTATTTAATTTCACTGCCATAGACTTGGTCATCAGAATTGATAAAAAGCATTACTAAAGTACAAACAAAGTACATAAAACACATGCGAGAGCGGAGTCTATCAAGTCCAAGTTTGTCGCAAAGCTTTTCCATCTCGAAAACGCAGATATTGATCCTTGTTTTATTTCCAGCAGACCAGTGCAATTTTTACCATTAAGTGTAGCAATAGCATATTTAGAAATATTATTTCTAAATATGCTATTGCTACACTTAATGGCAAAAATTATATATTATAGTATATTTCAGAAATTCAGGTAGCCTTTAGGTCCACGCTAGCTGCTCTATGTTTTGCGTTGAGGTGATACTTGGGGCCCGATGTGCTGCGGTGATATGCGAATTCCTTGTTGCATAACTTGCACACAACCATGCTCTTATCGACGCTTCCAACCACGGGGCCAACCAAAGCGGTCTCGTCAGCTTCTTCGTTCATGTTCACTGTAGTTTGTTGTTGTCTGAAGTCATGAACGGTAGTTGGTGCTCCAGTATAATCGGTCCGCCGAAACTCATCCAGTGAGAAACGTTCCGCTGTGCGGAAAAATTTTGAAAAATGTTTAACGCGTTTAATCTTAATTAACGCGTTAAGAGTCTGTAATTAATTAATCTTAATTAACGCGTTAAAGTCCCGGCCCTAATATATATATATATATATATATTAGGGCTGAGCGATTTTATCGATTCTGCGATATAAATCGATATTTTTTCCCAAGAAAGTATCGATTTTTAGGCCGCGAGTATCGATACATAAGTCCCATTCAAATCCCCCGTGTTAAACCCGTTCGCGTTGCATGAAGTGATTTGGTCAGCCAGCCGCTAGTGGCCAGCTGCGCGCGTGCATCGATATTGACGAAAATCCAGCTGTATTCAAACAACAACTTAGCTCTCCTTGTTGGCTAGGCTCCTTGCATGCTGGCTAGTAGCTTTTTTAAAAGCTGGGTCTCCGAAATTGACAGCGCTGTGTTGGACAGATTTGTGCAGCGGTGTTCCGTGAGTGAGAAAGTGCGCGAGGTACGCACGAGTGTGTGAGAGAGAGAGAGAGAGAGAGAGAGAGAGAGAGAGAGAGGTAGTGCTGCGCGAATGCGCTACGGCGCTCTGCGATCAAATACGATTTTAAATAGGCTTAGTAAAAAAAAAAAAAAAAGTAAAAAAAATTGTATTCGGTTGTGGAAAACACCGGCTTTAGGCGCATGGTGAACGCGATGGAGCCCCGCTATCCTATTCCAACCCACGAACACCTCATCAAGGTTTGCATTCCCAGGCTGAACACAGACAAGAGCACACGTCAAAGCCTGCCTGGCCAGCGTGGAGAGAGTTTCCCTGACGTGCGACGGCTGGACCTCGCGCACAACTGAAGCACATGTCACATGTTCAGTGTCAAGCTAAAAAAGCTGTCAAAGAAAATGCAGTTTAAAGAAACTGTTCAGAACAGGTCACTTGCTGCACTTTTTAACTCTCCATTGTTAATTGCAATACTGCACTTTATTCACTTTTCAAAGGCTTGTAAGCTACAGTTTGCACTGTTGTGTTTCAATAAATAGAACTAATTTTCCCAACACATATTTGATTCATTTTGTCCAGCATTTGCAAGCTGTACTCTCTGTCCAGTCAGAGACATATATTGTGTAATTGATGTTTTCAGTTCAATTAATTCAATCCAAGTAAATGGAAGACTCACAAGATGTCACCAAAATCACTCTGTCCCGTTTAAATCTTTCAGAAAATGATGTAAGTGTATAGAATTATATCGAATCGTATCGAATCGTTGGCTGAATATCGTAATATACATCGTATCGTCAGCCGAATATCGGGTATCGTATCGTATCGTGAGATTAGTGTATCGCTACAGCCCTAACAGCCCCTGTTTTGTTGTGAAATTAAGTTCTGATTCTGCTTGTGTGTATATGTGTCTGTATGTGTATATATATATACACATACAGACACATATACACACAAGCAGAATCAGAACTTAATTTCACAACAAAACAGTCGATTCATATGAATGACAGGGCTGTTTAATTACATTTTATAACATTTTGTTTTTATGCATTGATGCAGAATCGTTCACATCAGCATCTTGATGCATCGTAAAAATACATCTCTACAGACAACAACTTCAATCGTCAGCAGAAAAGGAGCAAAACACTATCAACAAAAACAACTCCATCACAGTGAAGACTGCAGATGCACCATAGACTTAAATGTAAAATGAATGTCAACACAATGTAGTGAAATCCATTCCCCTCTACTCCACTCATTTACAGTCCCCTACCCTAGAGGGCCACATCCCTGGGGTCAAAGCCGTGGCTAGACCCGCTTTGAGATTAATGAGCACATAAGCCACGAAAATCGATCCCAACATGGTAACGTCATTGAGAACATCAATCAGGCCAACTGGACTTTGAATATCCCCACTTTGGAAATGCCATTCCAGTGTTTCCCCTAGAAATTTTTCCAGCAGCGGTGCTGTTATGTGCCCGAGGTTGTTACAAAGCCGCGCGTGGTGGGGTCCGGTGGCATGCACCCTGGAAGATTTTTTTTTTTTAAATAACCCCTTAAACCATGACTTCTGACAAGTTTTGTGGATAGAAGTGGACATTTTGAGAAAAAAAAATATGACATACCATCAACTGATTCAAGGCATGATTATTGCAGCACGTACCTTGAACTGCAGTCACAAACAGAAACCTTCATTTTATAATTTTAGACAGGATTGTTCAAGTTTTCTTTTGTGTTCATTTTCAGCTTGGTAGAAATTGTTTAGGGGAAAAATGAAACGGCATTTTTAATTTTTATTTTTAAAACGGTGTGAAAAGTAAAAATCATCATCAAATATTCATCTTTGACCTGTCAAAGTTTCCTACAAGTCTCCACAGCAAGGATGCATAGATTTATGGGCGTGGTAAGCAGAAGAAAAATTAGTCTGCACATGCGCATAACCAGTAAGTAGCACATCTCGATGGGTAGCATGAATCGTCAGAACACCTGCCGCATTTGAAATAATGAATTTGCACGCGCAAAAAACGTGCTATGTGAACGGCCCCTTATGGCAACGTGACATTAGTCTAATCGAAAATATTTCCATATGTGGCTCTTTCCTCCTTGTTAACAAGGGGATTCAGAGCCACCGCATGCAGCGCCGCCGGTCGCCATGACAGTGTTTTTAGGTGTGTAAGTGAATGAAGTGAATGTCGTTATATTGCTGATCATGGAAAGATTTTGCAGTGGCGCTGAAAATCCAGCGGCGGCGCTGCGCCGCTGCTGAATACATTGTAGGGGAAACACTGCATCCAGAAAAGGTATGAGGATTCTTTACTGGGATTTTAGGCACAAAAAGTCAAACTTAATCACACTATTCAGAAGGAAGCAGAAAAGCATTTTTATTTACATCAGGTTTCAAAGAGTGTTTAACTGTACACTAGATGCCCACCCAAAGACAAATCTAAATATTCTACTAATTTCTATGTTGGAGCTTGTCGACAAAACTAAGCGCATGTTTACTGAACACAATAGAGAGCTGCTGCTGTTGGCAGTTCAATGCAAGGCAGGGACTCTCACTGCATACTAAAGCACACTTGCAGCAGTAGCCAGGGCGTCTAGGCTACATATGGTGGGGAATGTGTTAATGCAATATTCATGGTGCGCATGAGAGCGGAGCACAACACAGCTTTGAGGACTCTCTGAAGTCCCTTTCACACTCAACAGAACAGAAACATAGCGTGAAGAAAGCTATGTGTGATGCACCAATGCTCTGGCCTTTCACACAAACACTAGCAAGCTTTATTACAGTTGTGACCTCTGACCGCTAAGCGAATATTTAAGTATTTGACACTGAATTTCGTGTAGACTCTTGGTATTAAGGTGAACTGCACTAAATTGCCAGCTAAGTCATACCAACAGGAAGCATAAATATACACATACCATTAACGATTCAAAGCAATCCTGTCAGTTTTACACAAATCTGCCTAGACAAGTCAAATGGTCTACAACCATCTACAACCGTGTACGTCAAGCTGTGTTGATGTATAGCAGTATTGTACCTCTCCAGTTGGATTTGCACAATGCGTAAATAGTCACGGGATAACCCTGTCTTTGTTTTTAAGCCACTTAAGGAGTAATGCAGCATGAAGAGGGAAACACCTACTCATTTGAAGTGGTTGCAACAAAGCCTTGATTTAAGGTGTTGTGCTTGGCAACCTAGAATGTGAGAATCTGATGTTGTGATAGGGATGCGGAGAGCAAGGAAAAACCATATAAAACAGTTGTATATAATATAGCAAACGAAATTAGAACAATGCCAGAAAGGACAAATTGCAAATCATGCACTCAACCTTTAAAGCCATTAACAAAACTGCTTAATTTAACAGGGAAATATGACCTACACTTAACCTGCAACAAGGAAAAATCTAATTTAAGCCTACAACTCCTGCACTGATTTGACACTCAAGAGACATTTAGAAACTAAAAGTGTCAATTTTCCTATTCAACCGATGCAGTTAATTTTATTATTAGTGTTAAAAACACTTTTTAAGAACAAAACTATTTAAGAAATATTATGGTAGAATATAGATCATAGTTTGAATAGATATCCAAGAGTCCAATTTTCAAGTCAACAAACATTTAAAAAAAATGTATGCAACTGAAGGAAAAACAAGGAAAGAATGATTCTGCATCACAGAAAAAATAAACAATAGTCACATTGTAAGATTTCTGGGATAAAGTCCCATTGCAAGACCTTGTCACATATATACACATATAAATGTAATGCATGTTTTAACTATTTGATTTTTTTAAAATAGAAAAGCTTCAGTCAAACTCAAAATAGATGTAGATGCAAATGAGCAACAACTGTAACCAGAGACCAGCAACTCGACTTTAATCCATGCACAGTCTTTAAATGTACTCCCACCATCTTCCTCTCTCTCGCTCATGCATTAATTTTTCAAGAGCTTAAATGGCCATCTTGGCAGAGGCTGAGGGCACAGAGTCAAGGGTTCCTACTTCCAGCAACAAAGTGGTAGATGTATTTGTCGACAGATGAGCCTGTAAAAACACCATGACAACACCAAACCGAGACCTTGTAATCTTTGTCATCGGGACTCCAGTACTCCCACACTGTTGCTAGTGCTCTATTGCAGTTGGCTGTTGTGTAAATTAGGATTAAATTAAGATAAAGAAGAGGGCTCTTTGCCTCGTATCATTATTCATACGTGCTGCAGTGGGAAAATTAAACCTCAGACAGCATGAGTAACATGGGAGCAGCTGGCAGCCCACACATAGATGCAATCTCCATCGCTCTACTCGGAGGACTTGGGCTCTTTAAGCAGAGCGTTCATTACTGTAAACAAATGGAGGGCAACATTCGTGCCAGATCACCACATTTCTGCATCTCAGGACCAGAACTATGGCCATTTTGGGAGACAACTATTAATAAGCCATTTGTAGACTGTGGTGCTTTCCTGGTTGTTTCTGAGGGGTCCGACATTTCAAGGCGTGAGTTTGAAAACCAGTTTCTATGAACAATGGAAGATGGGGATGGGCTGAAGAGGCAATATGAGTGTTTGAAAAACATTATTTGTGCAATACCACTTGGTGCCACTAGTCACCAGTTTAATTTACTCTTCATTAGGGATGTGCCGATGCATCCCTTATTCTCCATTTAGCATTAGCATTCGTTATGACAGTCAACAGGGTAAAACTATTTCCATGATGTTACAATGTTTCCAATTATTATGCATAATCTGATCATAAAGGTCTATCGTTTAAAACTACAGTATTTTGCTAGAGTTTATTGGTGAATGTGAATGGTGTTGTACTTGATATTGGGTGTCTGTTAGATGAGAGTACTGGAGTGCAGGACTGAATGAAACTCGTCATTCACACGCACCGTAACTAGAATTTAAAACCCTGATGAAATAGGCTCAGTAAACGGTTGAATGGATCAAATATACTAGGTGATTAATACACATACTTCTCTTTTTGCTTTCTTTTCATCGCTTTCGAAGCTTTAAAAGAACATGATCATGTACCAGGAATGCCCGTGCTTTTTCTATATTAGAGGCTTTCATACTGTTTTTAGTTTATATATTTGTTCTATCATTTTTGGTTTGATTGTCTTTTGTCCTATTAAAAAAATCTGTGCCATACATTCCAATGAAACACTGTTTATAGTATGCGTATATTTATGTGGTAATAACTATCACAAATCTATTGTTCATAAGATTTTAAGAATGTTGACATGTTTTTTGTGTTTGCATTAGGGGTGTGAACCTACACTGGTCTCACGATTACGATTATCGTGTCATCGATTCAGTTCAATTCGATATCAGATGTATTACGATGGACTGCATCCTCAATTTTCAATTTTACTTCAAGTCAAGTGTGTGCGTGCGTGCGTGCGTGCGTGCGTGCGCGTGTTCGCCTGTTCGGGAAGTGACATTTCAGTTTAAGTTTCAAGGGAGTAAAGTCTGTTCATGCCATTAAGAAAATGAAATTCTGTCAAATCGATTTTGTTTTAAAGAAATGTTCATTTAAAAGCAGCGCTCATTCATCAGTGTATAATGTTACCCTAGAGATGCGCGCATCAACCGTAGCCAAGTCCGCTGTTGAAGGTGACGATCATCCATTTATGATCACGTGTAACAACACGGAATAATTGTAATTTGACCATCAGGTGCGGATACTTAAAGCAGAGAAAATTATTGGGGCGGGCGGATGATTTGTTTTTGGCTGCAGATTCTGGTGAAGTTGGAGCTCATTCGCTTACTCTAAAGCAGAATCTGCCATGCATTAACAGCTCGGGGTAAAAACGGCTAACGTGGTTTATCAAGTTAGTGTATACCTCCTGCATATTCTATTTGTGCGTGATATGAGCGCACACAGCACGTGTCTTCTCGTAATTACTCGCACTCGCGTCTTGCCTCCCTCTGCCATTGTATGCACCGCGACAAAGCACATCCACGATAAATGAGGTCAGAAAAGCGTCAGTACATTATAATCGGTTATGGTCCATTACTAAACCGATAACGAATCGTCCTCGTCTGCATCGCGATGCATCGATAGAAACGATTCATTTCGACACCCCTAGCGTGCATGTACTTTGACTGCGCTAACTAGTGGTTCCTCTAGGTGGCAACCCTCACAGTTGGGCCACTGCTTTTAAAAACTATTTGAAGAAGATGACGAAAACAACAAAGACAAAAACAATGCTGTGTTCGAAATCGCCCCCCTATACCCTCATTCGCTATTCCCTACATTCGTCCACTAATATAATTCACTTGAGGGAGTGAATGAAAACGAGTGACTGAATTTAGACACAGCAGAAGCGCTGCCACTTTTGCATAGTTTGTGCTGATTAATAATTAATTGAAATGTAGAAAACTGGCGGCTTCAATCATAATGAAAATATGAAATGGAAACTAGCATGCATAATTTCAACAATTTAATAAACAATTAAAAAGGAATTTATGTGTGTATGATATTACGCTGGACCAGCGCGGTTTGGAAAATGGATGGATGATTTGATTCGGTTGCGGGCACAATCTTCTGGTGGGACGCTGGAATTCATTCAGCGCGAGACTCTCACAGTAAATTATTGGTATTCTATAGCTGTTGACCGTACATCAGTGGTACACTCGTTGTTGCGGTGCATTGTGGGATTGAATGAGTGCACTCAATAACATCTATGGTTTCGGACGCATCTACAAATGACTGTCCCTTCACATAGTGCCTTATTTAAGGGTATGGGGGCGATTTCAGACACAGCCTAAGTTTAAAGGCCATGTCACACCAAGCCAACATCAAAGAACTAGCAGCGACGAAAGCCAACTGTGTTTTTGCCTCGCGTCGGCTGCGTCTCGGACAAAAGCCTGCGCTTGAACACACACTAACACCGCAGTTGCTCACAAACATTGACTTGTCTGTCATGGCCTTAAAGAACAGGAACCAGGTCTAACTGTGTTATTTATTTGCATTTCATGCTAGGCTGACCTGTGCTTGAAATGAGAATTATGTCTATTTCGACTAATATGTAGCGGTAGCAAAATATCAACCGCATTCTTGGATCGTTGCTTGAATGCACAGGACCTTCAAAGGCTTGCTTGTTTTTTTTCTGGCAGTGTTGAACAGTCTCCCTCCAATTCTCTTTTCATGTACACATATCTTTTATGTGTTTATGTAGCACTCAGTTTAAAAGCTAGCCAGTCTTCTTAGCACTGAAGGGTTGTATCAAGGAGACAGATATACAAGCGGGTCAAAACCGCTTGTTGATATTTTGATCACACACCACGATACGAGTGAACAACTCTGTGTGGGAGCTTGGAAATGTAGCCAGAAATTACCATCTTAAACTCTATTCCACATGGCCTCCAGGACACGTCTCAAAGTAGACTAAATTTGTTTTCAGTTACTAAGAAACATTAACAGATCTTTTTCAGGATAAACACCACATTTAAATGTTACACGGATGAAAACTAAGCTGCGAGGGATAGAAGTAGAGCCCAAACAATGAGTTATACTGTTTTAAAGATGCCATTAAGTGATAACAATTTACAGTCTTTCTCTTGAAATGTTCCTTTTCCTGCGTCCAATCAGCAAGCAGTAAATCATGGTTCAGGACTGCGATTCTTCTTTAAATATATCCCTCAGAAACTTCCTAGTTCAATAGGAAATATATCAACACATAATTGATTTTTTTGGTCCACTGAAATACAGTGCAAACAATTTGCACTAGGGAACTGAACAACACAACCTATTGCTAATAAGTGGCAAAAAAAGCAATTAAAGTCCGGTGTGGGTCATTTTCTATGTGCTCATAAATATAAATGTCTATAACTCCAAAACAAAATGAGATAATTTCACTAAATTTGACACGCTTATGTATGGGGGCACTCTGTGGACACGTACAAAAACCAGTGGAACTGCGCCACTTGGTGGCGCTAAAATTGAACAAAACATGGAATTGTCTCTAAATACTAAATACTCTAAATAATATTGGTCTGATAGACTTCAAAATTGACATACAATGTCTTTGTCTCAGTTGCTATCATAGTTCATTATGACATTGGTCTACCTTGAAAAACATGGCCGTTATTTAAATTACAAAATGACAAAAAGATCAAAAGCTGTAACTGCAATGGTTTTGCAAATATCAGAGCCTCAATTTATTTTCGAAAGTAAAAACTCAACCCAATAGTTTCTCAAAAACGCTGGTTCTCTCCGAACATGAAAATGTCACATAATCTCTTATGCTCACCCACCTGTAAAAGGGGGTGGTGGTGTGGAGTACTGAGTACGGGAAGGTTGCTGGCTCGAGCCTTGTAAGGAAAGAGCTTTAAACTGACATCACTGTGTAAGGCACTTAACCCAAGGTTTCTCCAGGGGAATTGACCCTGTAATAATGTACGGACACCATGACTGTGCCAAGTAGAACAAGTTCCTGGAAAAAAATTAGGCTGGGAGTGGAAATTCAACAAGGTTCTACATCCCTCCTCCACTTCCTAAGAATTTGACATGCTGACCTATATATATTTAGGCTGTGTACACATCTTCCTGTTCTTTTCCAATTTATGAATTTGTCATTTAAGAGCAGAAAACAAGGCATATGCTAGATACATGTTTAAAGGATTAGTTTACGCCAATGTAAGGTCTACATTCTTTGAAATTAATATTCTTTCAGGACTGTGCAAAAAAACACATATTACTTGGCAAAATCACAATGACTAATACAGGGCCAACATGAAATCTGCACCCTTACAACTCTGCAGATCTGCCCTTTGCATGTTTGCTGTTTACATATTTCGTTTTCAAGCTCCATTAAAGTCCCCCTGTGTTAAAAGTCAAGTTTTTAATGTTGTTTATACATCTATGTGGTGTCTTTAATATGCTTTAAGACAAATCATGTGCAAATTCATGTCAACACCATTGTTTTTTTCTCCTTAAAACCAAAGACAGTTCCAAAAAACCAAATAGATCATCAACAAGTGGATCTCTGAGCTGCTGTGAGTGAGTGGAGGCGGGGATAATGTGCATATTCATAGAATCGCGTATACTAAATGAGGCAAGGGTGTAGAGTTTTCTTTTTCCAAAGAAAAAATATTTAAATATGCAATTTTGGTGATCACAGATGAGTTTTAAGGGATGAAATGATTGATTACAGGGGGACTTTAACACAATTTAACCCTCTGGGGTAGGCGGTATCGCGGGCGATACCAGCTCACTTTTTTCCTTATCAGTGCAAAAGTGACTCAAATTACTCTGTTGATTTTGATCTTACATATAAGTGCTGTACATCATTACATCCTGTTAAGTGTCTATTTTTTTTGTGGGTACTCACAATAAAAACAAAGTGTTGTGCTTTTTGTCAAATAAAGAAAAATAAACATGATGCGGGTTTTACCTTCTCTCGTCAGTGAGGTCCATTCTGAAACGCGTCCGAAAAATGAACTGCAACTCTGTCAATAATTGTCACAGAGATACGAGAGATTTCTCTTTATGAAGCTGAAATTCTCTTCTTTTAAATGAAGTAATTTATATAAAAAACTAATATTCTCAGTTTATGTAATCTTTATGAAAAGAGAGAGATGTCAGTCTTTTTCTTTCCAGCTCATTATACCTCATTACACGTTAATGTGCCACGCCCACGGAGAGTGCGCGGCATTCAAACGCAAATGATCCGAGGCAAGCCATTCATACATGCCAACGCCCACCAGCTGGATTATAAAATCATGTTTAGTAAGTTCCTTACTACCGCTGTGAACACAGCGAATCCCTACACTGTGAGGAATAATACTATCTAATAACCCTGGAAAATGTACCAGAAGTGCTGGTAGTTTCATTTCGAGGAGCAACGGATCCAGCTGATGTAGTAAGTCATTTATTCTTAAGTGCTTTGTTCTAATCGTGATATTGAATAGTGTCTATAAAGCGCAAAAAGACTGTTTAAATATGAATTGCGTGTCTGTGTGACACGTAACGCGTAATGAGGTATAATGAGCTGGAAAGAAAAAGACTGACATCTCTCTCTTTTCATAAAGATTACATAAACTGAGAATATTTGTTTTTTTATATAAATTACTTCATTTAAAAGAAGAGAATTTCAGCTTCATAAAGAGAAATCTCTCGTATCTCTGTGACAAGTATTGACAGAGTTACAGTTTTCGGACGCGTTTCAGAATGGACCTCACTGACGAGAGAAGGTAAAACGCGCATCATGTTTATTTTTCTTTATTTGACGAAAAGCACAATACTTTGTTTTTATTGTGAGTACCCACAAAAAAATAGACACGTAACAGGATGTAATGGTGTACAGCACTTATATGTAAGATCAAAATCAAAAGAGTAATTTTAGTCTCTTTTGCACTGATAAGGAAAAAAGTGAGCTGGTATCGCCGCTTTGTTTACTACAATTATACAGCGCAGCGCGTGTCTGTGCCGTTCATTCACTCTCGCATCTACATTAGTAAACATGTTATTAAATTTACATGAACACATCAAAACTATATTGCTAAGGCCTACTAAGATGAGTAATAATAGACTGAAATATGTTGAAATAAAATGTCTGTATAGGCAACTAACTGCAAATTAACATGTATATGCTAATATATCATACACAATTTGTTACAGACTAAATATGAATGTTTAGACAAGATTTTGTGATTAGTTTTGGATAGATTATAAAGTTTTGACTGTAAAAAAAGACTACTGTCACATTAAATAGGTACGCTTTTGTTCACCAATTTCTGCTCATAGTTAAATATACTATATCACTATATGATGTTTTGTCAAAAATAAAGTAGGTATATTGAATTATCAACTAAATGTTATTATAGTGTTTGTTCCAATATTCAAAATAATGAATCCTTACCTTTTTTAATACGTATGATAAAATGTATACTTTTTACAAAGAAAGAATACACTTGAAATATTGTTAAAATTGTAATTGTTGTTGTAATTGTAACCTATTTGTAATTGGTTACAATTTCTAATTGTAAAATATGTATATATAGATAATTTCTTTTGTCCTTGCATTCTTTGGGATCCTGTGACACCTGTGTGAAAGGGCTAATTAATATGCAGCTCATTATGAATGTGGCACATTATCCGGCCTTTGTCTTCTCAGGTGTGAACACGCCTCCACGCATATTGCCTTTCCAAACAAAAGGTGTCTTATACAATTTAAATCAATGTATTGTTTTGTGTAAATGATTAGGCAGGATGATTTTCAGATCATTTTGAAGCAAAAACTCTATGCAACAACACCCATTAGTCAAAAGTCTTGTGGACACATATTTAGTATGTGTTTTGTGGCCTTATTTCAGACACTTTAAGCATTATTCTCTAAAAAATACAAACATGTGCATTCATGTTGCTCACATATTACGGTAGCCCCATTTGTGCTATATAGGGTGAATTTACACCTTCGCCATTAACATGTTTATAAATAACTGAAAAAAGCACAAATGTCAGAGCATGTCAGAACACCTCCAGGACCCAGAAAACCCCTCAGACCCCTGAGGGTTAAAAAAGGTTTGCTGTAAGTGATCAATTGCCTACTAGCATGCAGTTTTATAACTTCTGTGGAATGTCTGAAAATTCCACCCAAAATCAGCGAAGTAAATGCCAAAAAATCCCTCTGAGCCTGCCAGTAATGTCTGCTGTAACTTGTTTTGGATAAACTCATCCCTGCTCACTGCTCACCCACTGGCATGCAGTGTTATAACACCTGTGCAATGTTTAAAAACTGTGATTTCCGGTAACATGTGTCACTTTGTGGATCACTATCTCTGCTTTGAGTTTAAAGGGCAAATAGGGGGAGGAAGCCCTCTCTGAGCACTAAAGTCCACTTGCTCATTGCACGCTTCTCCTTCACATTAGTGAAGCAGCAAGTTCCCGGCTGCCCATTAGCTGTGTGACAGATCTGTAATAAACACAGCCTGTCACCTCTGAAGCCTGCTGCACATTTCCTGGGTAATATACAACCACCCCCAATACACATTCCCTTCCCCCACCGCAAGGCTCAATAGACATGAAACCCGATTTCTGTCGAGCATCCCAGCAGCCGCTGAAGCAAGAAATTCCACCGCACCCAGATAGCCCTGGAAAATACATGAATATAAAAAAGGAGTCCATGAATAAATCAAAACCTCTCTTTTTACTTACCCTATGGAAGAGAATGAAAAAAGGTTGTGGTGAAATGAAAGGGAAAAAAAGTGTAGAAACAAGGGCACTGCAGGGAGAAAAAGAAAAGGCGTTAACAGTAGAAGTTGAAGTCGATAATCTCATGGCTTCAGGCTACTATAGCCCCTTGGTAAGGTAGCTGGTGGGTGTGAGGTAACTGGTGGGTGATTTTAAACACTTTTCTGCAACGATTGTGTGGGACAATCTGGCAGAATTCTGTGAATGGATTTGAATATGGTAAAAAAAAAAAAAAAAAAGTGTTAAAGGAGTTGAGCGCACTCCGTAACAAGATATCAATGTGCACAACAGTATATTTCACTTTGTTTTCAGAGTCTGTGAAATAGTCCACGAGTTCCCAAATTGGTTAACTGACACAAACTTTCACATTCAGTTGAAAATAACGGGAGGTGGAAGAACTGTAACCAGGGCCTCCAGGAAAGGTGATGGTATGGTGCCTTATAGACATACAACATTTGGACAATATGCATTGTCAAGTAAGGGGTCAGAGATCTGGAACAAGTTACCGGCTGCCGTGAGAGAATGTCCGACTTACCTCAGCTTTAAGAACCAGCTCAAACAATGGCTCAAGACACATCAAATTTGTGACCACTAACGGACTTTGTTGTATTTTATGTGTATGGGTTTGTTCACTGTTATATTGTTTAAGTATATGTATACATAGCATAGCAGATCCAGCACTTTACTTCATTAAATAGCACTTTAACATAATTAAAATGTACTTCATGTACATAGAATAACACTTTACTATGTATGTGTATATTTGTGTGTCTGCCTAACTAGATGCAGCACCCTACCGGCACTAAACAGCTCTCAAACAAAATTAAACTGAACATTATTTCATAGAATGGCACTTTACTGCATAAACAGCACCTTAAATGACATAATCCCTGTCTGCTAACTGTGGTGTCTTTTATAATATGTTGCTGAAAATTGTGGCGTCTTTTAAATTGTGTATCGTATTCAATTTCAATGTTTAGCTGTGTTACTTTGTACTGTGATGACCTGCCGGGGGACTACAGATATAGGCATATTTACATTGCTGAAAAGCTAAGATGTCCATTAATATGCACTGTCCCTTTTAAATAAAAAAACAAAAAATTAAATAAAACTAGTATTTTTAAATGATTAATTGAAAACACTAAACAACATTAAACTACACTGGTTGCACTGTATTGCACATCTACCGACAACTTATTAATTGAATTTGAGAACTAAAGGGCTGTTTAAACCACACAAATTTCAACAAAAATACTTTTTATGCGTTTTGGCCGTTCGTTTAAACGACAACGGCATTTTGGGCGCCTAAAAACGCAAAGTTTTGAAAACGAGTTTCAAAGTACAAGTTTTTGAATACGGTCTCCGTGTAAACAATAAAAACGCGAATCTCTGAAGACGATGACGTCATACACATGCGCATTACGTGTTTAGTCTATAGTGTTTCATCGCCATCTAATGGCCTGGCAGCAGAATACAGCGCTTTTAGTCGTTTTCGTGGATCCAAATGAATGGAGATCGTTTTGACAATGGTGTCGTCTGTACGCAGAAAACTAAAAGGAAAAACTTCTCCGTTTTAAGGATATCGTTATCGTGTAAACGTACCTGAAGTTTTTAGTTTGCACTTAAAAAATATGGAAAAATTAAACAAACTGTGGTTAGTCACTTTACATTCTGGTCTGAAAATCTCTTCCCGGTCTATGGATCGTTCTTGGCCAGAATAAGTTGGCAAGTGAAAGAGACATTCCCATAGTCAGAAGCCTGTTTATTACCAGTAGGTTAAAACAGACAAAATTGGTTTCCTTTCAAGAAATAAATAGATCATCTACTTTAAATCCATCCTTCAGCAAAGCAGTTCAACACAGCATTCTAGAAGCTGGGCTGCATATTATTAATGCATGCAGCTTCCAAGGCACACTTGTTTGGATACTGAAGCCGTATTGATTCGAATAAAGCAAGAAGAGAGAGACAACCTTTAGCCTTTAAAAGGCTGGCATGTAACAGAATCACTGATGTGAACTTGCAATATTCACACATGGCTGATGCCACTCATCAGGATATCTCTGTTAGCTCGGTGCAGTGAGGGTGACCTTCAGTGAGGAGATGAAATGACAGGATAAAAGATTCAGAAACCTCAGCACCCACACAGCTTTTAATACAGTTGTTTTAATCAGCGAATGGAAATTTTGTTGTAATGGAATGACAGAGTCCAAATTTGCCACATCTAAATGTCAGCAATTCCAGCAACAATGAGTGGTGGATGGATGGTTTTCTATAACGCAAGTCATTTTTCTGTAATAGCTTTTTGTAATAGCAATCTTTTTTGATTGCTAATCCATATAACATCCGGTTTTTGTAACAACGTGATACAGACAAAGTTGTTTGGTCTTCATGTGCAGGACAAGAAGGGTAACACATTGACCCTAATGTTGGATAAACCTGGAAAGACATGGAAGAGGTAAAGGGCAGGACATCTCTGTGGTGACTTCTTACTCTTAACTGCCCTCCCAGCATATCAGTCCATATCT
Organism: Siphateles boraxobius; assembly: GCF_051911475.1. Lineage (NCBI taxonomy): Eukaryota > Metazoa > Chordata > Actinopteri > Cypriniformes > Leuciscidae > Siphateles > Siphateles boraxobius. The sequence continues at coordinate 4,116,939 of NW_027509119.1, read as the reverse complement.
CCTCCCCCATTCACCCAATGAGGAGTTCATGGAGGTCGACTCTCTGGAGAGCTCTGGCAGCTTAGGAGCGAATGAAAATGAATGGGAAACGGTGGATAGACACAAGGTCAAAACGGATATAAAATTCTCCATTACGATTATGAAAAGCTGGTGGAGAAAGAAGAGCGCATTGAATGTCAGAAGGAAAGATCGCTTTTGAGGGCCTGGCTTTGTGCTTCCTTTATGTGAAAACAAAAGAATCCGAACACTGAGTCGCAAATGCTCTTGTAAAAGCAATTCCCCATGCTTGTCAGAGACGCTTTCCACATGAGAATTCACAAATTCAGTTATATAATGAATTGACCATTTTTATCTGAGAAGCTAAGCAGGTTGAACAAAAGAATGTGTACATGTGATTAAGGATGAATTGCACGCAGATATTATCCAAGTGTGAAATGCTTCCAGTCTGTACTGTGAAATAACACCATTGATGACAGTTGAGCTGCTGTGAAGAATGACTGGGAAAATGACACCAAAAAACCTCCGTTAAGAGTGGAGATTTTCTACAAACAAGATTGTAGATCGAAACAATGCATTCCTATAGAACTATTCGTACTTATCCGTTTCTGTCATCATATATGTGACCCTGCCTGGACCACAAAACCAGTCACAAGGGTATTTTTTTGGAAATTGAGATTTATATATCATACGAAAGCTGAATAAATAAGCTTTTCATTGATGTATGGATTGTTAGGATATTTGGCCGAGATACAAAAAATCTGGAATCTGAGGGTGCAAAAAAATCGAAATATTGAGAAAATCACCATTAAAAGGATAGTTCACCCAAAAATGAAAATTCTGTCAGTATTTACTCCCCCTCATGTTGTTCCAACCCCGTAAGACCTTCGTTCATCTTCTGAACACGAATTTAGATATTTTTGATGAAATCTGAGAGCTGGATCACTCCTCCATACTCCTCCATAGGCTTCAAAAGGATTGAAACTTGCCGGCCTCGAAAAGTTATTAAAGACATCGTTAAAATAGTCCAAGTGACTACAGTGGCTCAATCTTAAGTTTATCAAGCGACGAGAATACTTTTTGTGCGCAAAAACAAACAAAAATAACGACTTTATTTCAACTATTCATTTCCTTCTCTCTGGGCCTCTAGTCAGTTAACTTTGTGTAATAGCGTAGAGCTACGTCACACGTAGGCTCACTATTGGCCGACGCTGGTCATGTGGGTTATGCGTGTGACGTACAACAACAGAAGCGCTGCGCTTTTACACTAGTGAACTGACTCGAGGCCCACAGAGAAGAAAATGAATAGTTGAAATAAAGTCGTTATTTTTGTTTTTTTGCGCACAAAAAGTATTCTCGTCGCTAGATAAACTTAAGATTGAGCCACTGTAGTCACTTGGACTATTTTAACGATGTCTTTAATAACTTTTCGGGGCCGGCAAGTTCAATCCCTCAAGAAGCCTATGGAGGAGTGATCCAGCTCTCAGATTTAATCAAAAATATCTTAATTCGTGTTCCGAAGATGAACGAAGGTCTTCCGGGGTTGGAACAACATGAGGGAGAGTAAATACTGACAGAATTTTCATTTTTGGGTGAACTAACTCTTTAAAGTTGTCCTCGATGTTGCAAAAATATTTTTTTTATATTTTTATGATTGGAAATTTACAAAATATCTACATGAAACATGATCTTTACTTAATATCCTAATGTTTTGGCATAAAATAAAAATTGATAATTTTGACCACAAATATACCTGTGCGACTTATGACTGGTTTTGTGGTCCAGGGTCACTTATAGGTTTTTTCATGATGTCTGGTGACAAGACTTGGGTTGTGTGGCTGGAACAAGAGGTTCTATCATTCCCAGAAAAAAAAGCTAACATTCATCAGTTAGCATTCCCATTCATGTCAATGGCAGCTTCTCAGCTGGTGTAGGACCTCCCAGAAGTACACTGCCATGAGGTGTTTTTGCCCGATCACCAGAGCCCTAAATGCCATGTGACCTATCACTCTGGCTGATGGGACCACAAGAACATGCACAGACCCAAATCCTTCATTAGTGACTATCCTAAGCTATGGAAAACCCAGGAAAGCCAAGGGGAAAGGAACAGCTGGAGTGCATTTGTCTTTTGTTTAGACCGACAATTGCTTGTTTCACTTTGTTTGAATATTTTTACATTAATCACCTTCTTTGAGCTCCATAGCGGCTACACATTTTTTTTTTCAAAGATTGACTATCAAATGGTAGGCCACTTACATATACTAAGGTACAATCTCCACAATATTACCATGGGTTTTCCAATGGATATTTTATGGTAATTGAATGGTTTTTTAAATCATGCAAATCAAATTATGCTACCATTACTATTGGAAATGCCTAAATATGTGATTATTTGGACATCCACGATAAGAAAATCAAATGAGCTAACACCTTGATCATAACCAAAGGGAACTATCACTAGATGATAGTGAAGACAACAGTAAGCATTAATTGATAAGATATACCAGTCCAACACATGAAAAGAAGCAGCTTGTGTTTTCAAGGAAAATATCACCATACAACATATTGCATGAAAAGGTGGTGAAAAGTAGTGAAGTAATTATGAAAATGTATAATTTTGAATACCACGCAACACCAGTTAAAGTAGAAGACGGTGTGTAAAATCACAGCTCTGTTGTAAAATTGCCTCAACTGTGTAAATGGACCGAAACAGCTTTCCTCACCGGACACTCAAAAATGATATCGGACTTAAGCATTTGCAAGTTAAGCTAATTATATGATACTCAAATCACAAAACATAATACAAGATTTTGCCTCATCTAAAAACAACTTTACTATTTTAATTTTTTACCAAGCTTGGTGCAATATTCCATGGGATTGCCTTCTCTGTGAAGGATATACTGTACAGTGCATAAGTTGCTTCTCAAAAACAGATGTTTACTAATATTTTAGCTTTTTTTCCATTTTAGATGTTCAAACATTACTTTTGCAAATATTGTATACTATAGATAATTGTATATAAATATACTTCTGAAAATAAATGTTTTTGTGGACCATCTAAAAACTTCTGCATAGTACAGAATGCAATGTTTTAAATTTGGTTCAAAAGTATCTTATTGGGGCAGCATAAATAATGCATTTGCCTATCTATCTTCATGTGTGTAGTGGCCTATATGATGCTTAAAACGGCTGCCTCCATAGACTGCTCATTAGACATGCATGTGTTTAAATATGAGAGTGTATAAAGGGTGAACGACTGGAGCCGGCACATGAAGAGGCAGGCAGGACTTACAAATCTTGTGTTTCCCTTTCATGGGAAATTTCACCACCAACTCCTGGGGGTTGGAGCAAATGAAGACAAATGGAGAAGTCGACTCCTCGCTGATCTTGGGATACTGAAAAGAGAGAGAGAGGAAACAATGAGCTGTGTTCAGCCACTTGGTTACCACGCACAGAAAGCAGGGCTGCTTTGAAAGGCTTCTCTTCCCCGTAATTGATAGGCAGCGCACAGGAGAGACGAAATTGACTGGCACTTTCATAAGAAAGGTGACATCTATCTAATCTGTCGAGGGAAGGCACAGGTCATCTTATTTCCTCCAGACCATCAGAGAGTCGTATGATTGTATCATGGCTTTCAAGAAGCACAAGCTTTTCACAACACTATTTCCCACCCCCACACTAAAAGTGGCAAAGAGAGCTTGACACAATCAGGGCTTTTAGAAGTGCTGCAGATATGAGGTCCCTCTGCATACTTGAGTTGTCTCGCAGGAGATGTGGATAAATTCAGACACTGCAAGATTTGCTTACACTCGTGTGGTGATACGGTCACATATCTGATTGAAATGTTTGTGGGGAAATGTTACGTCAAGATCAGCAGATGAAAGGATGACGAATAACACGGACAAATAACACTAACATTAAAGTATATAAGGTCAACTTGCTCAAATTTAGAGTGCGTACCTTGCATTAAATATGTTTACCATTTTAATAACCAGTTTTGCATTCTCGACAAATTAAAGGACAAATATAGCTTTTGTAGTTCATGTCAAAGGATATGCATCCAATAAAACTCTACAACGCATCTGTCAACAAAACAGAAGCTGCCATATTCTCTAGATGCCATCATGGACAGATAGTGTAACAAGCCCATATCATCATCAAAAACCCATGAACAAGGAAAGATATATACATATAAAGAACGAAATGTTGCGTCAAGATCAGCAGATGAAAGGTTGACAAATAACATGGACAAATAACACTAACATTAAAGTATATAAGGTCAACTTGCTCAAATTTAGAAGTGCATACCTTATATTAAATATTTTTTAGCATTTTAATAACCTTTAAAACAGTTTTGCTGTCTAGATAAATGAAAAGACACAAATATATATTTTGTAGTTCATGTCAAAGGATATGCGTCCAATAAAACTCTACAATGCATATTCTCTAGATGCCATCATGGAAAGGTTGTGCAACATGCCCAAATCATCATTAAAAACCCCTGAACAAAAACTAAACAAGAAAAAAATATATACATACTGAATAAAAAAACGATTTTGATATTTTAGGATACTTGGGATTCCATTTACCACATTTCTCATTAGTGACGTCATAGAGCTTTTATTTTTGTAGCTTCTCAGTAGCAAAGCTATTTTATTGATTAGATCAATGTCTCATATAATAATTTAATATTCTGCCTCTTTTGGAGATTTCTTTGTTTGCTAAATAATGTATTAAAACTAATTAGAACACAAAGAACCAGCTGACTATTTATTTAATGAAGGACAACAAATAGTGGGACTTGATTTTATCTATGTGGAAGTGACTGAATTGTGAAAACAGGGTTCTCCATACCAGAATAAAGCTTTGGCTAGTTAGAATCTAAATAGTTTGCTTTTAGAATAAGTATCTGTTTGGCTATAAGTTAACATTATCCAATATGCTAAATGACATTACATTACAAAATATGATTTACTACCTCTAGAAACTGTGATGATATATATATATGGGTGACCCTGCTGTACTGTACATTGGTATCAGCCATTAAAAAAAAAACAATTCCAAACAATTGGGAAAGAAATCAGATGTGTGTAAATATAATGGATCTGTGCATTCAGTCTTAAAGTGACAGGATAATATAACAACTGCTGTCTATATCTTTACTGTTAATCGAATAACAAAAGAACTTAGCTTTACTAAGAATTTATCTATATGTTAATCATACAGTGAACACTATGCAGTGTTTTAGTTTTTTCACCTTAAAAACTTATGGCATTATTTAATTTATATATCTTTTTTGGCCTATTGTTTCTTTGGTTATTTGTTCTTATTTTTAGACCCAAAAATAAAAATAACTATTGTCATATATATCATTATCATGAAATAAAAAAGTCAATATTGTGAAATAAGATTATGGACAAATCGCTCACCCAACAGAAAGTTGTTTCAGACCAAGTTATTACACTTGATATAAAAAATGTATTCACAGTTTTTCTTGGGAAAATGCACACTGATAAATACTGCACAATAAGACCTGGGACATTTATTAAGAAAGTAAATGGCTTCAATTTTGATTTCATGTTGAAAAGTCTCACAAAAACATGTTTTTAAAAGAATTTTAAATGGAAGTCAGAACTGCACAGTTCAAAGATTAAACGTGTGGGCTAAGACTCATTTAAAAGGATGACAGATTGCATGTTGGGCCGGTGGGAGGACTACTGAACAAAAGACTAACAGCACTATTCCTTAATAGCTTTCTAGAATGCACTTCCTCTGTTGTTTTATTTGTTAGACAACCTTCATAAAGCCTCTATATGCATCTCGAACTAAACAGTGAATAAAAGCAAGAGAAGAGAGAATTTGTTTGATATAAAGGATCTTATCTCAAATTCAAGCCAATGGCCTTCACAAAAAGAAGCCTATACAACCACAATGAAGCCGATATATAAGGCTAATGTTCAGAATCTAATCTTGATCAAAGAATGAACTCAAAAACGTTTCCCTTTCATCCTTTCATGGCTAATTAGGATTTAATGCTGCTGAACTGCACTGGCCAGTTCTCCCTTCATCCACCAGACAGTTTCAATACCTGACTAATAGAAAAGGCATGTCAAATTCACATCCATCTACAGAATAAGGGCTTACATTCAAAAGCTTCGGTCGTATCGCTGAGATGCGATACAATCTGAACATCAGCCATTAAAGTAATATGGTGGATTAAAATACAAGCTATATTGAAGCCATATGCTTCCCATTGCTACGGAAAATAATGTTGGATTGTTCTGTTCATCAGTTTGTAATGAAGATCGGAAAATGCACATTTCCATTTTGGATGTCTAGGTTTCAAAGAAGAAATGTGAAGCATGTATTTTTATTGTTCAGTAAAATATTTTTGTTTGAGCTGGTTAGTTGTGCAGTGTTTTAGGGGATGAACCTAATGTAAACTTCTGGCTGAGACAACTGCATAAATTTGTGGCTGCTGAAATATGACAAATGGTGACAATTTGGGGGAAACTTGTTTGGGTTGGAAACAGTCATTATGTTTGCGATTACAACATAACCCAACAGTTGACCCAAAAATAACACTTCTGACATCATTCACCAACCATTGTGAGTCAATATTAGCCTTCTGGTGCTATACGGTAGCTTTGTGTCAGGAACAGACCAAATTTAAAGTTGTTATTCATTGAAAATCTCTGCATCCAAACCTGTGATCTTTGGAGCGTTCTTGACCTTCATAGGCTCCGAGTCGATTAAGGAATCATCATTTAATAGGTTGTTCTGGTTCCTGAAACCAGCATGAATGATTCATTCACAAATCTGACAGATCTATTTCTCTGGTTTCTCAACTCACTGACTAGATTATCCGTAGATTATGTGCACAAGTCATGTTGGCTACAATCATGATAATTTAATAATGCTTTTTAATAAAGGAAGCTCCAATCATTATCATTAGATAAAAGAGTGACTAGTCGAATCTTCAAACATTCTTTTGTGCATCACAAAAGAAAATCACACAGGTTTGCAGCGACACAGGTGAATAAACAATGACAGAATTTTCATTTTGGTGAGCAATTAAAGTGTTATTGTTATGTATTCAAAACAGTGTTATAGTAGCTAATTTTATGCTTTTTGGCTCAGGATGATTGGCTGCTTAGCTTCCACTGTAAGTATTACTGGACACAAATTGTCTCCCCCTGTGGGGAAAATCAAGCTTTTAATGTTGTTTATATGTCTATGTGGTGTTTTTAATATGCTTTAAGACAAACCATGTGTAAAATTCATAAGTCGACAGCATTGCTGAATATTTTCTCATTAAAACTGCAGTGAACCAAAGACAGTCTCAAAAACACGCTTTGAAATCGCTGGTGTTTCTGACGTCACAAACTACCTTGTAACCAATCAGATCAACATGTGATCTTCAACGAGTGGATCTCTGAGCTGAGTGAGTGAGTGGAGGCGGGGCTCATTTGCATATTCATAACCGCGCATAATAAATGAGGAAAGGGTGTAGAGATACATTCAAGCCATTTTAAAGGCATGAAAAACAATTCAAGGAAAAAACATTTAAATATGTCATTTCGGTGATCAAAGATGAGTTTTAAGGGATAGAATGATTGACTACAAGGGGACTTTAAATATTGAAGGCTGAGTCAATATTACCTTCTTGCGGTAACTGAAAGAATGCCACAATGCTGTCGACTGAGCTCAAATTGTATTTAACCGGCCAAATTTCTTCAAACCAGAAAGTATGATGCAAAAGCCAATTTCATTTCAGACAGCTCACGTCATGTACGCATGTATTCCAAAACACTATGCTAGCGCAGAGCAAAATGTGTGCGCAGCCACAAATATCTGCTGACAGGGTGCCAGATAAGTGGAAAGTATTTTCTTTTCTCTCTAGGCTGAGACTCTGCCAGTGTGTCCCAGCTAAAAGCACTGTGATGAGAGATTCAGATTGTCCAGTGCAGAGGAGGGCAGCAAAGGGTGAGCAGACCTTGCCAGGGAACATTATAAGATTAGTGAACAGACAGAGCACACCATAGCTTATAAGCCTCCCCATGTCACCAAACAAAGACAGCCTGGTGCTTTAACTAGCCAATGGAGCAATGAATCTGAGACTGGCTGTCTGCTCACCACAGCAGAGAAACAGGCTTTCAGCTGATGTACGCAATTAGATGACAGAGGCAGGCAATCTCCTGCACTGTGGCGCAGTGGTAATAGGGCCGGCCCGCTTGGCTGCACTCAATCTCGGACAAATAAAAAGGCTTCATTGGCACCGACGCCCTGACACGGGAGCAGCACTAAGGAAGAGGTCTTTCAAAGAGAAAGGGAATAGGAGAAAAATGCATGCTGTCAGGATCACTGCTTTCATGCATTTTCAGCTGTATTTCACTAGCATAAGACCAACCCTCAATGGAAAATAAAAAGCTCAGCAGCCTTTTCAAAAAACAAAACAAGAAAAAAACGGGGGGAAAAAAAACGCCTGTAAACCCCTGCAAGTCAAAGACCATCTGGGAGCTGTAGTGTGAAATGCCTGAGCAGCATTCCAGCTTCATGACGGGTAACAGTGAATAAACCGTGAATAGATGAGAAGAATGAGCAGCTTTCTGAGCTCTTGCTGCTATTATACATCAATAATACTGATTAACACACAAAGTTGGCCAATTAATGGAATGACTGACAGCTTCTCAACTGATAGCATTTTCTTTTCTTTTCAGATGTTTGAAGTGTATTTTGAGCAAATACTGTGTAAAATAGGCTTTGATTAATGAATGAGGTTTTCATGACCACAAGCTGTCAAGCTCCAAAAAAGAAGGGGAAAAAAGACCAAAAAAAGAGAGAGCAAGTCATTATTCACTGTTTTTTTCTTTTTTGTTTTTGTAACAATTAATAATTGTTTGACCTTATGACGTTTGGTTATGAGACGCTTAGAACAAATGACCCTTGGTTTATCAATGAATCATTATTAGACAAGTCAAAGATTTTTTCTCACTTTATATTTGCATGGAAAATACAATACTAAAGTGATTTTGTTTTGAAAATAAATGAATTATGTTTGGGGAAAAGATAACAGTATTCAGGTTGGGAATAAATTAGGTTGAGTATTTTTTGGCTGAACTACTCCTTTACTAGGCCAACAATGTGTAAGGTCATATAAAAGCTCTGAGTTGTGTGCACTGGCATTTTGACATCATCCTCAATGCCTTTTGGAGAATGGAGAATGTTATTGTGATATCTTGTTCTAGCTAATCAAATAAGTTTTTATAAACCAATTAACATTAAGAGCAGACTAACTGAAAACACAATGAAATGAAAATGTTAAATTAGAAAATGTTAAGCTTTGGTAATATAATGTGATTATGTAATTTACACTACTTTGAAAAGACACTACTTAAAGTTTCACGATCAAAAGTGCAGTCACAATCTCAAAATGTTGGTACATTTTTGCAGGCAAAAAAGGGTTATTGTCTACCGTCAACAGCAAGTTACAATGCACAGCTCACCCAGAAGTGAACTGTTATGTTGGTCAATGTGGCGAATACGAGTGTCCAACTAGAAATCTGTGTGAGGAAATCTTTCGCTCACACAAAATTCCCGATTGCGTGGATTTCAATTAAAATGACTGGATTTACAATGGTAAATGTGACTGCCCCTTTTACATCATTTGTAATCCATCATTTGTAACCAAGCACTGAAAAAAAAAAACCCTTCTGGTATCAAAATGCGAATGTGTTTTTCTCATGTTGTCAGGTTTTGATTAAACATGAAAAATATTTGTTATGTTTTGTTGTAAATTCAGATGATGTGGCTCAAAATGATAAGAACTCCAAATGCAGGAACCACAGCAATTCCAGACAAACAGGAACTTTTGAAATGCAGTTATTTATATTTATGGCAGGAAAAGCTGTTCTCTCTCCAGTAGGAGAGTTCTGCAGGGATTAATATTTAAACACACTCCATCCACAAAACACAACTGGTGTCAAGTTGGAGCGCAAATTAATTATACAGCACTGTCCAACACCGCCACTAGTGTTTTTACATAATTTATGTCTCAGCCACAAGAAAATTCATGTCCAGCTATTACCGCTTCACAAGCTGCCACTGTGTCAATCAAGCTGATGGTAAACGCTCACCTTGATGCATACTGAACAGGTAATGTACCTCTCAGAGGCAAAAGCACAAAACTTCCAGGAGCAGCTGGGCAACGGCCCGTAGGGGGGGGGGAACCTATGCTGTAATGCATTGATTGGCCTGCTTTAAAAAGAGTCGCTGAATCAGGCTCCTGCTGAAAATGCATAAGCAAAATGAAACACTAGCGGGCTTCCAGTGTAGCCAGAACTGGCTGAATTGCAGGTTCTACATTAGCATTTCGACAGACCTTCACTTACTGAAAATCATGGCTTAGCGAATGGGGAAAAATGCAGTTTCACAAGATGATGATAGATTTTATGAGGTCACTTATTTTGGTGGTAAGATTTATGTTGCTCAGTTCCAGGTCCCTGAGTTTTGCCTATGACCTCACCTTCGAGAGCAAACCACAAGAAACGAGAAAACAAGTTATACAAAACCACACTGGGTCAACATTTTTAAACGGATTTCTTCCACGAATCATATAGGTGGAGATAAATAAAGCTCAACATAGGAAATTAATATTAATATTAAGTAAAATTTGTGTAAAATTCTCAGCACGGCCACTAAGGACAAGAACATTTTTAACACAGATCTTCATTTTTTATAGTTTTAAGAATGTCGTGCAAAACTCCAGTCCATGTGGATGTAAACTATACCCAGAAATGATGTCAAAAGCAGCAGTCTAGATATTTAAAATGTAAAAACAACAAAAAAACTGTCAAAACATAGTTGACAAAGACAGTAACATAGTTGACAATTTTACCATTTCGCCTCAATTTCCATGGCAGGTCTTGTCTGGCCAATCAAATGTTATTTTCTTGATCTGGTTAACCCCACATTTTATAATGTTTGAAATAAAACCATAAACATATTGCTAATCCTAACAAACGTACCCAAATTAGTCGACAGGCAATTAATATACTCCTTTGACAATAGAGAAAAACAATTAAGAAAATATTTACCACAATGTGTTCAAACTATCCACCGCAGAAGAAAATGACATCACATGATGCTGGTCACATGGTTTTGGTAAAAAAAATTTTTTTAGTTTTCAGGGAGGTGTTTGGTTAGTAACGTAGTTGACAGAATTTTTGCGGTTTTTGGTATTTAGACTGTGGAAATAATTGTAATATTGATAATCTTGACTAACATTTTTTTTAACTCAAGACGCACTCACTTTAAAAAGCAGAAGACATCGCAAAAAACTGTTACGGTACGTAAAGGCAATTTTAAGCAACCTGAAAAATAGGTTGCAAAATTTGGTGTGAGATTATAGTATGCATTCTCTTAATAGGTAAAATATGATATTTCTAAAGAAAATTGTTATGTAATTATAATCAATGAACATGAAATGTACCCTAAATTACAGAATGGCCCTGGTGAGGAGTGTCCGGAAGTAACATTAAAATGCCATTCATAATGTGCTAGCGAGAGTTTTAGCGTTGGCCGTTTTCTTCCACGGTCAGTTTTATCTGTCAAGGCAACAGTTTAAAGAGAACCCTGCTGAGCAAATTATTAATGTTGGTTAAAGGGGATGTCTAATGCCATTTCATGCATTCTGACTGATTTACATTGTTAAAGAGTTGGATTCTCATGCTAAACGTGACCAAAGAAAAAAAAAGTATGTGCCAAAAACACTCAGTTTTTTTTCTAGTATGGCCCTGTATGACGTCATAAAGGGCTTGTATATGCACTTCTCCAGTAAAAGTGCACACACACACACACACATCAACCTGAGTGAAAGCAAGAGTAACACCCATCAACGTGCTTCGTTCGGGTTATGGAAGTCGTCGGCAGCGCTGCCATTTTGTTTTTAGACCACGAAATCAGTATTTTTGGTCGTGATGGAATGATAATCTTGTTCAGCTTCCAAAAAAAAAAACAGCATTAAGGGAACAGTGGATGCAGTTAGTTTTTCCGGGGCAGCAACGGAGTTGGGAAAGTGTGTTTGTTTGTTCCCGGCATTTTGGTGACGAATGTTTTATAAACAAGGCCCAGTTCAACGCTGGATTTGCAGATCATTTGAAACTGAAAGATGGAGCGGTCCCAGTGATAAAATATCTCGGTCATGAGTCGGAAGTGCAGCTGTAAGTAACGTCAAATGTCTGTGTTTTGTTGGCAATCGGCGCGTGAGTGCATATAATGTAAACCACACAAACATATAGTGAATCAAAGTTGTCCATGGATAGTGCGTGACTACCGACTGTTTTCGGAAAGAATCGGTACAGCGTATCTCTCTTTTATAAATCTGATCAAAACTAAAGACTTCTGAGATATGAAGGATGCAATACTACTCTATAGGTACTCAAGATTAACATGAGATTGGCAGAAACCGTGTGTTATGTGCCCTATAAACTGTCAACAATAGCTATCTGTTTTAATGGCACAGACATTTGATGGTTATAATCGCTTTCTTGAATATACAGGCTTCAGTTTGCCGTTTTAACCCTACATGTGCATACTGTGTGGATGCAGTGAAATTTTAGACTTCCAACGTAGATAGTTAAGAAGAGTTAAAGTTACAAATCAAAGGCACATAAAAAAGAAAAGCAAAGAAAAGAAAGAACTATCTTTCTATCAAGGCAAGATAACTGCTAAACTGGAAACATAGCAAACCTCAAGCCTCTGAGAGGGTTTAACATCGAAACCCAATAAAAATCACAACTTGGTTTTTCTCAAGAGCGTTATTAAAGGATAGGCTTTCCTTATGGATCAAAGCTCAGCAGGAAATTATGCAGTTAAACTCAATGCATTTTAGTAGTAAATCTTATCAGCTCCACAAATCTCACCTTGTCTGTCAGCATAGACCATGTCAACAAGTATTTCTTCACCCAGAGGTCTTGACGTGAAATAAGAGATATGTTTATGAGTTTGTCGGTAGCTAGACATGAATGTTTGCTTTGATTGAGGTTTTGGACACCAGCCCATCTATGTCTGCTGGAAGCCGTTGCCCCAAGGTGAAATACCAGTTGCTCCCTCAAAGTCCCATTAGAGGGAGACTAACTGGCCACGAGAGCATGCCTTTCATCCAGACCCCCCGTGGATCTACCGACACCTCATTAAAACAGACCTGGAGAAATGGCAGGGAAAGAGAGGAGAGGATTCAGCCATAGCATGATCAGCTGAACAGGGAAACGGTTATGGGTGCAACGGATCGCAGTTGATCCGTACGGATCAGGCCCCACGGTTCGACACCATAGACTGTAAAAAAAGATGGACGACGCCCCTTCGCTCTCTTCCATTAGTGAGAAGTGAAGCCGCCAGTGTCCCGATATGGCGCTGACATCTTGGGATTTGAGTCTGCGCAGTTACGATCTCGGGACCAGACCCGCGCAGTAGTGAGCAGGAAGTAAAGCAGCAAAATCAACGCCCCGCCCTCACTCTCGCCGAATGCCCTCTGCACTTTTTTTTTTTTAAGTGTACTAAGTTAAAAATATATAAATCCCCCCTGGGATTTAGTGAGTTTGAAGTGAAAGTTTTTGATGAATGTATAATATGTGCGGAGAGCATTCACTCAATATTCACTCAATATTAGGCCTGCCGCTATCGAATCTTTTTGTAATCGATTAATCTAGCACTTAATCGATCGATTAATCGAGTAATCGGATACATTTTTTTGTGTGTTTTTAAACAACCAAAACAAATAATGCATAACGAAAATGATGTGGCTGTAAAATGATCAAGCATTTGGCTTTTATTTCTCAAAAAACAAAACAAAAAAAAAACTTATTAACTCCAACATTTGGCTCCAAAACTAGGCCTATTTATTGCAATTTTTACCCATTTAGTATAAGTGCCAACAATGTTCTATGCTCAATTACTTTGGTAGCCAATTAAAATGTCTTCCCCAAAAGTACAAGTGGATTTGGAGAAGCAGGCTGGGGAATTTAATTTTTTGTTGTTGTCTGTAACTATTTGGAAGACGTGACATACAAACAAGGTCTCGCAAAGACTGCAATACAATATTTGTTCCTCCATCACGTCGCGGTGTATACAGTGAATGCATGCTGAAATTATTGTTGCGTGGCTACATGAAAGTTTAAGCATATGTGATGCATTGCTGCAATTGAGCTGACTGGCGCGTGAGAGAGACGAGGGTGCATGCGTGTGTATCTCTGTCTGTGTGTGTGTGAGTGAAGGGGTTCACACACTGAACGCAAATTTAATTATTTGCGCGAGTAGATTACATACAAAGTCAGTGCAAAGACGCGAATCGACGCATGATTCGCGCCGGGCGCCGCGAGTTGAAAAATTTTAACTCGAGCGAATGTTTAAGCGTCTAACTAGACGCGTATTTGACGCTCTATTCGCGTTCGGTGTGAACACACCATTAGGTTAATGTTTCAGTGACGCTTGGTGAGAGCATGGAGTGGATGTTTTCGGTTCAGATTCTGAATCATTGAAGTCGTACTGTTGTGGTATGCCAGGTCTACTTCGCAGTAGACACATTGCACCTTGTTCTCTTCCTTTCTTCCTTTTTAAGTATGTAATGATCCAAACTTTAGACATTCCCTGCCGTTTATGGACATCTTTACTCTCCGCCATCGCGCCAAATAAATTCAAAATGTATCACGCGCTATAGTATAGATCGGCGTATAGTGAATAAAATTTTACATAGGAATTTAACGAGGCTGAGGCAGAGTTTTTGCCTCGAGGAATTTTTGTAATCGAGTAACTCGAGGAATCGTTTCAGCCCTACTCAATATTATTATCTCATTTTTGACATAGGTGGCTTTGAGAGCCTTTTGCATCGTAGGTCTTCTCATATATATATATATATATATATATATATATATATATATATATATATATATATATATATATAAACAACAAATGTTTTGCTATATATCTATATATATATATATATATATTAAAACAAAAATGATCCGAGGCTCAAAAACCGAAAATGATCCGAACTGTGAATTTTGTGAACTGTTGCACCACTAGAAATGGTAGCACAAGCACCAGTTCATCAGGGAAGTTAATTAGGGAAGGAGAGGAAGGTGTTTTTTTGAAGAATAGTGTTTAACAGGTCAAAGGCGAGTCCTGACGAGTAACAGGATGAAGGATGAAAGCAGCACCGCGTCTTTGATCCATCAGGGTGGGGTTGGCTTAGAGGGACATGCGAACCCAGAATAACACAGTCGAGTTTGTCCATTCTGACCCACGACACCCTCAGCGGGTCTCCGAGCTCTGCCTGTCAGTAAGACGGATGCCTAACGGAGAGAGTATGGCTGATGAGTTGCCGGTGTCTTTTTCTGACTGCCAGTTTCTGGCTTCCAGGAATAAGGGAGGAGAATGTCAGACGCATTAACAGCACCGACACCTGCCACTAGAGTCGGGTGGGGGATCGGGCCGTAGCGCTTTTACAGACCCAGCTGAGCACCTGCTGGCCCCCATTCATGAGGGTAAGTGAAATACGACCCCTCACTGACCATAACAATGATATTTAAGGACAAATCAGTTGGTCAACTGAAACGACATTGATGCAGGACAAAGCGGCATCAATTGGGGTTAACACTGATCTAACTTAAAGTCCCCCTGTGGAGAAAATAAAGCTTTTGATTTTTTTATACTGCATGTCAATGTGGTGTTTTTAAATATGCTTTAAGACAGATCATGTGTAAATTCATGTCAACACCATTGTCAAGTCTCAAACACGCAGTTCGAAATCGCTGGTGTTTCTGACGTCACAAATTACCTTGTAACCAATCAGATCAACGTGTGATCGTCAACGAGTGGATCTCTGAGCTGAGTGAGTGAGTGGAGGCGGGGCTCATTTGCATATTTATAGAACTGTGCATACTAAATGAGGCTACGGTGACTGGTTACATTCAAGCTATTTTAAGGCATGAATCATTTTTTTCAAGAACAAAATCATTTAAATATGTAATTTTGGTGATCAAAGATGAGTTTTAAGGGATAAAATGATTGACTACAGGGGGGCTTTAAAAGCCATAGATGAATTATTACTTTAAAAGCTTTGTCCAAGATAACAAGCATAGGTTGTTTTCAGCCTGTTTGAATTTCCTCATTATTGATTATGAAATTTCATGTATTTACTGTGTATGGTATTTAGGTTTTTTCTTAAATGGTTTGTGTATGTTACATCGAATTTTTTTCGATATCCAGTAATTCTCTTTTCAACCCATTATTCTATGACATTTACCCATTTAAAAACACCATCCTTATCAAGTGTTTCTGACCACAGTGTTTATGCATACGGTCATGACAAGCTAATGATTTTTTTCAACTCTGTTATGTCAAACTACAAATATATTTATTGTAAATAATGTGGTGCAGAGCAATAATATGTATAGTTACAGTCATCATTATCCATTTTTCATTGAACTTTTCTGAACCTTGGTAACACTTTATTTTAAGGTGTCTTTTTTATTGTTAAACTGTAATTATTCATTTAAGTACTGAGTAATATTAAGTAGCTACATGTACTTACTATAGGGTTAGGATTAGTGTTTGGTTTGGTTTAGTTGCATGTAATTATGAATAATTTATATTTATTACTATAGTAACTACATGTAATATATGTAACAGTGGCACTATAAAGTAAAGTGTTACCAAAATATTAAACAATTTTTTTTTTAAATCGGGTTGAATGAATGATTCAATGACTCAAAGACTTCACTTGTTTCATTAAAGCGTTTTTGAACAAATCTCTTAAATGAATGATTTAATGACAAATACATTTTTTAACAGTCACTTGTCGGTCGCCACCTACTGGTGTAACAATGTAAATGATACGATCTTTATTTGAAGCGTTGTTACTTTCAAAAGGTTATTTGCTTTATTTTTGATTGCTACTGTAAATATCAGTGACTATATCCAAACTATAAACTTAATCGCAGTACTTCTGTGATGATTTGAATTATTGTAAGACGGAAATCATTTTGAATATAATTAACATAATATTTATGTATTTTTTTATGTAATTAACTTTTAATCGCAGTACTTCTGTGATGATTTGAATTATTGAAAGACAGAAATAATTTTTAATATAATTAACATAATATTTATGTATTTTTATATAATTAACTTTTAATCGCAGTACTTCTGTGATGATTTGAATTATTGTAAGACGGAAATCATTTTGAATATAATTAACATAGTATTTATGTATTTTTATATAATCAACTTTTAAACGCAGTACTTCTGTGATGATTTGAATTATTGTAAGACATAATTAATTATTAATCATATTAAAAATGATTTATGTCTTCCATGATGGTACTAGAATTGTTAAGAGAAATCAGAACGAGGATCATTAGTTTTCATCTCAATTCTCATCTCAACAGACGAGTTGTGTGTGTCATGAGTGTGTCTGAGCTTGTCATTCAGTGTGTCCAGACCAATCACATACGGTCTGATCTCTCCAGAAGGGCAAAATGCTCGGCACAGAGAGGGAGGGGGGCTTAAAAGCATCTTTCCACACAGCAGATAATGAAGGCAGCTACTGGAGAAATTGAATTCCTAACAACCACATCCTTACACACTACACTGACAGGGAAAAACAATGTCTGTGGGGGGAGGATAGGAAGAGAGAGAATAAGATGGCGTGAAAGAGAAAAAGGGCTGTCTCGGTTTGGCTCAGATTCAGCGTCTCTCCCACCGGAAGAGGGCTTTTCAGCATATAAATATCACATTACCACACAAGGAAACACAGGCCTCAGCTGGCCTCCTAACCTGCACTAATGAGGGCTTCTGCCCCCTGCCAACAGGACACTGTCTTCTCATAACAGGCAGCTTAACGGTTTTGTTCTGCAACTCAGTAGACAAAGCACTTTTTATAAATAACTACTAGGGCTAATAGATTAAAATAATCCCAATTTATTTTAACAATGATTGGGATCTTAAAACAATTCATGATTTTCTGCGGTTAACACGATTAACCTCTCGTTTTGAATTTGCTCGAAATGCAGTTTTATTGCATCATGATTTTGCTTCTTTAGCTGAAATCACAGCTAGTGCATCAGAGGACCCCTCCGAAAAAAAAAAAAAAAAAACCTGGTGACGCCTCTATAAAAATGACACCAAGCTTCTTGTAAGGCAAGACTGCCCGCAGAACAGAATGAATAGTTACTTACAGTCTCTATGTAGTGGAAAAATATCAACAGTGTTTAAAAAACTTTCTAGTTTTCAAAACTCCTAGATTTAAAACACTAAACACTGGCCAATTCTTTCCTTTTTTACAACCAATTTGATATCTTTTTGCATTTACGTGTCCAAAAAACAATATGGAGAACGCATAATTAATAATGCTTTTATTGTTTTCTTTTGTAAAACTGTATCCAAATAATCATCACACAATAAATCACATAGCATTTTATTATATGTGATAAGTATACAAAATGTTCATACCTTTTCATTAGATCCCTATTAAACTCTCTACAAAATATGGCAAAAATTCAGTGCCCTGTTACATATATTTACATATAAATGCTACAGTAACAATAAGAAAAATGGATAATTACAAATAAATGTTTCCAAAAAAAACCTATATATACATATATATATTTTATTTTAATATATGTGTGTATATGTATATCTATGTATATATATATATATATATGTGCAGGATATACGGCTGATATTCAACCTATTAAATCAATGAAGAGCCAAGCCCTTACATTTACGCACAGAGACTGCAAATGATGGAGTACTTTAACAACAGCACAGTTTCTCTATGGCAGGACAGCCTGCCCATGCTCAGTCAATACAGATCAATACAGCACTCGGCTACTGTGGAGGGGAAATTGGTTCTTTTTTCCCTGATCATATATGGCTGACTAAAAAAGTGCCATGTTGACAGGCAAATGGAGGCGTCTGAAATCACCCTGACAGGGCAGCCTACAAGACAGCACTGGACTGACAGAGATATTAAGGGCTCTGTTCAATGTTTAGATCAATACAATCAAAGTATGAGATGCAGGAATGAAAATGGCTACCAAGTAGAGCAGCACAATTCTGGATTAATTGAGAATCACAATTTTTTTGTTTAAAATAGAGATGATGATTCTCCCACGATTCTGAGTAGACAACTAAACAAAATAACATGTATTTATTAGAAGTTCTAACAAAATGTTAATTGCTGCAGTCTTTTTGAAAAATATTAAACTATTAATTATTTTTTTATTGGGTTGAGTGAATGATTCAACGACTCACTCATAAACACTTAACTTGTTTCATTACTGGATGAATCAGCGTTTGTGAACGAATCTCTTGAGTGAATGATTAAATGACAAATACATGTTTTAACAGTCACTTGTCGCCACCTACTGGTGTAACAATGTAATTGATGTAATTGTGATTTGAAGCATAGTTACTTTCAAAAGTGATTTACTCTATTTTTCATCGCTTCTGTAAACATCGATTATATCCCAACTATAAACGTTTAATGACAACTGCACCAAGGGTTGAATGGCAATATGAGAACGCTAGTCAGACATCCCTGTTGTAAGCAAACCATTTTAAGTGATACATAATATCTACTAAATGAAAGCTCAAAACTGTGGTGGGATATTCTTGGCATTAAGCAAACAAAACAAAAATGTAACAAACAAAAATTGCATGTATCAAGTGTTGTTTCGCTGAGACTGGCTAATGTATGTTTACAAATGGCACGGTGGTTTGCGCTCTCTACCACAAATATGCTTGGGAAAAAACAGCTAGACAATTCATTTGCCCCAGGAGCAACATCATGAAACATGCAAAATGCTTTGCTTTGGCTGGAAAGAAATCTCGATGGCTGGTAAATTTCCAATTGTATACACTCTCAGAAAAAAAAGGTACAAAAGCTGTCACTGGGGCAGTACCCTTTCAAAAGGTACATATTTGTACCAAAAAAAATGCAAATTAGTACAAATGTACATATTGGTACCAAATAAGTGCATATTAGTACCTCAAAAGGTACATAGTTGTACCAAATAAGTGCATATTAGTTCCTCAAAGGTACATATTGGTACCAAATAAGTGCATATTAGTTCCTCAAAGGTACATATTGGTACCAAATAAGTAGAGATGCACCGAATACAATTTTCTAGGCCGATTACGATTTTTCATGAGTTTGGCCTGCCGATACCGATTATAGCCGATTCCGATTTCATTTTTTCTAACCACTTTACAGCACACACAAATATTTATTTTCTATCTTTTCTTTAATAGAACATTTTACATAGAACATAGAAATTTTTTTGAACAAATTAAATAAAATTGAACTATATGAATTATTACTCCTGGTGTGGGAAATTCACACATGTCAGTGCAGTGTTATGGTATGGAAGAACCATTTTCAATTCCTATATTCAACTATACAAAAATGTGATATATTTACTTATTTAAGAAACTAAACTTCTGTATGAAAACAGGTAATGGCAATAAAATAATAGATATAAATAGCAAAAATAAACAAATATAGCCTTGCAGTATAAAGATATTTATCGAAACACACACACAGGCTTAATGCAATCACTTGTACATCAATGGCAAGTTTTATTTCGCAAACAGTTCTTCTCTCTCTGCCACATGTCCAGCCAGGCTAAACAAGCGCTAAGCTCGGGCAAGTGGAGCAAGTGCAGGGAAACGATTGGGAAATAATAAAAATCATTTCTTTTCTGACATAGCCTACTCCAGTTCTTGTTAAAACACACCAGACATGCAAATTCTGGGCACTTTTTGGGTGAAATCATATTTATTTTGTCCAACAAAAGTGTGCTTTCACTTTAATTGAGCGCGAGCAGCGCAGCAAAAATAGACTCTGCGCCGAAACCCGCGCTTCACTGCTGCTCATGCGACGCTCCTACTCGACGCTCACGCGCTGCTCCTGCTCTCGGTGTGAATGCACTCATTGATTAACATGCACGCCGGGGAAAAAAAACACGCTGCTCACGCTTGCGGTGTGAAATGGCCGTAATTCATGAGGTTTCCTACATGTGCGTTCCGTGTGCAAGTGCAATGCTGATGTTGCGCAATGTTAATCATGCGGTGCCCGAGTGCATTTGACCGGCAAAAAAATCGGAATATATCAGACTGACCGGCCGGTCGCCGGTCATGGCCGATCACGTGAAAATCGGCCGATTCCGATCACAAGCAGATCAATCGGTGCATCTCTACAAATAAGTGCATATTAGTATCTCAAAAAATGCATATTTGTACAAAAGCAAATGCATATTAGTACATCAAATGTACATATTGGTACCAAATAAGTGCATATTAGTACCTCTAAAGGTGCATATTTGTACTAGAGCTGCACGGATGGGCTATTATTTCATCCGCAACCGCATCACAAAACTCATCATCCGTCCGCTATCCATCCGCACCAACGTTTTTGACCAATTTTCAAAACCGCACCCGCCCGCCATCCGCTGACACAAGGCGCTGCTGATGAAAGCCGCGAGACTAGAAACCGCCCGCCATCCGCCCCAATTTAATTAAAATATTTTTTTTCGTCACGTCATCCGCCCGATCCGCAGTTTATGCGCGGAGTCCGCGGCTATAACCGCCAACCGCGCATCCATAATTTGTACCAAAAAAATGCATATTAGTACATCAAATGTTCATATTGGTATCAAATAAGTGCATATTAGTATCTCAAAAGGTACATATTTGTACCAAAAAAATTCCATATTAGTACATCATAGGTACATATTGGTACCAAATAAGTGCATATTAGCATCTCAAAAGGTACATATTGGTGTCAAATAAGTGCATATTAGTACCTAAATGCCACATATTAGAACCTTTTGTAAGGGTATCGTCCCAGTGACAGCTTTTGTACCCTTTTTTTCCTGAGAGTGTATTACGGCCAGTAAATCTTCTGCTAAACGTTCATTTTGAAACCTGTCTGTAGACGCATGACATTTGAACCGTTACATTAAATGCCTAGAAAGGCGACTTAAATAAAAATCTGCGACTCAGCCACATAATTTATGTCTTAATCTCCAAAATAACACAGGAGGGGCAATATGGCAGATGACGGTGCCTTCCCAGTAATTCTGAGAGTGGGGGGTCGTTGATCAATATCTCAATGCACTAATACTGCAAGACTGTTATAATGCCTCCAAACAGATGGGCCACGGTGTGAGTGTCTGTGAAAACCAATGCCCTTCTCTCTTTCCCCTCCCTCTCTCCCTCCAAAAGCCAGTCGAGCCTTTTTTCTTTGAGTAGGAGGGGGAACATACTCCAACAGGAGAAGCCATATAGCCTGTGCTAATTCTCTTTCAGAGGGGGTGGAGGAGGACAGCATGGAGAGATACACACTTCTCGTTCAGGCTTTTATGGCCAGCTTTATTTACGCCCAGTCTCTCTCTCTCGCTCGCTCAACCCCCAATCCACCCCCTCCTGTTTCCCAGACTGGATTTATGGTTGGCCTCCGAGCTGTGAGCACTCAAACAGAGGATGAAAAGCCGCTCACACTGCCTGTACCTCAAACACAGGCTTTTATGATCAGCGCTGAAAAGCCAGAGAAAACAGCCAGCGAGCAAATAAGACAAACACAAGAAAGGCAGATTCCTCTTGCGCTGTTGTTGCCACAGTTATAAGCCTGAGGCCTGGAAAAGCAGTCGGGAAGCGACTCGGTAAGAACTGTCCAACGACTGGGGAGAAGTCTCTCCATAATCACCCTCTGAGTGATCTAAAGGAGAGCAATTACATTTCATCAGTGCTATTTATACATCAGCAGAAAACGAGTGTGCATAATTTAGACACCAGTGTCTGTGTCAATATCTCATTAAAGCTAATGAGACTAAGAGGGTGTGGGAAACGCTGGCGGTGGCAGTCACAGATGTTTGCACTGTCAATTTCGTCTTCAAATAAAACCGCAAGACAAAAGAGGTGCACTCCAGTTCGTGCTTGGAGATTAATGCTGTCATACAATCCATAAGACCTACAAACAATGAAACAGTAACCATGAAGCACTATCGAATGTTGGATGAATACATCCAGCAAACTCGCCAGCCTTGAGTAGCTGGACTAATAGCATACAGTCTGGTCCACTATTTAGTTTGGTCCGCTTGTACACTTGGTTAAAGGGATAGGTAGTGTTAATCTTGTCAGCAAAATTAATGGCTGAAATGGTTGTGTAAGTCCCACTGTAGTCAATCATTTTATCGCTTAAAAATCATCTTTTATCACCAAAATGACATATTTAAGCGTTTTTTCCTTTTAAAAAAAATATCCATGACTTAAAATAGCTTGAATGTATCTTTACACCCTTGTCCCATTTAGTATGCGTGGTTCTATGAATATGCAAATGAGCCCCGCCTCCACTCACTCGCTCAGCACAGAGATCCACTCGTTGACGATCACACGTTGATCTGATTGGTTACAAGGTAGTTTGTGACGTCAGAAACGCCAGCCATTTCAAACCGTGTTTTTGAGACTGTCTTTGGTTCACTGCAGTTTTAAGGAGAAAATACTCAGCAATGCTGTCGACTTATGAATTTACATAAGGTGTGTCTTAAAGCATATTAAAACTCCACATAGACATAAACAACATTAAACGCTTGATTTTCACCACAGGGGGACTTATAATAATGATAACAACCTAACCCTAATTCTGTAATACCAAGAGCTGAGCAAACCTCTCTCAACGGGTCCACAGATTCAATTCTGATGTCTCACCGACATCTACTGACCCCCAACAAGCCTCGTTTCCATTAAAGATTTACGTAAACTTTTGCGATGTTTTCTAAATGTTAATTAAAAAACTATTGCAAAATGATGGTGTTTCCATTAATTGATGTTATGCGACTAAAACGTCATTTTTTTTCTCGCGCGATAAGTCAATCCAACAATCCTGGCAACGGATGTTAGTAGGTTAACGTGCATCTCAGCCATTATTATTAATGGAAGGAGTCGTAAGCATGTTATTCAAGCATTAATGGCAAGGAAATCCTCCTATACTTGAGAGCGGCACATATGAGGTGTTTCTGGGTGTTTCTCCCTCATTTCTGCTTCAAGATCTTGATAAATTGCGGCATTTCTTTGTTGTTTAGAATCTTTTATGAGTTTAATGAAGAACTCAGTCTCGTCTTCTGTCCGAACACACAGCGCCTTCTTTAAAGAATGATCGACTTTTACGTACGTCAGGTGACCTGTAAATGCGAAAAAACTGTTTACATTGCAGTTTTACAAAATATTCCTTTTTCGAATTGCCTGAAAAACCACCTCATGTGAGTGTAATAGTTTTTTTGGCGATATATGGGAGTTTTTGGGAAATTGACATGTTTCCATGGGGCATATTTTCAATTTGCAATTTGAAGGGTAATGGAAATGTGTTTACTGATGCTCTGAACCAGAACAAATTTATTAGATTAAACCAAATTTGACCATAAATATAACATAATTACATCACTCAAACACAACTTCAGAGTAAAATGCAATGCTATTTGGCCCTAAAGAGAGAATACGCCACGGCAAAATTACGGTGACTGTGTACAGATAGTCTGCGAACTCACACACGCTCATGGATCAAAATATTTTGTCTAAAAAATGTAGTTCTAACCCTATCCCAACCCTTAAACCTAACACTACCCATAAGTTATCCCTAAAACCAGAGGGAAATTATAGGCGAAAAACACTGATGAAGAAGCTCCAACTCCTGGTTGTAAGCTGTAAACATACAAATCCCTCAAATCTGATTAGTTGATTGAAATGTTGTTCCAGGATCAACAAAGGTGTTGATCCAGGGACATGTTAGACTTGGTGAAATCCCGTTTATCATCTGTATACAGAGACTGACAAAAAAAAAAAAAACTGACAGACACATTGACCAGATTCAGACTCGGTGGACACAAGCTCACAATAGAGACGGGCAGACACAGGAAAAAAACATGGCTGCCACAGGAAGAGAGGTTTCTGTCCACACTGTGATCTAAACCACAAAATACAAAGATATTCGCACACTGCTCTATCAAAAAATAAAGTGCATACACCACACATTTGAAACACTAGCAAACTATATACAAAAAATGCCCTTCCTGTTAGAAGAACACAAGGACAAAATGAGTCTGCTTGCCACAATATTAATGAGACAGTGAATGATTCGCCCTGACTTAATGTTTCCCTCATGTGTAGCTCAACTGTATAACATATAGTATTACTTCTTTATTCTGTTATTTAATTTTGTTAATTTTCTAACTGCCTCTATTTAATTTTGCATTACTTTTTCTTTGTAAACATTATGTATTTGCACTAACGTTATTTGCACTAATTCTGTTTTTCCCAGAATTGAAACTGTCAAATTTACAGGGTGATCTGTAAATATGTTTACATTTTAAAGTAAACATATCTATATATCAACCTGTTATTTTGACAGTTTTAACACTGTAATTCACCAAAATATTTAAATACATTTTAAACCCGTTTCTGCTGAATTAGCAAAGCCACACTGGTACTAAAATCTGTTTTGTAACTTTAACATATACTGACAACCACCATAATAACACAGGGGGTAAAGAGAAAAGCCACATGATTAATCATAATTCATCAGAAGTAGCTTCTCCACAAGCTGAAGTAAATACTAATATATAGAAAGTGCATGCAGTGTCATGCTTAGAATACGAGACCATCATGGTAACACACGACACTAAAATAATGAATTCAACATTCAATTTAACAACATAAGATGTAATATTATTACAAACTAAGGGTGTAACGATACCCTCGTGTCACGATTCGATACATATCACGATATTAAACTCACGATACGATATTATTGCGATGCTCCAAGACACATGGTAAAAGGTTAGCAAACAATGTACTGTTAAATAAAATGCAAAATTTGGTATTACATTGGTGTGTAAAAGAATAGGCTTGGATTTAGTGCTGGTAACAAAAATGCACAGGGCAATAGAGACACCAGAATAAAAATATTCATGATTCTGAAGCTGAAAATACAGAATTATTTTAGACGAGCACGCTTGCACTGACTAGATATAGCCTATTTAAAATAATTTAAGCCACTTTTTACTGCTAACATATGATATGTGGCATTATCAGGACCCACAAATATTCCCCCATTGCATTATTATACATTATATCCAACATTATATATAGCATTTAATGAAGGGTTGACACTAAAACTCTGTAAACGTGAATTTTTTTCTCACACAGAAATGTTCATTTTGGGTAAACTATCCAGAATACATATTGATGCATTTTTCTATTGCTTGCTATATATTGTTACACCCCTATTACAACCATTTTGAATGTTTGGCCGGCAGAATTCTGCTTGTATCAATGGTTTTAAACGCAGAATACTAATTCGAAGCATCTGCAGTCTGACCAGAGGCATCAGACAGAAGTCTTCACATCTCTGAGCACATTCATTCTGTGCATGGTTTGTCAAGAGGTGTTAGGTTTATGAAAAGCACTCAGGTGGACATATTCGCTCAGGTTAAAGCAGACAGAGTGGCTGAGGCACACCAACATTTACACTGGATGAAAGAGGAAAGATTAGAGCCCTCTGAGCTGCAACAGACTTCATTGATTTATAATTAATCAAGGACAGAGCCGGGTTGCGATATTGCACCTGGACATAATCCTTTTAAATCCTCTGCTTGACATCATAGAAACTAGGAGAATAGATGCTCGCTTCAAACATACAACTATCAATAGTTGAAGAGTGCAATATGAAAGTAAATGCATGACATGAATCAGTGTGAAAGGACTCTGAGGCTTTTGCTTCAGTCAAAATGGCAGTAATGTGGAGTTTGAGGAGCTGTTGATGCACTGCGCCCTCTGCAGGCTGAGCTGAGAATTAAACACTTTCAAAACTATTAAAGGCTATTACATCAAAACTGTTTTGTGGCTTTTAGTCCACGTCTGTTAGCTTTGAGGCACTCTGTATGCAAGCACAGTCCGAAAAATTACTCAAATAAAAATGTATCTACACAATCTAAATGTAAAATCTTCACGTTAAAGATTTTTTTTCTCCCTCTAATAACTCGTGCCACTGACAGGAAACAAGCAGCAAAAAAGAAAAATCTAATTATCAAATAATCTCTCTCTCTCTCTCTCTCATATATATATATATTAGAGATTAAATTTTTATATTAGAGATGCACCGATACTATATATATATATATATACACTGGTACCAATAATAATGCTGTAAATTATACAGGGAAACCATCTCATTTGTAACATTAGTATAATATTAGAGGTTCAAATTAACAACAAAGCCCAAACTATCATATTCAACTGCTATTTATTTTCAGATCTAATAATTACACTCAAATAAAAGCTGAAATGTTTCTATACAACTCAGTTGCACATAAGGTAGTTTTCATAAACACTTGTCTTCTTGATAACTGTATTCTAACATACATATATAATTAACAGTAGTTTTTATAGCTCACTAATGAACTGTGGACATTGAATAAATTTAGTGAGATAAACACAACGTTAAGTGTCATTGTTCACAAGTAGTTTAATTGAAGTCTTTCTGCTGTTGAAACGCCGATTGAGCGATTACATGAGTGTACTGTATCTTTCAACATCACTTTTGATGTTAATGCATGTTTTTTAATGCTGTAACTTGTATTAAAGTGGAAGAAAAGACTCTTAAAATGAGGCGCTACAGCGATCTGTCACGACACATTTAAGAGCATCAAAACGCCATTTAATGTTTAAATTTCGTGATAAAATGGACAGAATTTGAAATATTCAACATTGTTTCAAAGCTCTTTGCAATTATTCAATGGGAAGCACTACAAATAATGTTTGGTGTAGGAAAAACGGCACACCTGGCAACCCTGGCTTGAACTACGGGTTCAATGATTCATAGGGTCAAAATGGACCATATGCCAACTAGTCGAACTTTGACCCCTTCATTTTTCTAGGCTGTGAAGTGAGCTAAAAGGCACTTTGTCATTCGATATGTCCTATCTTAATTCCTGTTACAAAGGATCAAATGTCTACATCAGAAAGAAAGTTACATCTTAACGCCATACCAGTTTTAATGGCTATGTTCGTGGTGAGAGCCAGCTTTAGTTATTCAAAAATAAAACTAAATAAGATGTTTAAGATTCACTTTTTTGAAAGCCTTAAGACTAAAATTCAGATTTACTTGGTTAAAAACCTTTTCAAAAGTATCAACAGTTTATGTGCGAGTCTTGAGTGTCCAATCCGGCATCATGTGAAAATAACTTTAACTATTAAAATGAAATTCACGTCTTAATGCAAGATTTATTTTACATATTTTTTGTTTAATCAACGATCCCATTCCAACTGCTCTTTATTTTTGGTGTATGTATTTAATCTTGGTTTCTGTGAAAGGTATAGAGCATTTTACTGGTTTATTTTTACTGGCTTGTCCATTAGCAGACATTCTTTGATTCAAGAGATTACAAATCATCACTGTATTCAAACTAACACCATATTTCCTTACAGGAAACAAAAATATAAATCTGTAAAACTTCTTGCTTGTTTTTTTCTGAGCAGTCAAAAAGAACTTTGACAACACATTGTTCACGTCCCTGTAAGCATCCAGTTATGAAGGGAAATGTCCTTAAGGAGTAGTTCACTTTGAAATGAAAATTAGCCCATGATTTTCTCACCCTCAAGCCATCCTAGGTGTGTAGGACTTTCTTCTTTCAGACGAACACAATCAGAGTTATATTAAACAATGTCCTGGCTCTTCCAAACTTTATAATGGCTTGAGGGTGAGTAAATCATGGGCTAATTTTAAAATTTAAAGTGAATTACTCCTTTAACAGTCATTAAAGAATGTCACACAAAACAAAAATCTTTTTTAATTTTTCAAGGCCCATTATTTATTTTTTTAACTTCTGATTTTGTGGTGAAATATGACCCTGACATGGTGAAATTAAGCACAAATGAGCTCATCTCTCAATTACACCTCTATTACAGGGAGTCTGCCATGCAGGGAGAACAGGAAATGAGGCAGGAATCGAGACAGGAAGTGATGCAGGAAGTGATGCAGGAAGTGATGCAGGATTTGAGACAGAAAGTGATGCAGGAAGTGAGACAGGAAACGATGCAGGAAGTGAGACAGGAAGTGAGACAGGAAGTGATGCAGGAAGTGAGGCTGGAAGTCAGACAGAAAGTGATGCAGGAAGTAATGCAGGAAGTGAGACAGGAAATTATGCAGGAAGTGAGAAAGGAAGTCATGCAGGAAGTGAGGCTGGAAGTCAGACAGGAATTGAGACAGAAAGTGATGCAGCAAGTGAGACAGGAAATGAGGCAGGAAGTGAGACAGAGAGTGATGCAGGAAGTGAGGCTGGAAGTGAGACAGGAAATGATGCAGGAAGTGAGGCAGTAAGTGATGCAGGAAGTCAGACAGGAAGTGAGACAGGAAGTAAGAACAGAAAGGGTGCTTCTCAATATCCCTCCTCGTTTCCTCCCTCCTCCATCCTATGACCCGGAAACTGATCGTGCTCAGTCATCTTGAAGGACATCTCAATTCTCTAATTGCACCGCGAGGATCGAGGCGTGAGGAGCTTCCTGAGGAGTCGTGAGCGAGGATACATGGGCGTATCCTATGCAGAAGCGTTTTATCGACTAAACGTGACGCACGTATAAATTCTCTTCCGCCTTCACATCGGTCACAATCATTTTAATTTATACTTTACCTTTGTAGTTTAAATAAACCACACATCTCGCATATTTCAACAGGGTATCTTGCTTTATTATTATTTATTATGAATTTCTTAAATAACCGAACTTCAGCAACATAAGGGCAGATCCTTTGAGGCTGCCGATGACGCTGTGAAGTGACACTCGAGTGATCAAGTATTCCAATGTATAAATAAGCTTTCCTTCGATTCCTCCGTCCTCCTTTCCTTTCATCCTACATGCGTTCATATGTGAATTGTGTAAGCTTATTTTGTCCATTAGATCGAAAGATCTGAAAGTGGACAAAAGAGACGGATTAATGGCTACTATGGCTATGTTCACACTGTCAGTCCGAATCCGATTATTTGTGTATCCGATTTGAATCTGATCTAAAATCATTGATGTTCACACTGTGTATCGCAACTGTTCAGATCCACAAAATCCAGTCAGATCAGTCAGACTTAAACGGTTTCCAGAAATGCAATTTGAATAGGATTTCAAACCACATATAAATGTAGCTTGAAACGAATTTGTAAAAATCACATTTCATGCGATTTGTCGTTCACACTTGCAAAATCTGATCGGATATCAATCGTATATGCACACAAAAACAGATTTGGATTGACAGTCTGAACGTAGCCTATAAAGCCCATCCTTCTGAAAAGCACACTGTGCTCTGATTGGTCGGCTGGTGCAGTGTGTTGTGATTGGTCGAGCGCTTCGAGTGTGTTTGGGAAATGTCCTGCTCTTACCATAACCGCCAGTTTTAACACACTACTAACTAACTCAGCCAGGCCCCGCCCCTTTATTCTGCGTATTAATTATTTAAATGAGGAATATTGTGACGCGTTCATTCCCGGAAGAAAACTCAAGACTACAATGTTTCAGGGAGATCAAACACTGACACTGAAATAGAGAACAACTCCCTTTGGATCTCAGCAACAATACACACTAAAGAATGTTGAACGCATACAAAAAGCATAAAGCAATAGGTCCTATTTAATGTAGAGTAACTATCGAAAAGAATATATTTACATTACCAATATTTACATGCGTTTAAATTCATCAACAAAAAAAATCTTCCAAAAAAACGTTTTTTTTTCAGTAGCAATGAAAAAAGCAATTTTAAAAAAGCAACTTTAGCAATGAAAAAAGACACCAATATTTACATTTAAATTCATCAACAACAAAAAAAAAAATCATCAAAAAAAAACTTATATAGTTCTCTGTGGTTCTTAACTGTTTTTATACATGCGTTGACCCAAATCAGTACCAGAATAAAACTGAACCGAAGTGCGGTCACAGGTGTGGGTATATCGGCTACTCAACAGCTTCCAGTGTGGCGCATCCAATCTGATCTGTTTTTAATGGCTTTTAAATCATGTTGCTTCATGTAAAGCCTAAGGGGTTGTACGCACACAAGAGATGTTATTAAATACAAAATCAGCTAGACAGACAGAGAGCAGTGAACAGAACAGAATCCACAGACGCAAACTGTTTTTAACTTGTCACATCTTGCCGTTTTAGGATGATGCATCAAGACCTCCATCTGATTCACATATAAAGTGGTACTAAAACGTATGTGGACATTTAAGTCACACTTAAACATTTCTGAATATCACTGATACAAAATACATAACAAACCAAGCGCCAACTGCAAACAATTGATGCAAGACCTTTTTTCAGATTCTTAGAAACACTTCCATTTAATTTCATATTTATTTCTTTTTAAACCTACTAGTGTTTTAGTGACTGCATGAAGTTCACCTACCCATGTAACCACATGTGCAGTTCAACACATTAACTATGAGCATGATCCACTAACATTTCATTTCATCTATTTCCCCATTTTAACAGTATATATATTGCTTTATAACCTCTTTTTGTGAAACGTTTGGTTGGTTATGAGATATTTTGTTATATGCTATTTACTCCAGTGAATATTTTTCAGGGTTTCAATTTCTTTATGGATACCCAACATAAAGTCTTGGCCCAAAAGTAGGCAATGCTGTTGTGGGGTAGAGGATGGAAAACACTATGACTTTTACACCGATTTCTCACCAATTTGTTTCTGTGTGAGTTTGTTGTGTTCAGCAGGTGAAAAGTTTGATCCTTCCTCAGTGTGTGATCTTTTTACAGTCCCCTGAGTGTATGATGCCCAGTATTTCTCTCTAAGCATTTGCAAAATGGGTAAGTGTATGAAAAAAACGAGTCTTTTTGTCTAAATATATATTAAAATCCACAACCTTAAAAAAAATGGAGCAAATATGTCCAAAACAACTAGTGAATTCACAAGCCTCTCTATAGAGAGCTCTACAGGCATCTAGTGGTTACGCCATAATATTACATGTTTTTCTTTACTCTCACCAGATTGCGCTAATCTGCCTTTACAAATTGGATTTTAAAGGCCTAGTCTCTATTTAAACCTCAAATACTGCATTAAATGAAAAATAATGATGATCATAATTAAAATGGAAAAAAAATGGATCATAATTATTGGATACATATGGATTAGTACCATAAAATTCTCAAAATACAAAAATATTATTGAACAAAAATATATTAATAATTGAAAAATAATATTATATAATTGAGAAATAATGACAAATATTAGGAATTCTTATTTTCAATGGTGAAAAAATGGATCATAATTATTGGATACATATGAATTAGTACCATAAAATGACCTCAAAATAAAAAAAATAAAAAAATATTATTGAACAAAAATATATTAATAATTGAAAATAATATGATATAATTGACAAATAATGACAAATATAAGCAATTATTATTTTCAATGGGAAAAAATGGATAGTGGTGTCAATAGAGGGACAGAAAGCTCTCCAATTTCATCAAAAAGATCTTCATTTTTGTTCAGAAGACGAACAAAACTCTTACAGGTTTGGAACGACATGGGGGTGAGTAATTACTGACAGAATTTACATTTTTGGATGAACTATCCCTTTAATATAAACAATGTTTTGTATGGATGAATCCCAACAGGGACACCAACAGCCACTGACCTGTTCCCTGAACTGCTCCTGAGAGAGACAGTCTGTGACGTTCACGCAGCCCAACAGACAGCCTGTGGGATACTCCGCAGGAAACTGGGGCTCTGCAGCAAAATAACTGAGTTAGAAAACGTATTTATTTATCATTTTTTTTAATGGTTTATTTAGTTGTTTATATGTATATCCATATATTACTGTGATTATATGTTAATTTGTATGTGAGCATTTATTATGCTTGTTTATTTTTATTATGTAACATTTAATTATGTAACAATCTGATGCTTGTACTGTGCTTGAGATGTTTTTCTTAATAAAAAAAAATTGTAACCAAGTTAGGTGAAATAGTAACATTTTACAATAAGTTCCATTAGTTAACATGAACTAAGAATGAACAATACTTCAACAGCATTTATTAATCTTAGTTAATATTAATTTCAACATTTACTAATACAATATTAAAATCAAAGGTTGTATTTGTTAACATTAGTTAATGCACTGTGAACTAACATGAACAAACAATGAACAGCTGGATTTGTATTAACTAACATTAACAAAGATTATGTTTTGCTCATTGTTAGTTCATGTTACTTAATTCATTAACTAATGTTAACTAATGAACCTTATTGTAAAGTGTTACCGGTGAAATTACATTCACATACACCACATTCTAGACATGCCTAAAAGCATTATATAGGTCTAGTATTACTGTTATAAATCCGCGAACATACCATCTGTGTAAATCTGTCGGTACATGGCCTCCACCCCTGCGATCTCTTGAGGAGTCGCTCTGTTAGCAGCGGCAGCGATCCACAGGCGCCCTCTATGGGACGTGTACCATGTTCTGCCTTCAACCCTACACAACACAACAAATGTTTACAACAAATGTTTAAAACAAACTACATAGCAGTGATGAAAAGATGGATCACATTAAATGGTTTGACACAAAGCAATTTTCTTCCCCATGTTATGCATTTAAATGAACAGGAAGTGGGAATGAGGCAATTGTAGACTATTGTAGCAGGAGGCGGGTTTGGGGGTGTGGCTATTGTAACCGGAGGCGGGGTTTGGGTCATGGCTATTGTAGCACGAGGTGGGTTCTGGGCGTGGCTACTGTTGGTGGGCTTGGGGGCGAGGCTATTGTAGCAGGAGGAGGATTTGGGGCGTGACTACTGTAGCAGGAGGCGGGTTTGGGGCGTGGCTACTGTAGCAGGAGGCGGGTTTGGGGCATGGCTACTGTAGCAGGAGGAGGATATGGGGCGTGGCTACTGTAGCAGGAGGCGGGTTTGGGGCGTGGCTACTGTAGCAGGAGGAGGATTTGGGGCGTGACTATTGTAGCAGGAGGCAAATTTGGGGCATGGCTATTGTAGCAGGAGGTGGGTTTGGGGCGTGGCTACTGTAGCAGGAGGCGGGTTTGGGGCATGGCTACTGTAGCAGGAGGAGGATATGGGGCGTGGCTACTGTAGCAGGAGGCGGGTTTGGGGCGTGGCTACTGTAGCAGGAGGAGGATTTGGGGCGTGACTATTGTAGCAGGAGGAGGATTTGGGGCGTGACTACTGTAGCAGGAGGCAAATTTGGGGCATGGCTATTGTAGCAGGAGGTGGGTTTGGGGCGTGGCTATTGTAGCAGGAGGCGGGTTTGGGGCGTGGCTACTGTAGCAGGAGGAGGATTTGGGGCGTGACTACTGTAGCAGGAGGCGGGTTTAGGGCGTGGCTATTGTAGCAGGAGGAGGATTTGGGGCGTGACTACTGTAGCAGGAGGCAGGTTTGGGGCCTGGCTACTGTAGCAGGAGGTGGGTTTGGGGCGTGGCTAAGGTAGCAGGAGGAGGATTTGGGGCATGACTACTGTAGCAGGAGGAGGATTTGGGGCGTGACTACTGTAGCAGGAGGCGGGTTTGGGGCGTGGCCTATTGTAGCAGGAGGAGGATTTGGGGCGTGACTACTGTAGCAGGAGGCGGGTTTGGGGTGTGGCTATTGTAGCAGGAGGAGGATTTGGGGCGTGACTACTGTAGCAGGAGGCGGGTTTGGGGCATGGCTATTGTAGCAGGAGGAGGATTTGGGGCGTGACTACTCTAGCAGGAGGCGGGTTTGGGGCCTGGCTACTGTAGCAGGAGGCGGGTTTGGGGCGTGGCTAAGCTAGCAGGAGGAGGATTTGGGGCGTGACTACTGTAGCAGGAGGCGGGTTTGGGGCATGGCTATTGTAGCAGGAGGAGGATTTGGGGCGTGACTACTGTAGCAGGAGGAGGATATGGGGCGTGACTACTGTAGCAGGAGGCGGGTTTGGGGCATGGCTATTGTAGCAGGAGGAGGATTTGGGGCGTGACTACTGTAGCAGGAGGCGGGTTTGTGCCGTGGCTATTGTAGCAGGAGGAGGATATGGGGCGTGACTACTGTAGCAGGAGGCAGGTTTGGGGCGTGGCTATTGTAGCAGGAGGAGGATTTGGGGCGTGACTACTGTAGCAGGAGGCGGGTTTGGGGTGTGGCTAATGTAGCAGGAGGCGGGTTTGGGGCGTGGCTACTGTAGTATGAACATTTCAAAGTAAACAAGGCTTTGCAATGCGCTACAATGGACACTTCGATACCATACAGAATCACCATGCACCTGTTCAGAAAGACAAATCACTAGTTTATAATATTTACTTTGACATGTCCAGTGTAGACAGACTCAAAGAGTTATGGCGGATCATGCCCTAAGCAGATACATTAGATACGTTTTTTATATCATTCTAGACCGCTAATATAGTATTCCTAATATTTTTGGACCTTTTATTGACAATAGCCTACTTTTACCTGTTAATACATGCCTTCACAAGCACCCATAGAGCTGTGTTTGTGATGCTTAAGTTGGGGGAGGTGCAACGCGCGAAGGTGGTGTTAACAAGGCTGTTTGAAAATATGCCTTTTTTTTTGTAACTTCACTAGGTGACACTAGTTTTGCAGAAACTAAATACTTCATCTCCAACTTACTTGAGTCGGTCGTACAATTTTTTTTTATATCCTTAAAATTAGTTTACACAAAATACAGTGAAATTATTATTGAAATATTGATATCGTCCAGTGTTAACATAGTTTTGACATGTTTATGTAAACTTAGAATGCACCTATTTACTTCTTGCTATTGCTAGACAGACGCAGGTCGTATTTATAATTTAGGGGGAAGAATATTCTCATTTTAGAGACTATTGTATGCACCCCCTGAGCAGGATTTCATGGCGTCTTCAAGTGAACTGTACCTTTTTATGCCCTTTACAAGCAGTGAAGCCCATGGCTGATGCATGCTGAGGCACCAGCCTCCATCTGACATCTCCTGAAGCTCTTTGTCCTGCAGTCTGAGTCGGCTGCGCTCACTTTTCTGTGTATTGCTCACAGCCTTTGATGAAGACTTGCGCGAGGAGTCGCTACAGGCCACGTCAACCCACTGACACAACACAAACACACATGAATGAATAGACATGTACACAGATGCAACTCATATACAACTGGCATTAAAGGGATAGTTCACCCATTTACTCACCCTGAATGTATCCTAGGTGTATATGACTTTCTTCTATCAAACGATTACAATCGGAGTTAAAATAAAAAATGTCCTGGCTCTTCCAAGCTTTATAATGGCATTGAATTGCTGTTTTTGTTTTTAAGTCCATAAAAGTGCATCTATCCATCATAAAAGAGCATCTATCCATCGTAAAAGAGCATCTATCCATCGTAAAAGAGCATCTATCCATCGTAAAAAAGTGCATCTATCCATCATAAAAGTGCATCTATCCATCATAAAAGTGCATCTATCCATCGTAAAAGTGCATCTATCTATCGTAAAAGTGCATATATCCATCATTAAAGAGCATCTATCCATCATAAAAGTGCATCTATCCATCGTAAAAGTGCATCTATCCATCATAAGTTCATCTATCTATCATAAAAGTGCATCTATCCATCGTAAAAGTGCATCTATCCATCGTAAAAGTGCATCTATCCATCGTAAAAGTGCATATATCCATCATAAAAGAGCATCTATCCATCATAAGTTCATCTATCTATCATAAAAGTGCACCTATCCATCGTAAAAGAGCATCTATCCATCGTAAAAAAGTGCATCTATCCATCATAAAAGTGCATCTATCCATCATAAAAGATCATCTATCCATCGTAAAAGTGCATCTATCCATCATAAAAGTGCATCTATCCATCGTAAAAGTGCATCTATCCATCATAAGTTCATCTATCTATCATAAAAGTGCATCTATCCATCATAAAAGAGCATCTATCCATCATAAAAAAGCATCTATCTATCGTAAAAGAGCATCTATCCATCGTAAAAGTGCATCTATCCATCGTAAAAGTGCATCTATCCATCGTAAAAGTGCATCTATCCATCATAATAAGAGCATCTATCCATCATAAAAGAGTATCTATCATCATAAAAGAGCATCTATCATCATAAAGTGCATCTATCCATCATAAAAGAGCATCTATCCATCATAAAAGTGCATCTATCCATCGTAAAAGTGCATCTATCCATCATAAAAGTGCATCTATCCTTCATAAAAGTGCATCTATCCATCATAAAAGAGCATGTATCATCATAAAAGAGCATCTATCCATCGTAAAAGAGCATCTATCCATCGTAAAAGAGCATCTATCCATCGTAAAGGTGCATCTATTCATCGTAAAAGAGCATCTATCCATCATAAAAGAGCATCTATCCATCATAAAAGTGCATCTATCCATCATAAAAGAGCATCTATCCATCATAAAAGAGCATCTATCCATCATGAAAGAGTATCTATCCTTCATAAAAGAGCATCTATCCATCATAAAAGAGCATCTATCTATCATAAAAGAGCATCTTCTGTCCATCATAAAAGAGCATCTATCCATCATAAAAGTGCATCTATCCATCATAAAAGAGCATCTATCCATCATTAAAGTGCATCTTTCCATCTTAAAGAGCATCTATGCATCATAAAAGAGCATCTATACATCGTAAAAGTGCATCTATCCATCATAAACGAGCATCTATCATCATAAAAGAGCATCTATCTATCATAAAAGTGCATCTATCCATCATAAAAGAGCATCTATCCATCGTAAAGGTGCATCTATCCATCATAAAAGAGCATCTATCCATCATAAAAGAGCATCTATTCATCATAAAAGAGCATCTATCCATCATAAAAGTGCATCTATCCATCATAAAAGTGCATCTATCCATCATAAAAGAGCATCTATCCATCGTAAAGGATCCATCTATCCATCGATAGAATCTATCCATCATAAAAGTGCATCTATACATCAAAAAAGAGCTTCTATCCATCATGAAAGAGTATCTATCCATCATAAAAGAGCATCTATCTATCATAAAAGAGCATCTATCCATCGTAAAGGATCCATCTATCCATCGATAGAATCTATCCATCATAAAAGTGCATCTATCCATCAAAAAAGAGCATCTATCCATCATGAAAGAGCATCTATCCATCGTAAAAGAGCATCTATCCATCGTAAAAAAGTGCATCTATCCATCATAAAAGAGCATCTATCCATCGTAAAAGTGCATCTATCCATCATAAAAGTGCATCTATCCATCGTAAAAGTGCATATATCCATCATAAGTTCATCTATCTATCATAAAAGTGCATCTATCCATCATAAAAGAGCATCTATCCATCATAAAAAAGCATCTATCTATCGTAAAAGAGCATCTATCCATCATAAAAGTGCATCTATCCATCGTAAAAGTGCATCTATCCATCGTAAAAGTACATCTATCCATCATAATAAGAGCATCTATCCATCATAAAAGAGCATCTATCCATCATGAAAGAGCATCTATCTATCATAAAAGAGCATCTATCTATCATAAAAGAGCATCTTCTGTCCATCATAAAAGAGCATCTATCCATCATAAAAGTGCATCTATCCATCGTAAAAGTGCATCTATCCATCATAATAAGAGCATCTATCCATCATAAAGTGCATCTATCCATCATAAAAGAGCATCTATCCATCGTAAAAGTGCATCTATCCATCATAAAAGAGCATCTATCATCATAAAGTGCATCTATCCATTATAAAAGAGCATCTATCCATCGTAAAAGTGCATCTATCCATCGTAAAAGTGCATCTATCCATCATAAAAAAGCATCTATCCATCATAAAAGAGCATCTATCCATCATAAAAGAGCATCTATCCATCATAAAAGTGCATCTATCCATCATAAAAGAGCATCTATCCATCATAAAAGAGCATCTATCCATCATAAAAGTGCATCCATCCATCATAAAAGAGTATCTATCCTTCATAAAAGAGCATCTATCCATCATAAAAGTGCATCTGTCCATCATAAAAGTGAATCTGTCCATCATAAAAGTGCATCTATTCATCATAAAAGTGCATCTATCCATCATAAAAGTGCATCTATTCATCATAAAAGTGCATCTGTCCATCATAAAAGTGCATCTGTTCATCATAAAAGTGAATCTGTCCATCATAAAAGTGCATCTATTCATCATAAAAGTGCATCTATCCATCATAAAAGTGCATCTATTCATCATAAAAGTGCATCTGTCCATCATAAAAGTGCATCTATCCATCATAAAAGAGCATCTATTCATCATAAAAGAGCATCTATCCATCATAAAAGTGCATCTATCCATCATGAAAGTGCATCTATCAATCATAAAAGAGCATCTATTCATCATAAAAGAGCATCTATCCATCATGAAAGAGCATCTATCCATCATAAAAGTGCATCTATCCATCATAAAAGTGCATCTATCCATCATAAAAGTGCATCTATCCATCATAAAAGAGCATCTATTCATCATAAAAGAGCATCTATCCATCATGAAAGAGCATCTATCCATCATAAAAGTGCATCTGTCCATCATAAAAGTGAATCTGTCCATCATAAAAGTGCATCTATTCATCATAAAAGAGCATCTATCCATCATGAAAGAGCATCTATCCATCATAAAAGTGCATCTGTCCATCATAAAAGTGAATCTGTCCATCATAAAAGTGCATCTATTCATCATAAAAGTGCATCTATCCATCATAAAAGTGCATCTATTCATCATAAAAGTGCATCTGTTCATCATAAAAGTGAATCTGTCCATCATAAAAGTGCATCTATTCATCATAAAAGTGCATCTATCCATCATAAAAGTGCATCTGTCCATCATAAAAGTGCATCTATCCATCATAAAAGAGCATCTATTCATCATAAAAGAGCATCTATCCATCATAAAAGAGCATCTATCCATCATAAAAGAGCATCTATCCATCATGAAAGTGCATCTATCAATCATAAAAGTGCATCTATTCATCATAAAAGAGCATTTATCCATCATGAAAGAGCATCTATCCATCATAAAAGTGCATCTGTCCATCATAAAAGTGAATCTGTCCATCATAAAAGTGCATCTATTCATCATAAAAGTGCATCTATCCATCATAAAAGTGCATCTATCCATCATAAAAGAGCATCTATCCATCATAAAAGAGCATCTATCATCATAAAAGTGCATCTATCCATCATAAAAGTGCATCTGTCCATCATAAAAGTGCATCTATCCATCATAAAAGAGCATCTATTCATCATAAAAGAGCATCTATCCATCATAAAAGAGCATCTATCCATCATGAAAGTGCATCTATCAATCATAAAAGTGCATCTATTCATCATAAAAGAGCATCTATCCATCATGAAAGAGCATCTATCCATCATAAAAGTGCATCTGTCCATCATAAAAGTGAATCTGTCCATCATAAAAGTGCATCTATTCATCATAAAAGTGCATCTATCCATCATAAAAGTGCATCTATCCATCATAAAAGAGCATCTATCCATCATAAAAGAGCATCTATCATCATAAAAGTGCATCTATCCATCATAAAAGAGCAACTATTCATCGTAAAAGTGCATCTATCCATCATAAAAGAGCATCTATCATCATAAAAGAGCATCTATTCATCGTAAAAGAGCATCTATCCATCGATAGAATCTATCCATCATAAAAGTGCATCTATCCATCAAAAAAGAGCATCTATCCATCATAAAAGAGCATCTATCTATCATAAGAGCATCTATCCATCATAAAAGTGCATCTATCCATCATAAAACAGCATCTATCATCATAAAAGTGCATCTATCATCAAAAAGTGCATCTATCCATCATAAAAGAGCATCTATCATCGTAAAAGTGCATCTATCCATCGTAAAAGAGCATCTATCCATCATAAAAGAGCATCTATCTATCATAAAAGAGCATCTATCCATCATAAAAGTGCATCTATCCATCATAAAAGAGCATCTATCCATCGTAAAGGTGCATCTATCCATCATAAAAGAGCATCTATCCATCATAAAAGAGCATCTATTCATCATAAAAGAGCATCTATCCATCATAAAAGTGCATCTATCATCATAAAAGAGCATCTATCCATCATAAAAGAGCATCTATCCATCATAAAAGAGCATCTATCCATCGTAAAAGAGCATCTATCCATCATAAAAGTGCATCTATCCATCATAAAACAGCATCTATCATCATAAAAGTGCATCTATCATCATAAAAGTGCATCTATCCATCATAAAAGAGCATCTATCATCATAAAAGAGCATCTATTCATCGTAAAAGTGCATCTATCCATCATAAAAGAGCATCTATCATCATAAAAGAGCATCTATTCATCGTAAAAGAGCATCTATCCATCGATAGAATCTATCCATCATAAAAGTGCATCTATCCATCAAAAAAGAGCATCTATCCATCATGAAAGAGTATCTATCCATCATAAAAGAGCATCTATCCATCATAAAAGTGCATCTATCCATCATAAAACAGCATCTATCATCATAAAAGTGCATCTATCATCAAAAAGTGCATCTATCCATCATAAAAGAGCATCTATCATCATAAAAGTGCATCTATACATCGTAAAAGTGCATCTATCCATCGTAAAAGAGCATCTATTCATCGTAAAAGAGCATCTATCCATCATAAAAGAGCAACTATTCATCGTAAAAGTGCATCTATCCATCATAAAAGAGCATCTATCCATCATAAAAGAGCATCTATCCATCATAAAAGAGCATCTATCCATCATAAAAGTGCATCTATCCATCATAAAAGTGCATCTATCCATCATAAAAGAGCATCTATTCATCATAAAAGAGCATCTATCCATCATGAAAGAGTATCTATCCTTCATAAAAGAGCATCTATCCATCATAAAAGTGAATCTGTCCATCATAAAAGTGCATCTATTCATCATAAAAGTGCATCTATCCATCATAAAAGTGCATCTGTCCATCATAAAAGTGCATCTATTCATCATAAAAGTGCATCTATTCATCATAAAAGTGCATCTATTCATCATAAAAGAGCATCTATCCATCATAAAAGAGCATCTATTCATCATAAAAGAGCATCTATCCATCATGAAAGAGTATCTATCCTTCATAAAAGAGCATCTGTCCATCATAAAAGTGAATCTGTCCATCATAAAAGTGCATCTATTCATCATAAAAGTGCATCTATCCATCATAAAAGTGCATCTGTCCATCATAAAAGTGCATCTGTCCATCATAAAAGTGCATCTATTCATCATAAAAGTGCATCTATTCATCATAAAAGTGCATCTATTCATCATAAAAGTGCATCTGTCCATCATAAAAGTGAATCTGTCCATCATAAAAGTGCATCTATTCATCATAAAAGTGCATCTATCCATCATAAAAGTGCATCTGTCCATCATAAAAGTGCATCTGTCCATCATAAAAGTGCATCTATTCATCATAAAAGTGCATCTATCCATCATAAAAGTGCATCTGTCCATCATAAAAGTGAATCTGTCCATCATAAAAGTGCATCTATTCATCATAAAAGTGCATCTATTCATCATAAAAGTGCATCTATTCATCATAAAAGTGCATCTGTCCATCATAAAAGTGCATCTGTTCATCATAAAAGTGAATCTGTCCATCATAAAAGTGCATCTATTCATCATAAAAGTGCATCTATCCATCATAAAAGTGCATCTATTCATCATAAAAGTGCATCTGTCCATCATAAAAGTGCATCTATCCATCATAAAAGAGCATCTATTCATCATAAAAGAGCATCTATCCATCATAAAAGTGCATCTATCCATCATGAAAGTGCATCTATCAATCATAAAAGAGCATCTATCCATCATAAAAGTGCATCTATCCATCATAAAAGTGCATCTATCCATCATAAAAGAGCATCTATTCATCATAAAAGAGCATCTATCCATCATGAAAGAGCATCTATCCATCATAAAAGTGCATCTGTCCATCATAAAAGTGAATCTGTCCATCATAAAAGTGCATCTATTCATCATAAAAGTGCATCTATCCATCATAAAAGTGCATCTATCCATCATAAAAGAGCATCTATTCATCATAAAAGAGCATCTATCCATCATGAAAGAGCATCTATCCATCATAAAAGTGCATCTGTCCATCATAAAAGTGAATCTGTCCATCATAAAAGTGCATCTATTCATCATAAAAGTGCATCTATCCATCATAAAAGTGCATCTATTCATCATAAAAGTGCATCTGTTCATCATAAAAGTGAATCTGTCCATCATAAAAGTGCATCTATTCATCATAAAAGTGCATCTATCCATCATAAAAGTGCATCTGTCCATCATAAAAGTGCATCTATCCATCATAAAAGAGCATCTAT
The DNA here is from genome assembly GCF_051911475.1 of Siphateles boraxobius. Taxonomy (NCBI): domain Eukaryota; kingdom Metazoa; phylum Chordata; class Actinopteri; order Cypriniformes; family Leuciscidae; genus Siphateles; species Siphateles boraxobius. Next base: position 4,073,486 of record NW_027509119.1, on the reverse strand, counting down.
TCATCATAAAAGAGCATCTATCCATCATAAAAGAGCATCTATCCATCATGAAAGTGCATCTATCAATCATAAAAGTGCATCTATCCATCATAAAAGTGCAACTATCCATCATAAAAGTGCAACTACCCATCATAAAAGTGCATCTATCCATCATAAAAGAGCATCTATCCATCGTAAAAAAGCATGATGGATAGATTCTATCGATGGATAGATGGATCCTTTACGATGGATCCACGCAATACTGCCATTATAAAGCTTGGAAGAGCCAGGACATTTTTTAATATAACTCTGATTGTGTTCGTCTGAAAGAAGAATGTCATACACACCTAGGATGGCTTGAGCGTGAGTAAATCATGGGCTAATTTTCATTTTTGGGTGAACTAAATATAAATATAAGCTCTTCAAAATTAGATCATTTGCACCCACCTCTGGCGCTGCCTGAACTATATTGGGGTTGACAAGCTCTCTGAGGTGCTGTCGATCCGTGGAAACAGAATGTTTTGATGTCCGACCAAAAGAACCAGTGTGGATGTCCTTGACTGTATCGTCAAACCTTTGCAACCAAACAATCATAATCATATTATACCTTGTCAATCATGTAATGCAATAAATGCTGCCTTCAAGTCACGTCGAATTGATTGTATTTATGAAATGAACATTGTACATATGAAATTAACCTACTGCACTTGAACAAACCTCACGTCATAATAATGACTACTGAATTATTAAGTAGGAACCTCCCACGGGGACTTAAAGACAGCTTAATACTTCTAAAAAAATATGATAACATGCTCTGTGAAAGCTTTATGCCAGGTTCAGACTACATGATATTTTTGTCTGTTAAAATAGTCAAATTATGCCATTTTGATTCCCAAATTATAAAAACATGAAACATGTCTGACCGCATGTTGCACATCACTTGCCGTCTTTAACGACGTGTGTGATGTCATCGAGAGACTTTAACTAGCAAGTGACTTACGGAAACAAGAGCGTAAACTAACAATGGTTACACTAGCCTAATGCTAATTCTAGTTGTCACCGGGTTGCTGAACCTCCGCTATCGTTCGCCAGCATTTATCTTTTTTAACTCTATGAGGTTTCCACGAGTGACGACAACAACAAAGGCAGGAATATTGTTGCCATCGCTCCACGAGCCTTTCCTCTATTGCATAATTACACCTAGCAGCACCAATATCATCGTCTCTTTTTCGTTTCACCATGTTTGAAAGGCGTGTACGCAAGAGCTTCTGAGCTCCTATTGGTCAACATCACAGATGTATAGAAGCTCGTTTCCGCCACAGAATAAAACATTTTAAAAGACAATTGCGACTTTTTTACTCACAATTACGAGTTAACATCTCGCAATTCAGATTATCTCAGAATTGCAAGACATAAAGTCAGAATTGCAAGAAATAAACTCGTAATTGCTAGATATAAACCCACAATTGTGAGAAATAAACTTGCAATTCAGACTTTTTTTCTCGCAATTTTTCTTGCAATTATAGCACGAAATTACGACATTATATCTCGCAATTCTGACATCTTTTCTGATATTTGTGAGGTATAAACTAGATTTGTAGTCCAATTCGAAGGAAAAAGAGACTTTTCCTCAGAATTGCGAGTTTCTCCCTCACAATTCTTTAGTTTATAACACGCAATTGCGACTTAACATCATGCAATTCTGAGATAAAAATTCAATTCAATTCAGATTGCGAGATAATTCAGATTATCTCAGAATTGCGAGATATAAAGTCAGAATTGCGAGAAATAAACACGTACTTGCTAGATATAATCTCACAATTGTGAGAAATACTCACTTTTTTCTCACAATTTTTCTTGCAATTATAGCACGCAATTGCGACTTTATATTTCGCAATTCTGACATCTTTTCTCATATTTGTGAGATATAAACTAGAATTGTCCAAAAGAAGTCCAATTCTAAGGAAAAAAAGACTTTTCCTCAGAATTGCGAGTTCCTCCCTCTCAATTCTGAGTTTATAACACGCAATTCTGAGATAAAAAGTCAGAATTGTGAGATCAAGAGTCGCAATTACTTTTTTATTTTTGGCGGAAACAAGCTTCCATACACATGTGGCGGAAACCATTTTGAGGTCCGAAAAAAATTAAATAAACATGGTAGTCTTTTTGTCGCGTTAATGACGCACTATATGAGATAAAACTATCAATTCTTGCATCCTGACGCTCATTGTCGTTTATGAATCACCACGAAACCGTGCGTCAAACAGATCACGCAAAAAAAAAAAGGTTGATTTCCTGTAGCCTGAACCCGTCATAAAACTCATCAAAAATGAAATAACTGAAACAACTAATTATGAAGCTGGCTTCTTACTTCTGGTAGTACGGAGTCAGATTCTCCCCTTCATTCAGCACTCGTCTACCCGCAAAGTCGAGTGTGATCTTGCGGTCTTTGCGGGAGGCGTGCCGAAGCTCACGGAGCTCCTCGTCTCGCTTGCGTAAGGCCTCTCTCTCACCTGGAGAAAGCCACTGGTTCGAGTCCGTTGCAAAATAATCGGATTCATCATCCAAGACTTGTGTCCTCTTAACACTAAAAGAAAGTGGAAGAGGTCAAATTGTTGAAAGGGTCATGAAACCCCAAAACACATTTTTTGAGATGTGAAAAATAAAATACTATTCGAATTTTCCGCAGATATAATTAAATGCACTGGGTGGCGCTGTGGAGCGTGTTTAACAAGTGGATTGTATTTGATCACATTGTTGTCGTCTGCCTCGCGAAGTTTGGAATTACTTAGATGAAAATTATATTACAAAATGGAATTACTTTTAATCAATTAGTAAATGATTTTGAGACATATGCTTCCTTTAAAGGGTAACTAAACCTAAACTTTTTTTAGTTAATGATCTGTAAGAATGGGGCTTCATTAGTACTGTTCATTGATTCACGTAACTTTTTTGACATTTGTGTATAAAGTGTTTTACACTTTATTCTACAATATATGGTGTAAAAACGTCTGAGTGCTGCCCTCTTCAGGTTGAACGGTGGCTACTGCAGTTGAATTTTCCTATTGGATGTTTGGGGTGGTTCGTGACGTAAGGGGTTGTTGGTGACATAGGCAAGTTCCATACAGAGAGATGCGTCTCAGGTGCACGCCCCCCTCCGCTGGGCTCTGCCCACTTTTCCAGCATTTTTCAAATATTGCCAATGGGTGGAGTCAGGCTCTGACCAGGGGTTTAGTTACCCTTTAAGTTTTGTTAAGCGCGTCTGTCAGCGCGGCGCGTTTTCTCACTCGAGCATGTGGATATTGTTTTCTCAACATGAACGTGAAACAATATAAACACGATAACGCTGACTCGAGTGCATGTACGTTCTGTAGGATATTAGCGTTTTTTTCTTTTCGTTTGCGCTGCTTTAGCTTAACAAAATGCTTTTGTTCTTTATATTTTTTGTTTACACATATTGTTTAATGTTTTCAACTAAAAGAAAACCGTAAGATATAAAGTAAGCTTGTTCAGGAATAATGACAAAAACCTAAACTTAAAAAATAACGTATTTCTCGTTAAAACGACATTTAAATAAACGAATATTCGATTCTTATGAACCAGAATATTCTAATACAATATTTAAAAAAAAATGCCCATCCCTAGTGAACAGACATGTTCAGGCTACACATCACTGAAAATACTAAAAGCAATCATAAATTTGATCAAAAAGTAGAAATTGGTTATTTAGGCGTTTTTCTGATTAATTTTGTTCTTCCGGGAACTAGTTCTCTAAACATGAACCAGCACAGTGTATGCTCACATATCTTCTTAAAATTAAATATATGTGCAAATAAGGACACTGATACAGCCGTACGTCTAATCATGAACGCGATGACAGGAGGAATTATTCTGATACACAGAAGTTGATGTACACAGACAATTCAAAGAACAATGGATTTAAAACGTAATATGACTTTATTCTTTCTGTTAAACTGACGCCTGTCATTTGATCAGACTGTAGTGCTCGTGAAAGTAATGAATATATTATTACTTTTAAATGTTCTTTCGCATTTCTTCCTCTTCCTTGTGAGTGTGTTATATAGGGTTAAATTTGTAAAATGCATCAAGGTGCCCTCAAATCCGTTTTAGTTGGTCATTTTAATATTCATGTGTCTGAGTGTTTTGCAAGTCTATGTTTTATTGGTTGTTGTCTACCCTCTTCCCACACTCTACAGTCCCACTTTTCCACAACTACACATGCCCTTTTCTTGAGACTTTTTGAACTCTGAGGTGTGAACGACCAGGCTAAAACACTGGGGTTTCATGACACTTTAAAAGTCCACTTTAAATTGAGGTTGAAATGAATCTAACCCTGGCAATCACACCACAACAGTGTATTTGGAGAAGCAGACCTGTTCTTGTCAAACTCCAAAAGTTTGTCTTTGTGCTTTACAGCTTTTTCCAGGCCAGTCTTCATCCTGGCCTCTTGGTGGGGCAGATAGTCCCGTTCAGTTCCCTCTGGGTCCACACAGGAAAACAAAGGGCGTCAGTGTCAAAGTCAAAGGAAAACACATACTGTACAATCACTACATGTCTCACCTCCCATGAGTTTTTTACGGAGCTTTTGACTTTTGTTGGAGTCTCGCTGCAGTATCTCTTGCTCCTCATTTGTACAGACCTGAATTATGAGTGAAAAATGTTAAACAGTGATAATGAAGGCTTCTTAAACAGTTGTTCATCACTATCATAATCAAATTGGCAAGGTCCATAAGATTAGACAAGATACAGAATAGTAGTTGACCGGTATGGGCTTTTCCATGGCCAGTGAAAATATCTATAGTCAATATTTATACTATGATTGAAAAGTTTGGGATCTGAAGATTTTTTTCAAAGAAGAGGCTTCATTAACTTGATCAAAAATACAGTTAAAAACTACAAACAAACTCATAAGTAAAAGATTTGAATGGTAATGAGAATGTTTTCATGATCATTCTAATCCAATTAAAGTCTTTAATTTACTTTGTGCAAAATATATATATATATATTTTTTTTTGTTATGGGTGGAGATGAGACGCATACTTGTTTTCATGAGATTCACCCTTACTCAATTCACAGACACGCACACAAACACACACGAAAATACAAAGCAGTTTTCCAATAAAATGATTGATTATCAGTATTTCCATGTGGAAATGACTACTTCAGACAATCAATTCTCTTAATGCAAATATCTTAAAAATGGCCAAATTAATCTGCCTGGCTGACATAAACTCAGCAAAGAAAAAAATTATAATTTTCTGCACTTGCAAAAAATGAATCCATGAGCTTTTATTTTGACGGACACTGCAGTTGAGCTTTTATTTTAGCGGAAAACTACCATTTCTGTGAGAACAGGTTTACAAATGTGTCCCATTACAAATCTAGTGAATTTGTTTTCCACAATAATGTTGGAAATAGTACAAATGTGAATATATAAATGTGTAACTGGTGCCCGCCACATTGCCAAATGCACACTAAACTCCCAGCACAGCAGAGACTGAGATCACTGCATTATTTCACTGTGAACTGAGAAGTTCTGAGACGTGGAAAACACCGGATCACGAGCTGATCGCGTGAGCAAAGTCTGCACTTTACTTTGAAACACGCAGCACAAACCAGCTATACACTTATTAAATTAAATCACAGTCTTTTGCGATTAGGTAAGGGCAGAAATCCATAACGCGGTTTCCATTTTAGTTCGTTTGACAGATACATGGCCAAAGCAATGATGCAAAACAACGTTAGAGAACTTTAAAATATTTTCGGTTCATTATGAAACTGTTGTGGCTCAGATTCGACTATGATGATATGCCAGAGTCTAGGTCAGCACTTCTCAAAGTACGGACTCCGGTCCGGATCCGGAGGGAATTCAATCCGGACACGCCTCCATTTCGTATTTCAAGAGCACTAATTGTGTGTAAGGGGATTAAAAGTGTGAATTTCCTACTTTGATAAACACATGTTAAAATCATTCGTTTAGTTTTTTTATGTCTTTTTTGAGATGGTCCGAAATTAAAGCGAAGGCGAGATATTTAAAGTTTTCCTCCGTGATTTAGTTGACATCCAGTGAGCGTATGACTTTTGACGTAATCGAGTTTTCAAAGATGATTGGACAGAGAGGTATGCGTTCATTTTTCCCCAATTCTGTTTGATTTGTAACGAGACAGTTGGAGTTGTGAAGAGTGGAAATGTCAAACGACATTATGAAACAAAACAAAAACATTTTGAACGGCAATATCCACAAAATACAGAGATACAAATTAATGTATTTTGAATGCAAAAGGCACCTTATTTATTTCATAAAATGAGTGTTGATTTGTTATGCATGTATATTAAAAACAAGTTTTGTAATAACCAATAGTTCCGGAGCTTTGACATTGAGGAAAATTCAGATTTGGACCTTTTGAATGTCGACTTTGAGAACCCGTGGTCTACGTAATTAATGGGAAAAACGGACAGCTACTTTTGATATCGACCCCTCCTTAGTTCAGGGACTCGTTATTCCATTTCCCCATCGTCAAATGTCTGTGAAATGTGTTCAGTCTATGTCTCAGTTGTCGAATCTTTTAATGTTCATACAAATATTTACTAGGGCTGGGAAAAGATTAATCGCGATTAATCGCATCCAAAATAAAAGTTTGTGTTTACATAATACATGTGTGTGCACTGTGTATAATCATTTTGTATATATAAATACACACACATGCATGTATACATATAAGAATTTTTTTTTATATATATAAAATATTTATATTTATATATAATATAAATTATAAATAAATATATACAGTATATACATGAAAATATTTCTTAAATATATACACATGCATGTGTGTGTATTTATATATATATACAAAATAATTATACACAGTGCACACACATATATTATGTAAACACAAACTTTTATTTTGGATGTGATTAATCGCGATTAATCTTTTCCCAGCCCTAATCTTTACACATGTTAAGAAATTTGCAGGACGAAAAGCAGTTGAAAGTGAGATGGTGGTTTTTTTTAAAGTTTTTTTTTTGCTGAGTTTAAGTCTATCACTAAAGGGGCTTTTGCACCAGGTGGTTCTAGGAACTAGCCATCAGGAACGTTTTTCTGGTTGCATTCGCATCGCCAGTAGGAACTCAGAAGTGACGTAACCCCCGTTTGTTCTTGTGACTTTTATTTTGACGGCTCTGAGAACGCCAGAGCCTCAGCAAACCGTGCTCTCATTCTCCGTGTTCATCAGTCTACGATCTGTCGAACAGTCCTGTCTAACATGTCATTAGATAGAACTGTTATACATAGAAACTAGACAGTAAAGAAAAGTTAACCGTGTGGTTGATATCCAGTGTTGCTAGTGGAGCAGAAACACATAATCATGTTTCTCTTGGTCTTCTCAAAGTTGCATTTGATTTTCTGTTTAGCGTAAACGTTGAGTGGCCCATCTATCACTGTTTTCCATGTTCGTAGAGTTAGTTTCTGGAGTAAATATATAGGCTATAATCTGTGTGTTTACACAGCCTTTTCAAAATTGGCGGGTGCTGGTGTTTCGCGTATGTTCGGCCAATCAAGTCAAGTCAAGTCACCTTTATTTATACAGCGCTTTTTACAATACAAATAGTTTCAAAGCAACTTTACAGAGATAACAGGAAAGTAAAGTAATAGTATTGTTAAATTCAAATTTAAATGTTAAATGTCCCCAACTAAGCAAGCCAAAAGCCAAAGGCGAAAAAAGGCGACAATCAGGGAACACTAACGTCACGAATAGTTCCTATAGTGCTGGTTTAGACCCGACTCTGAAGTAGGAGCTAAATTAGTTCCTCGAAGTAAAATCGTTCCTAGTTCCTGCGGTGCGAACGCGCCAGAAAACGGGTACTTCCACCAATAGTTCTAGGAACTGTGAAAAGGTTCCTCCAGTGTGAAAACCCCTTAAAGGGGAAATTGGCAACTCTAGCTATTTCTTCGCTGATTTTCACTTTTGTTGTCGCATGTTTTCTCATCGAGCTCCCCCTACAGCTGTGAGATGTATATTTCACAACACTGTCGTAAAAAAACTCACTTGCAGCCCCTCCTCCCCCTTTCTACCGCTGCTCATGTGCATTTGTTAATATTGGAGCTGGCCAACTTTATCGTGTGGAGTGTGTCTACCGAGGTGGGTATTACATCACACACATTGAGGGCGGGGTGTGTGTATGTCAAATTGCCGTAAAGCAGTTTGTGTTTCTCGCTCGTTCTCGCTTCTCACGAGACTTCCTATTTCCAACTAACCGGGACGTTAATCCTCATGTTGCAAGGTTGGTTTTCCGTCTGGGAACGTTGGGAGGAGTGGGGAAAGTCACCATTCTCACCAGAACAGGTTATTTAATCATCCAAATGATTTCTAAACCGTTTTATTAAGTTGAAATAGTCACCAAGTTCCCCTTTAACACAGACTGTACTGATGAATAGGAGGCTCACCAGACTGCCGCAGAACAAACAGGGCCCGGATCCCTCTTGCTCACACACTATGCGTCCGCAGCTCAGACAGTTGTTGACGAGTCTGTGTTTCTGAGCCAAACACTCGCAGGACTGACGGCCCGGCAGCAGAACAGCCATCTTATCTCCACCCTCTTTAGCATAAAGACTCACAAACTTGTTCTTCTTCTTCACTGAGCTGGAGCCGCTGTTCTCCTGAGCCTGAAAACAGCAAGCAAAGTCTTTAAGTCTTTCCAGTTCAACTTCATATATAAGTAAGGAATAATTGACGACAGGCTGTTGAATTATTAGAAAAATAATGCATACCCGAAGTGGTAATGTGTTCACGGGTTTTTCTAATAATTCAACGGCCTGAAGTCAATTATTCCGCTTATACTACAGTTACCACACATCGAAACATTGTTCAGATGATGCATTTAAAGACGTTTGTAAAGTTTTTGTCATTAAAACCCTCTTGTATGTAGGACTAATTTTTTACGCATCTAATCCCATGCCTCCGCTGCTAATTCCAAAACGTCCTTTTAGAGTTAGTAACGGAGGGTTGAGCCACTGATAGCAGACCAATGATGGGGACAAACTTATGACTTGCTGAAACATTCGAAGACTGACTGTTTCCATCGACTGTAGCAGGTCTTAAACACCGACTATGAACACAGACTGAACGCGCTGAACACGAGTTTGGGCATGATCAGTCATAAGCATCAAATTACATTCATAACTGGCCTTAGATTAAGTGTGTCCCCGGCTTTATGCAGTTATTAATGCAGTTATTAGAGAGAGAGAGAGAGAGAGAGAGAGAGAAGCATGTGCATCAATATTAGGCTATTATTTATTAATTAATTCAATTCGTTTTAATTAATTAGTTCATTCTTTTTTTCTATTATTGACAGTAGACTAGCCTAATAAATGAAACGCAAAGCCCTTTTAACAAGTAGGCCTATCAATAATTATTTATTTGTTATATAATCTGGAATAATTACGAAAACCCGCGCAGCAGGACTATCAATTTATTTATATATTCAGTTCAATTTTCTGTTGATTATAGATAGGACTATATACTTTATTTATTGAAATTAAACTGCATGTGTCCATTGATTGTGAAGTTAAACATCGAAAATTGCAGATCAAGCATGTTTTTTCTTGTTATGAATTGTATCCTATTTTCCGTTATTACAATAAACTATGCGCAGTGATATGGAACTGTAATTCGGTCAAACCTGCCTGAAACTACTTTAGCAGTGCGTTTCCCTGACAATAATTGCAAACCTTAGAACGTTCTCAACCAATCAGAATCAAGCATTCAACAGCCCTGTAGTATAAGAGTTTACGATATTTAAATAAGGTGACATACCTTCATCAAGTCAATGGGAGTTTTCACAAGCTCCGGCTCTGCCTGACAGACAGTCGCAATCTCTTGCTTGTTTCTTCCCTTTCGTTTGGTCTTCTTCTGGTTGTCTTTGGGAGTTGTGTCTAGACCCTCTGGGGCAGATATTTCATACAATATTACTTTATTGACACTCAACAGATATATTTTCATAGCAATTACAATATTATTGGCAGGGATGCAGAGATCAAGCTATATAGAAGTGCTGTTTAGTACTTTAGTTGCGATAAAATTGACATAGTGACATCTTTTTTCTGTATTGTGACCTATTGAAGAAAAAAAACTTGGTTCTATTCATTGGTTGTTAATTGGATTTTGAGGTATGATGTTGCATGCAAAATGAAGGCAGATAAACGGCAGCTTGAAGAGGGAGGGTTTAAGGCCCGCTGACACCAAGACAAATGTCTGGGGAGTTAAAATTTTTAATTTGATCATTTGAATGAACATTAACATTTGCATGCTGTCAATGCAACAGATTTATTACGGCGAGGTTGGAATCTCTTTTCCATCGCACTGCGAATAAAACACATAATACATGCATACGTGTAACTATGACAAATATCATTCACAGCAAATCAAATACTGGGACAAACATAATAACCTAAATGATAAGAAAAAATATAAAATATAAATAGGGTATTTCAGCATCTTGATAAGGAATAATAGCATATTATACCACTGTATCTCCGCTTCTTTTTTTTTTATAAAAGTGAAAGTCCTCTGACAAATCGCATGGGAAAATCAAATTTCAAATCAAATTTCCAAACCCTTACAGGCCTTTAAGCAGATTAACGGAGAAGTCTAGCATACATCGCCAGAGACATGTCTGCCGTTTTCACCAGAAGGTCGAATTATGAAATTTTGATTAAAAATAACAAGGAAATATGAAAAAAGGAAACGTATACATGGATGAATCATTTCACAATAAGATCTATAACAGACATTTAAACAACTAGATGAATATAAAAGAGGTGTGAATTTTCATTTCATGCCAACTTTAAACCTGACACAGAAGAAGAACATATAGTTTGAACTCAAAAAAAAAACATCAGCCTTATCAAACCGATACAGATTATTGGCCAATATGGAAATTATCCTTAATACTTAAGTTAAATTCTAAATTCTTAATAAACATCAGTGTGTCTGTCTGTATTTACCCATGACTGGCTCTATCCTGAAGACAACTCCCAGACCATCAGGCTCTTGCGTTCGACACCTCTGCCATCTCTGCACCAGCTCATCCACAAACTCCTGCTTCTTCCCTTCCGTTCCTTGTAAGAGATCTCCAACATACTCCACAATTTCATCAGCATTGTCAATGGAAAGGATGTACCTGAGAAACGAAGCAAAAACAAAAATACAGGCATATTACTGACTTACACCCCCAGACAGCAACATAGTGTCGGCCCAGATCCGGCCCACTTCCGAGCCGTGTGGAATCCATGTGTACCAGATGTGCACCGGATCTGGGCAGACACGATGTTTCTTCTCAATTATTTCTTACAAATTAGTTATACAAAGACTGTTTTCTGTTTGGATACTGGAAGCCCAAACATACCCATCACAAACTGTAAAGAATCTACTGTCTGTCATGCGTGTATTAAATCACCACATACATTTCACATAACATGAATATATCTTTCACATATGGTTATTATAAACAGTTATGTAGCAGTATCTGGGACTAAAAATGACATGTACCAAGATGTCTCCATGTATTTTGTCGTGCAATCGTATTATTGGAAGTACGATGTCAAAAAACATGGTAATTAACTTAACATTTTGCAGAAGACAGTGCGGCCCAGCAAGTTATCTCTGTTCGTTATAACGTTACATGAAAGGACTTACATAGACGAATTTGTACACACTTTCTGAATTGTCAGATCTGTCATTTATATTTTAAAACAATTAACGTTATACAATTCACATTAGACAGACTCGCGCACAATTCATCCTCCAGAGGCATAAACATCAACTAAAATGCACTTACTGTACAATGTCGTCGCTTGCCTCTAATCCAAAACAATGCTTTAACTTATCAACAGTCCAGCGAAGCAAAGAATCGGTCATGATGAAGTTAGTAAGCTGTGAGACACTTCAGTGGCTGTACTTTAACTCAGAGCTGTCAGGATCTCTCTCAGAGAGATTGTAATAGCTTCCGGGAGACGTGTTTTAAAATAAAAGTCTCCATCACTCTTTCAGGTCTAGTGTGGTTGGTTAAAACAATAGTTATATTAACTATTTACTGTATATTTTAAAGGCTATTAAAATGTTTGTCGGTGCTTTTCATCAAATGTAATTTTTTATCCCGATCGCTGCTTAAATTTATGAACATCGTCATATGAGACTTGTTACTTTTCTCAACGCTAGACAGGATGAATCAATCATAATTCTTTACAATTACTTGAAGAACTTTATTATTGTAACTTAAAGCATTTTACAGAATTTTTAAAGCCTATTTAAATGTCAGATAAGAATCCATGTGGTATACACCTGAAATACTACATATTATATTTTGGCACTAATATGCCGAAGTTAGATTTTCATTGTAGCTACATGCTGATTTCTTTAATGTAACTTCTCTTTAAAAAAACACAATGTAGAAGACCATGGCTGATGCAGCATGCTGGTGGTCTGGCATGTGCTATGAATGTGTTTTATTAACTTGAAAATAGAGAAATAAGAAAAACACATGTTTTCTTTTAAATGGATGTGTGTGCGCGCATTTCTCTCTCTCTCTCTGTGTGTGTGTGTGTGTGTGTGTGTGTGTGTATGACACCATCTTAATGATTTTGTAGATCTTAAGACATTGTTAAAGGAAAAGACATTAAAGTGGGTTGTACATGTAGCTAATGTTTTTCACCTAGATCCACAGTGCAACACATGATCAAGGACAGACATTGTCTACCTTATGTTCCTATAGTTTATATACAAAATGGTGATCAGGAAAAAACTTTACTATGACATTTATTTTCTCTGTAAATTTAAGACACTTCTAACTAACAGTAGTTCAATGATATTATAATAACTACATGTAACCTCTAACAAGAAATAGTTAACATTATTGCACTGCCTTTCTCTGTTATGCTTTGTCTGTTTGACATATACAATAATGTTTAACAGACTTAGGATGCAAAATAGAAATAAAAGCACAAAAAGTTATTATTTATATACACTTATTTCCAAATAAGAATATAACAGTCAAATGTAAGTTATGCACGGGTAGAAAACCACTTCTCAACCATTGAAATCTCTGAAATGTGCCATTTATAATAATATAAATAATGTAACGCCACTGAACAGATCAAAACAGATTAAATATCACACTAACATAATAAATAAATTATTTTAAAAACGTCCTCCACAGGCTGTATTTGGCCCACGGTCTAAATGTTTGACACACCTACTTTACATCTTCTGGATTTCACATAAACACACTGAAGAGCCGCTGTCAACCCCAACACCAAATCCTGCATAGAGGGGCTCAGTGAATGTGCAGTGGAAGGTGTAAATGTGGATCATTTTGCCTGTTTCAGAGGAAACACTGTAAAAAGACAAAGAGCCAGCTGGCTGATCTAGGTACACACCTATAACGTGAGAACATGACGAGGGCGCGGGGACGTCAGTTCTTGCATTATTATGCCTGGCATAGTAATTTTTACCGGAGCAGACCAGACTCCAGGACTTTCCGTTGAGTCCAAACCTGCAGTCGCTCCCTCCTTTCCTGCTGATACCTCGATATGTGACTGCTATATGACTCCAGCCACTCCATTCAGCCTCCCAGTAACAGCGTCCAGTCAGACTCTCTCCACACAGAACCTGCTCGTAGTGCTCAAATCTTTCTGGATGATCAGGATATGGCTGCTCCTCTTCCAAATATGTTGCCTTTTTGTTGTTTTCAGACAGAATGAGATGAGTGTTCACTGTGTTTTGATCGAATGTGAGATGACAGGAATCTGAAGAGAGATTAAAACATATACCTTTAGGTATATCACATTTAGGGTGATATACCTAAAGATCCTTTATTTTGTCATCTTTGCCTTTGGCACTATTCTATGACTGCTTTTGGATAATTTGGATTATAAAAGCACAATAATATTGAATTGAAAAAAAACTGAATGTGCATGAAGTGTGTTTCAGAGCGAGAACCTACATTTCCGCAGTCCTGGTGTGATCCTGAAGGATTCTCCGTGGTCCAAACTAAACAACACAGAAGAAGGCATGTAAAAATGGTCACGACAAACCATCACCTTCTATCACTTGTCCAGAGTTTGCATGTTGACTGCTGTTATTGCTTTCCCCCCCTCTATCTTTCTATATTTAAAAAACTAAAGGTTATTTTTTGTTGTGGATGTCCCAATGATTTTCACATTTCAGTTAAATGTTCATGTTATATGTGTTGGTTGCATGTAAGTAAATTAAAAATACTGATGGTGTAAAATAGGCACATAATATCGTATCATCGATATATTGATCAATATACCCCTGGATCTAATTTAATTCTAATCCTATCATGGCATGTGTTGAGGTATAGGCAAAGATTGCATCATTTTGTGATATATATACCCCTAATGTACACTACACTATTTCAGGTCTACATACTTGAGTATCTCCAGTGTGCAGTTTGGGTGGTTCAGTCGTTCCGAGAGCATCTTGACTCCGGAGTGTCCTGGGCAATTGTAGCTCAGATCCAACTCTCTCAGGTGTGTTGGGTTTGAACTCAGAGCCGAGGCCAGACAACAACAGCCTTCCTCTGTCACCATACAGCCAGATAATCTAAACATGCATATCAAAAGATAATCAGATAATCTGCATACACACACACACACTGTTTTTAGAACTGTTAAAGACAGATTTTTAGAACTGTTGTACACAGGGGCGTCGCTAGGCCCTTTTTAGGGGGGCTTCAGCCCTAAACTTCTGCCTAGCCCCCCTAAAAATTTGTGATTAATGTAGGCTGCTACACAAATTCGTGTTCGCTTCAGTCTTGTTATAATCAGATTCAGCGCGTTCTTCATCTTCAATCCGCAGCGGCGCCGAGCAGAGAGCACGTCAGAAATAGAGGACACGGTGTGTGTGTGTGTGTGTGTGTGTGTTCATCTGAGCCTCATTGGTCTCTCACTGCTCGTCAATGTCAGAATATTTGAGATGACCAATCAAATCAAAGTAGGAGGGGCTTTATGTTCACAGACGCTGCTGAGCGCGAATTTTAACAGTGTGACTCGACGCGTACGGTCAAGTGCGAGATAAGATGTAAGTAGCTAAACTTAACATTTCATATGTGACATTTTTTTAGGTCATAAATGTTAAACGAATGACAAAAAATAATCAGGCAAACTAATATAGTTTTGTCTAATTTAGCCATTTTGAACGGAAAATAGGCCTATATACCGTTACATAAGTTAGGCCTATTTTCAGTTCCTAAAGTACGTGACATGTAATGTAATAATTTACTGAGGGGACAAGAAACATTAACAAAGCCGTTTTCATCATGTTAGGCACAAGATTAATAATGAATGTGTACATATTGAGAATATGATACAAATTGTAGCCTTTAGTAAATTAAAAAAGCTCAGCTTTAGGAGGGGAAGAGAAAGGGATGAAGAGACTGAGAAAAAAAGAAAGAGTGATGGAGATGAGGAGAGAGCTGGTATTGACAAATAATCTACTGCCCACTGCCATGGTTTTAAAGCTATTTCTTATCCTTTTTTGGTCTTAAAATCGTCTTGAAATGCACATATCAGAGAAATAAAAAAAAATTACCTACCAACCTCAAATTTAGGACCTCTTTGATTATAAAGCCCCGTCTACAGCCCTGTATTAGGCATACGATCAATAATGAATATGTAGCCTACATATTGTGAATGCATTTAATAAACTTAATTACCTAGCTTTAGTAGCTTTCAGTAAATAAATGAGAAAATGATTCATAGGCAAAATCAACCTATCAGTTGACCCTATGTTACTTTCTTCACTGACAGAAAAAAATGAAAAGCCTATATCAGTCAAAGCTCAGCTTTAGGAGGGGAAGAGACAGGGCAAGATAAAAACAAAGAGAAAAAGATTGTGATGCTGATGAGGAGAGAAAAATAATCGGCTGTCTGTTATCCATTTTTTTTGGTCTTCAAAACATCTTAAAATATGTAGATCAGAGAAATCAATTTTCTCGGGGAAACCCAGAACCCCCCTATCTGCCCTCCCTCAAAATAAATTTTCAAAATAATTTAACTGTAAAAAACTCTTAGAAACCTCAGTTTCTCTAGTTGACAGTTTGGACTCTTCAGTCCATCAGAGAGAAGCTTAACTCCTGAATCCTGCAGGTCATTGTTACTCAGGTCCAGCTCTCTCAGTACGGAGTTTGATGACTGTAGAGCTGAGGCCACAATCTCACAAGATTTATCAGAGAGATTACAGTCAGCAAGACTATAAGAGAACAAAACACATTTCAAATTATATCTACAGATAACTGCACAGGGTAATTCAAATAAAGTCCAATATCATTTTCCATAAAGGTGAAGTATGTGGTTTCTGCTACACAAGTGGCATCTATTGGAATTAACCTTGCAAAAGGCCCTTTGACATTTCGTGCCTTCCACGACAGCTCGTCTTTGTGAAGAAATGTCTCAACAAGTGGCATTCTTTCATTTAAAGGTCCAACATATAAGGAATACTTTTAGCTGTGTTGCTATGTGTCATGAGTAAGCAATTGATTAGGCAACACTCAGTCTTGAGTGTCGCGAGCGTCTCTCTTATTATAAACCCATTCTGCATCGGGTGCATTTTTGACATGACATGTCATGACATACTGATTGAGGATGAGTAAACATTATAAACTGGTACATTTTTATTTCTGAACAAGTGAATGATGATGTTTTATTGAAGTTTTCATTGTAGAGTGTTGCATCACAAAGCCTTGTTCGCTTTGAAGCGTGCATCACCTATTTAACTTTTGAAGGTCTAAATGCAGCAAATTTTTGCTTGCACTTTTGTAACCGAAGCTGAATGTCTTTTCCCATGTAATGTGTCAATCATGGTCCTACACCGACTAAACATGGCTAAAGACCGCCTGCTACAGTAGCCAAGGCCCAAACTCTCAGCCTGCTACCACTCTCAATGTTTTGATGGTGCTTTTTGGGGTAGATAAACTCATGAATGGCATAATAGTAGTAGTATATGAACAATAAACTAGGTTAAGAAAATGTATTTGAACATAAAACATATCTTACATACTTCATCTTTAAGCCTGCATCTCACAAGCCCACTCAAAACAACTTGATAACTTTCAAGACTGTCATTCCTACTCTGACTGTTTAGTCGGATTTTGCCAGAGATTCAAAAAATCTTAGCAGAGCTTAATAAGGGAAAATCTACATAGTTGTAAAATGTACATTTATGCAAATTATGAAAAAAGCACCATTCAATTCTTAAGTAATATGAGAATTTAACACTCACAGAGCTTTTCTGCAGTTCTTCACAGCTGGTAAGAGTTTTTTTCGACCTTCTTCCGATGTATTAAATGTCTTAGGATTAAACTCCTCCAACACCTCATCTGACATCTGAAACATGTAGGCGATTGTTGAGCAAAGTGCAGAAGAGAGTTTCTTCTCTGAGTATTTGTCTGATTTCAGAAACTCCTGGATCTCTCTGTACAGAGTCTGATCTTTCATTTCAAAGAGACAAAGATAAAGATTGATGGATCGATCAGCTGAAAGATTATGCCCATGTTTAATTTTGTCTTTAATACAAGCAGTTGTTTTCTCAATGCTCCTTGAACAGCTGTGAGTCTTGGTCAGTAGATCCTTTAAGAGTTTCTGATTGGACTCCAGTGAGATGCCCAGCAGGAACCGGAGGAAAAGATCCAGGTGTCCATTCTCGCTTTCTAAGGCTTTATCTACAGCTCCTCTAAGCAAATTATGCAAGGAATCAAAAAACCTTAGTGCCCCCACAGTGTTAATTACATAACAATAAAACACATAAAAAGCTGCCAGAAACTCCTGAAAGCTCAAATGCACGAAGCAATAAACTTTCCTCTGATGAATCACAGACTCTTCTTTAAATATCTCGGTGCAAATGCCAGAATACACTGAGGCGTCAATGACATCTATCCCACATTCCCTCAGGTCCGCCTCATAGAACATGATGTTGCCCTTCTTCAGTTGATTGAAAGCAAGTTCCGCAAGTTTCAAAATCACTTCCCTGTTGAACTGCAGGAGTCTTCCCGGATCTCTCTCATCATACTTCTGATTCCTGATGTTTATCTGAATGATCAGGAAGTGGATGTACATTTCAGTCAGAGTTTGAGGGATTTCTGCACTGTTGTCTTGTTTCAGGATGTTCTGAAGCACAGTGGATGAGATCCAGCAGAAGACAGGTATGTGGCACATAATGTGGAGGCTTCTTGATCTTCTGATGTGTGAGATAATTCTGCTCGCTTGATGCTGATCGCTGATCCTCTTCCGGAAATATTCCTCCTTCTGAGGGTCATTGAATCCCTGAATTTCTGTCACCCGGTTAATGCAATCTGAAGGGATCTGATTGGCCGCCGCTGGTCTGGAGGTTATCCAGATGAGCGCAGAAGAAAGTAGTTCTCCTCTAATGAGATTTGACATCAACACACCCACTGATGAAGACTCATTCACATCAGAAACTTTCTGTCCGTCTGAAAACATCAGTGTAATTCGGCTTTCATCCAGACCATCAAGGATGAACACCATTTTACATTCATCATAAATCTTTGAGTCCACATCTTGAAGTTCAGGAAGAAAGTCGAGCAGAAGTTTGCAAATACTGTACTGATGATCTTTAATCAAGTTCAACTCTCGAAATGGCAGCACAAACATGAAATCAACATCCTGATTAGCTTTTCCTTCAGCCCAGTCCAGAATGAATTTCTGCACAGAGACTGTTTTTCCAATTCCAGCAACGCCTTTAGTAAGAACAGTCTTTATTGTGTCATTCCCCTCTCTTCTCTTCCCCTCACGTTCAGTTAAGGATTTAAAGATGTCATTGCAGTGGATTTGAGTGTCTTGTGAATGTTGTGTCCTGGGTGTTTTCTCCATCTGTAACACTTCATGTTCTTCATTCACCCCTTCACTCTCTCCCTCTATGATATAGAGCTGTGTGTAGATCCTATTCAGGAGGGTTTGATTCTCCTGTCGTCTGATTCCCTCAAATAAGTTTTCATACTTGTTCCTCATGCTGGATTTGTGTCTCTCTTTGACTCTCTGCAGGACATCATCCACCACCGGCTGCAGGTTTTTAGACTCCTCCAGCCGGGCTGCTTTTGTGTAACAAAGAGCAGAATCAGCAGATCTGCATCCTCCCGAGACTTTATCTGTTCGTAGAATGGGCCGTGTTCTAGATCTCTTCCTGCACTGAGGACAGCCAGAGTCTTCTGATGGACCTGACTTAGTCCAGTAGCAGCTGATACACTGTTTGCAGAAACTATGTCTACAGGAAATAGAGACTGGATCTCTCAGAACCTGCTCACACACTCCACATGTGGAACGAACCTTGGTCAAATCCCTGCAGAGAGACCATAGATTTGTTATCTGGTAACATCGTTAACCCTGCATGCACTTAGTGTCTGAGTGTGAGCTAAACATAGTTGCATACTTGCCTTACATGCACACCTTTTGTTTCAATCGGACTGAATTCATTCTGATTGATGAATCCGAACGTAGGGTTTACATGAACACTAAATAAACTGATTGTAGTTCAAGTTGATGTGCGCGTTTATGTCACAAGCTTTAAATCGGAATTGATTTTGACATGCGCACACTGCACGAATATACAGAGTTTCCCGCTGTTTACGCATAATAACCATTCTCCAAACTAGTTTTAAACAGCAGACTTAATATCCGTCTCTGGTCATAAAGCATATGAGCCTTTTTAACATGCTGCTTGTATTTATCACTCAGTAAAAATGCCCCTCCCAGCACCCAAAACCAGTTGTTTGTGAATGAGAATCTGAAACAAGGACTGGTGGGACTTTGTTCGCTCCACTTCACAGACACAGTGAAAGGAGAATTTTAGAATGACGGGACCTCATTTATATGACACTTTATTCAACAGGAGAAACAGCTTGTTCGCAACATCATATGTCATTACGCTATTGCACATGCTAGGTCCTTTCAGGTTCGGTTTTAAATCCGTTCAAGTGTTTACATGTTCTCTCGATCGGATTAGAAAAGGAATAAACCACCCCTTTCAATCCGATCAAAATTTCATTCGGATCGAGCTCAATCAGATCGATTAAGGTGTTTACATGAAGGCTTTTCAGTCCGATTGAGGCGTAAATCTGATTACTAACGGATTGTTTGGTTGCATGTAAACGTTGCCAATGTTGTATCATGGCCATGGAAAAGAAGTGTACCTATGTTTACCCGTCTGTACTGTATAAATTATTATGGTGTAATCTTGTTTCTCACTTGGGGTCAGAGGTCACTGCTTGACCGCTGAATTCAGGTGGCATGCCCATAGATAGGTCACTCTTCATAGACACACAGCTGGGTCCTGGAGTTCCTGCACTTTTAGCCTGAACAGAAACTCCTTCCTCGCTCTTTTCATGGAAACTCATTTTAGAGGCACTGCTGTTCCTCAGAAGTAGCTGGCATTAGGTCTGTAATACATATCTTAAAATGGGGCATACAATCAATGTTATACAACTGTCCTAAAATGCTGATCTATAAATGCTAATAATACAATATACATAGCACTCCTGGGCAAAAAAATGGCACGTATATTTGAGCAAATTTGTTGAGTTTTTGGCAGAATATGGGAAGTTGTGTGTGGAGTGATGAATCACAATGAAACACAAGTTACATGGTGATGCACCAGATCAGTGTCTTTCAAAAATCTACTGAGAAATAGAATAATAAATGCATCTCTACCACAGTGAATCATGGAGGAAGAGCTTTTTAACTGCTGGTATTGGTGAGCTACTTCATTGAAGTAATTTAATGCTTTGAGGTACAGGAGAATATTGCAGAATGGTTTGCTTCCCACAAATGGTTTGCTTCCCACAAAAAGTAATTTCATTTTGTGATGTTAAGATGTTATTTTTCAACTAGACGATGCTGCTACCCAAACTGCAAAGAACTGGCTTGAGGAACCAATCCTCGGAAGTCCATCGGGCTCATGTTTTGGCCTTGGTCAGAGTCCAGTCCTACTCATGAAATGTTTGAAGCCATTAAGGTTAAGTGGAACAACACTGACAGCAAAAAAAAAAAAAACTGTCTGTAAATTGGGAAAGGCTATTCCGTTGTAAAGTTACTTTACAGTATTTTTGCAATTCTTGCTAATTTCCAGACCAGTGGTTTGAGGTTAAAAAGACCAATAAATATTTTCTCATTTTTATATCGTTTTTTTTTTTGGCCAAGGACTGCGAGAGGTATTCGAAACTTAAGGACAATGTTTTAATAATATTAAAAACCACATAGTACCAACACGAATACAAAGAGATGACGAGTCCTTAACGCACTTTGTCATTTAATCAGAAAAAATCTGATTTTAGTTTGAAAAGTATCAATGAACTTTTATGAACCCCAAAACAGCTGTTTCCTCTTAAAACTTGCATGAATGGAAATCCTGTTTTTCTAGGAAACATTAACGGAAACATGTTTAACCTGAGATATTTTCCTTTAGAATAGTGTCAAATCAAGTAAATGAATGCACAAACTAA
The DNA here is from genome assembly GCF_051911475.1 of Siphateles boraxobius. Classification (NCBI taxonomy): domain Eukaryota; kingdom Metazoa; phylum Chordata; class Actinopteri; order Cypriniformes; family Leuciscidae; genus Siphateles; species Siphateles boraxobius. Next base: position 4,051,955 of record NW_027509119.1, on the reverse strand, counting down.
TATAATAGTCTAATATAGAGAGATCGCATTCACTTCTATGGCGGTTATGGTTCATTTTAGAGATCTAAAACTAAACACAACTAGTCAACCCCGTTTGTAATAATGGTGGATATCTGTCTGCATCGAATCTGAAAAATGTCCTTAACATGTTTGTCACTCCCACAGGATAGCCTACCGACAATACCGTTTTTTATCAAAAATCAAGTTATGGAAACTTACCTCTAAAAACAAAAAACAGGGTCAAACCCAGACAGTCGTAAATAAAGTTGAGCCCTTTTTGTTTCTGTCTGTTGAATCAGGTGGTCTCACTTCATTAGCCTGAACAAACAAACAGCCCGTGAAGTTTCTTCTGCTTTCTCTTCTTCTTCTTCTTTCAGTTTAATGGCGGATCGCAAACCAGCATTTATAGGTGCATACCGCAACCTACTGTACAGGAGTGTGTAATATCAGGGCTTTACATCTTCAGGTCTTAAAAAAAATAATAAAAACAATTTAATATATATATATATATATATATATATATATATATATACATACTCACACAAATATGCAAAATAACCTAACTCAACTATATCTATCCTATTTAATGTTAACTAATCCTGTATTTCTTAGAAAACGAAAGAGAGCCTCCCAACACTCCCTCATCTTCTCATTCCTTCCTAAAATCCCTTCCAAATTCCATCCACGCTCTAATCCGTACATTTTTCCACGTGAAATGATCCTCTCAGCACTATACTTATTACACCACAAAATAACATGCTCAACATTTTCTGGTACATTACAACTGCCACATTTATCAGAAATGCATTTTGCCATTAAAAACAAAGTTGTCTATAATCCGGTGTGTCCAAGTCTTAGTCCTGCAAGAGCCACTTCCTCTTTTCTACACTTTCCTTTATATGTTTTTACTGTGATTGACTTTTGTATATTATAATAGTGTCTTCCTTTGTTATCTGAGTCCCACTTCTTCTGCAACAAATCCCTCACTACCTTATTAATTAATGATTTGGCCTCACCTTTTCCAAATGGAACTTTCATAATTTCATTGTTATTTAAATTCAACGCTCTCTTTGCAATCTCATCTGCCTTCTCATTTCCCTCTACACCAGCATGAGCAGGAACCCAACAAAACTGTACATCCGTTCCAACTCTTTGTATTCTTAACAATGTTGTAAATATTTCCAACAATAAATCATCTCTAGAGGTTTCTTTTGAGTTTAAGCTACTAAGAGCTGCAGCAGAGTCTGAGCAAATTACTTCTGCTTTCTCACACTTCTTGTGAGCCTTTTGTTGCGACAAAAACACCCAAAAAAAATTCCAGATTTCACCATGCTGCAAGGAATGACTCAGTATTTATTGGACTTTCTGTTGTAGTAGTCTATGTAGTTCAATTTAAATGTGTTAAATTTATAAAAATGTTTGTTAAAAATGTATTTTTTTTTACACAATTACTATGTCTCCCCAGCAAAGTCAACTAAAGTGTCAAGCATCGGTGACTGTCGAGTAGTGCTAAAAGAAAGATACTGTCGGTCACGCATAAAGTTGAAGGGTCATGTTTTTTGGTTTCAGATCCTCCACGTTTCTGAGAAAATAAAAGCTGAAGTTGGACATCCATGACTAATGGAGATGAATAAGAGTGAGTGGAACAACAACAAAATATTTGGAGGCACTTACTAAAATTTCGACAAACGAAGCGCATTTTTTATCATTAGAAACACAATACTAACAAATATAAAGACAAATCAAATACGTTTTGATAAATTTTACTGCTGTTGTGTTTTTTATTGTTCAGTGAAATGGCGCCATCCAGTGCGTCTTTAACACAGTCTATGGTCTTTAAATGACAAGTGTGTCATACTGATACATCTTTTTCATTTCCTTGCTTTCTCATACCATGGTGATGAAGTAATCACATTTCATGCATCATTTAAATCATAATTCATACCTGACTCTCCTGCTGTGGATAATCAACCAATTCATTTTTGTTTAAATGTTGTGGGGTTGTTTGTGTGTTAGCCTTAGACCAGCTTAATTTAACAAAACAATAACTTCAGGGATTGCAAGATATGGTCTAATGTTTTTTCCCCCTTCCATGCATTATAAGGAAGGCTTTGTGAAACTGCACAGCTCTTCCAGTTCATATATTGTAGATTTGAACAAAATACATGGACCTACACCAACTACGACCACATTTTCTATCATGAAGTCCCTTCTCACTCAGACACTGATCTATACCTAAATAAATGTATAAAAATAAGTGTTCTCACTGCATACAGAACATGACGCTGATGTCGTGTACATTTTTCAGATAGTCTTTGAGATGCTTCCCAAAACTGACTTATACTGGCCATAACTCAGTTGTGCCCAATTCCATACAGCATTTTTACATTTCACTATTTTTTAAAGTGAGTGACTCAAATAGAATCACTCGCCAAAAACAAACCTGAAATCAGAAAGTCACACAGATACTGAAATTACATGTTTATAGAGACCTCATATGATAAATGTGTTTGTGTATGTTCATGACTCTCAGTGAGAAACGCTAAAGGAATGACAGAGATCATCTTATTCACAGTCACATTTATAGACATGTAGTCTTAATGTGAATTAGTTGCTTGAATGTGTGTCTTCATCTGCAAATCTGCAGAACAACAGAGACTGGATGACAACAATCCGTCCAATCGGAGGTGCTTTTGCCATGGCTTTAAAAACGTTAAAAAATCAGTAATGGCAAACATTTCTAGCAGAGTTCCTCTTTCACTGATTTTTTTTAAGGAACATGTAGTACACATCTAATTCAAACACACCAATTATAAATATAAATGTGTTAGGTTTTTATATATTTAAATCAAGTAGTCTATGTTAATGTCCCTGTGTTGATATCATTATCAATATCATGTTTCTATTTCAAAACGTATACTAGTTATTAATTCAACAAAGTTAGTATCACCCTTGATTCTTTGACAAAATTCCAGTGGGTTTTTCCCAATCATTTCAGAAAATAAACACTGAAATTTGAATAGCATCTGTATAATACAGTTCTCATCTGAACACCAGGTGGAGACAAATATCCATAAACATAAATCAGTCATAATCATTTTAAAGGGATAGTTCACCCAAAATTGTCAAATTATAGTAGTAATTTACTCACCCACAAATTGTTTCAAACCTGTATGAGTTTCTGTCAAAAAATATGATATTTTAAAGAATGTTGGTAACCAGACAGTTGACAACACCCATTGACTTCCAGTAGGAAAAAAATACAATGGAAGTCAATGGCTGATGTCAACTGTCTTTTGTGTTCAACAGAAGATTTTTGTGAACTTTGTAACATCTTAACTTACCAGGCGTTTACTTAGTTTGCTAATACTTGATCCTGAATGTAACGTCTGACAGTCACATGCCACAAATATTTCATTGCCAGTGCTTTGGGGAAAAGCGAATAAGCTCAAGTGATTCACCTGGTTACCAGGTTTAAAGTGGTCATGAACTCACATTACCATGAAATTACCTGTCCTACACTACCTGATTTATCTGGAAAGGCACATACCAGTATCATTATTTACATACAGATGGGGTGAATGTTAATAGGGGTCTCCAGGGAAAAGTTTAAAAACCTTGCTGTATTTTTGTGTAGGGAAGGTACACGCAATCTTGCTCCAACAAAAGTGACAAAAACAAAATGACATTGAACATAAACACTTATACAACACCCAACTCATAAATACAAACTAGAAAATACCATGTTTATTTTTGAAAGTCAACTTCTGTACAGACACATGAATTATTACCAAGCTGTTCCAAGATAAGGATTATTTAAAGTCCCCCTGTGGTGAAAATCAAGCTTTTAATGTTGTATATGTATATGCGGTGTTTTTAATAGGTTTAAAGACAAACCATGTGCAAATTCGACAACATTGCTGAGTATTTACTCCTTAAAACTGCAGTGAACCAAAGACAGTCTCAAAAACACGGTTTGAAATCGCTGGTGTTTCTGACGTCACAAACTACCTTGTAACCAATCAGATCAACGTGTGATCGTCAACGAGTGGATCTCTGAGCTGAGTGAGTGAGTGGAGACGGGGCTCATTTGCATATTCATAGAACCATAGGCTATACTAAATGAGGCAAGGGTGTCGGGTTACATTCAAGCTATTTTAAGGCATGAAGACATTTGTTTTCAAGGAAAACACAATTAGATATGTAATTTTGGTGATCACATGAGTTTTAAGCAATTATTGACTACAGGGGGACTGTAACATATGCTGACCTCATAGCGAGGTATGTTGTCACAATGAAAGAAGCACAAATGGTAGGCTATTAATGAATTACAGCATATAAATGTGTGAAAAATAACACTATCCAATGCAACATACAGTGCATTTCTCAGTTTGTGTGTAAAACCCACAAACAACTGTTTTATGCAATTTGACTTTTAGGTCAAAACTTGTAATATATAGAATTATATTAAACACAATACATTCTTGGCCTCTGATTTAGTTGACTGGAAAGTCAACAAAGAGAGAAATGAGATATAAAAGAACTTCATTCCTAAGAAGTGCATCTCTAAAAGGTTATTTTTGTCATCGTTTGTCACGTCTTCGTGCTCAGCGGACTGTAGCCGTCCTTTCCACATCCAGTGATGCAGTGACCTTTAACTATTAGCCCGAGGCATGTTTTCATGCCTGCTAAACTTGACCTATAGGTTCTATAGACTTTATGCGCCAAAGAAAAGAGGGCGCCGCCATCTTTAGAATATTGTCTTTGAACTTCCGTTTTTGTGGTCGCTCTGTATAGTTTCTATGGCATCGCTGTCGAGGAGTAATTAGCTTTTGAAGTGGATTTACCTAATGTAATGTTAACGAAAGTTATCATGAGGAGTATCATGTTTAAAGCAGATGTCTTAACAAATGTCAGGGAAGATTTTAAAACGAGCCGTTCATTCAAAAATACGCATGGTCGTTGTGAAAATACAAACCGGAAGACAAAAGAAAACGAGCGCAGCGCTGAAAAGGGGCGGGGCTACATAATGTCTATATTATAGACTCTAAAGGGTTTTCATGTAGAAAAAACGTCAACAACCTTCAGATGTCCTGTCTTCATGATCATAAATAAATCCATATAGTTTTGTTTCTGGCTAAGGAATTTCTCTTAAAGGAAGTTACTGCTCATAGAAACCTGTCTGGTGGCTTTGTCATGAAATGTTTTTTTGTTGTTGTTGCAGTATCTTAAAGACTTCTCTTTAAGCCTTTCTATATTTATCTCCAGAACTCAACACACAGCTCTCTGAGGATATTCTAGCTGAAATGAACAAACAAGGTCAGAGGTCATTTACCATTTGGTGCTAAATTTACTGCAGCCATGTTAACATGTCACTGGCAAGTGTTTATAAGAGTGTAGAGATCTCACTCAAGATCTAGTAAGTAAATGTAAAGAGTAAGTAAATGTCAAACAGCAGAGTAACATTCCCAAATGACATATACTTTTACACACATAAATCTTATCTGCTTTCTTACTCTCTCTGTCTCTTTGTGTGCGCTTGATAATAAAGTTGAGATCAGTTACAGAATTTTTGGAGAACACGCAAAAGGCTATTCATGTTCACTGCATGATCTCAAGTTACAAACCTCATACTGTAACACAGTGTTTTGATTCAGCGCCCAAAAATGGGTGTGTATCATCAATAACATACTTTTCACATCACACTCGACATTCCTTTGTCATCTATTGTCAGAATACAATGACTCTATAAGTGTCATGTGTAGCCAGTAAAAAGTTATAGATTTTTATAGAGTGTAGACATCTTAAAGTTTTCCCAAAAATATACATACAAAATATTTTTTTCTGCAAATATCACAATTATACGTTCATAAATATCTACTTTTTCCCCTGAGTCTTGCACTTTATGACATTTTACACCCTGAACTAACCTTACTTTGACATAAAAAGGATAATTTTCCTGATATATTTTAGAGTACTACACACACACAGTCTTAAGTATCTCTGCGATATCCTGTTTTATTTTATTGGTGACACTTTACAATAATGTTCATTAGTTTGTCACATTATTTATCAATCTTTGTTAATGTTAGTTAATAAAAATAAAACTGTTAAATAAAAATGTTTGTTCATGTTAGTTCACAGTGCATTAACTAAAGTTAACAAATACAACCTTTGATTTTAATAACGTATTAGTAAATCTTGAAATCAATAGTTCATGTTAACTAAAGTAGTTAACTAATGTATACTAATCAACCTTATTGTACAGTGTTACCATTTTATTTTTATGGGTGTTTTTGCATGTTGGTCACACCACATAACTTTGATTTAATGGACAAAGATTTTTCAAATAATTATAAGCAGTTGTGTTCAAATATTTTTGTGTACACTTTTGTTTGTGGTGTCGTTGTTACAGTGTACTTACTATAAGGTTAGGGTTTGGTTTAGGGTTAGTTACTTTAGGTATAATTTACAGTTATTGCTATAGTAACTGCATGTAACGTGTGGCAATGTCACTGTAAAATAGTTGCCATACCTATACCTACTACTCAAGGTTTTCTTTTCAATTATGCATTACTTTAAAACTTGCAAGTAAGTCTCATTTTATTTATATAGCATTTTTAATAATTTTAATGCATTTCTTTAAAACTTGCAAGTATCATTTTATTTATATAGCATTTTTAAATGCACAAAGTGCTTTAAGAATACAATCATTAAGAAAACATTCATGAAGAGCTATACACAATGTATGAACAAGAAAATGTAATATACATACAAAATATCAAACCCCAAGACACTTAAAGCACGTCTATACAAAAAAACAGACACACATTCAACACTTGCAAACTATTCCATAACTTTGGAGCCTTTACTACAAATGCTTTATTCTCCTTTAGATTTATATTTGTTTCTTGGAACAGTCTCTTCGTTATGATTATACCCTGACATTTTTGCATGCATGTATGAATTGCATTTTAATGCATTGAAATATTAATAGATCCTTAAAAAAAAATCAAGTCGGCATATATTCCTTGGCATATTCTCACCTACAGCAAGTTAAATCCCAACAGGTCGCTGAGCCAAAGCACTGTGTTTGAGCTTTTGAAGCGATGTGAAGAAGGGCCTGAAATGTGTTTACACTTCTGTGGAAATCTGCAGGAGATTACAGGGCAGTGTAAGAAGACGTGAATGAGGTGTACAGTCCCAGAACTGAGATCATGAAGGTCAGGACCCCCTTTAGAGAGATAATGTGAAACACCTGAAGCCCTCGAGGAGCTCAGAAAGCTTTGTACTGTTGGAAAAAACCTGGAAACGAGGCCCCACCGCTATCAACATAATAACCTTTGCATTATGGACTGAGTTTCATACCAAACGGGTCGTTTGATGCATAGACAAAAATGACAGTTGAGTTTTTGACTAATAATTAAGTTGAATGTTAAGAATTTGAATACCATATAGTTTTTGACTTTAAGACTATATAGTTTTTAAACACGGTTTGAAATCGCTGGTGTTTCTGACGTCACAAACTACCTTGTAACCAATCAGATCAACGTGTGATCGTCAACGAGTGGATCTCTGAGCTGAGTGAGCGAGTGAGTGGAGGCGGGGCTCATTTGCATATTCATAGAACCGCGCATAATGAATGAGGAAAGAGTGTAGAGTTACATTCAACATTTTAAGGCATTAAGAAAAGAAAAAAAGGAAAAAACATTGAAATATGTCATTTTGGTGATCAAAGATGAGTTTTAAGGGATGAAATTATTGACTACACTCACTACAGGGGGGACTTTAATGTTCTTCAAGGTTTACACTCGTTTTGATCAAATTTAAATCCTGAATGACTGGATAAGGATCTTTTGTTCACACTTTCAATGTATTACAAAAATGTGGAGATTTTTATTCGCCTGACTTCCCAGGTTTTAGAAAGCACACTTTTAAAATTAGGTTACCTCATATATCCATGTTTTCAAAAAAACAAAAAACAACAAAAAAAAAAAATTGTTAAAGGGGGAGAATAAAAAAGAAAGGATCTGTTTTATTTTTATGCTTGGCTGTATTTACCTCCACTTTTAGGCTCTGTCCCAAATGATACACTAAGCCTTCGCGATCTTCCTCCGAGTCCACACTTCCGTGAAGTATAATGCTTCGACTGTTGGGTAGAAAGCAAAAGTGCGCATCGAGGGTGCATATCACCCTTCTGAAACCTAAAATGATAAATGGGACACCTTACTGTTGTGTGAAATTGTCATTTGAATAATGCCATTTTCGACAGGGCCTATAGATACTCGCAAACTTCCCTAAGCACTTCACTTCACCGCCATTTCGAAGTGTGTTTAATTTCGTCAAGTGGACGAGGGAAGTATATTTGGACAGACCCTCGACCCCTTGATTTTGACCTCTACTCATATGTACACTTCAGGCAGATCCATAGACCACAATGCAATACTTTTGTGACGTCACAACAGCAACTCGAGCTTGATTCATGTATAAGTGATCTACTGCGAAGGGTCTCAACAGTAGAGGGCACTCGTACTCGTAAGAAACGAACGAGGGGGGGGGGGGGGGATATATTACATCATATTCTTTGTAATATGATGTAATATATCATATTACAAAGAAAAGGTATGCTTCTAAAAAAAAAGAGTCAATAAACAGGATGTTCTGAATGTGTTTTTTCCTTAAGCTATAATGTTGACAACGTTCAATAGCTTTCCTTGTACTAAATATTTGAATGGGTGTATCTACTTAGAAACTGGACTCTTGAGAAATATTCACTGCAGTAAACAGACTGAGTCAAGTTAACAATACAGATGGTTTCAAAGCAGCTTTACAGTGATAATAGGAAATTACAGTAACAGAGATTGTTTTGGCTTTACAGCAGCTCTAGAATAAAGTTATTGTCCAGCTAAAGTTAGTTTTGATTGATTCACTTCCGTTGCAAAGATCATTAGTTCTAACAGAAAACCTTTAATGCGATTCGGCCGCTCATTTGCATAAAACAGTGCCTGGTGGCTCTGAGAATTGACAACTTGCCCCAGTCTCTACCATTTAAACACAAAAGATTTACGTCTTAGATCTTAACAATGTCAATAATTCAATAACATTAGAGAACTGATCAAGAATTTGAATACTCTTCTAGGTTGCTGCATGTGTTCATGCATATAGTCTTGATGTAGATTAGCAGAACATTATGCAAATAAATCAGACAAAGGTTACAACACAAACGCATGACAGAGAGAAAATAATGATGTAATGCCTCACACTCAATGGTTTAACTATAATACTCGTACGGTAAAGTGACCTGCATTGCAATAGACACGCGTGTGTTCCCTGCATGCAGTTTCTTTTATTGGGATGAAACAATGTGCTCAATGTTATCGCTTTCATTCAGTTCATACAGCTGAAGAAAAAACTGTCATACAATCATGCGTTTGAGGTTATGAAGCATTTTTTCAGCTCAGAGTGAGATGAACTTGGTCAAATAAATAAAAACTATTACACACTACATGTCCATGGCAAAAACAGTAGCGACACAGATCACATTCTCTGTCTTTTCTCAAAATAAGCCCTGAGCAAAAGGTCTTGTAAACAAGCATCACATTCACTTACTCGCTTCATAATCAACAACAAAACATTCTCAATCTACCGACTTGAGCTGTTAATTGATTGGTTGCACTGATCACAAGTCTCTTCTCGGATGAAAGGTTATAGATGTTAGAAATCCATGTAGGAAACAGTCGCTCATCGTTTACTCGCGCTCACGTGTGATTTTATTTCCTTAATGGAAGACAAAATTTGATTTTTTGCAGAAACAACTGTGAAAGTGAATGGGGACTGATGATGTCAAGCTCTAAATATAAACACAAAAAGCATGCAAGTGTTACAGAAGTAGTTTATATGACTTCAAAACCAGTGGTTAAGATGCACACGTTCATTGGCACGATGTGTCTTCATGTGCCATCAGTGAATATATGCAAATAAAAAGGAGATTTAAAGAGATAGTTCACCCAAAAATGAAAATTCTGTCAGTATCTACTCTCCCTCATGTTGTTCAACCCCGTTAGACCTTCGGAACATGAATTATGATATTTTTGATTAAATCTGAGAGCTGGATCACTCCTCCATAGGCTACTAAGGGATTGACACTTTTTCCCCGAAAAGTAAATTAAAGACATCGTTAAAATAGTCCAAGTGACTACAGTGGCTCAATCTTAAGTTTATCAAGCGACGTGAATACTTTATGTGCGCAAAAAACCCCCAAAATAACGACTTTATTTCAACTATTCATTTCCTTCTCTGTGGGCCTCGAGTCAGTTCACTAGTGTAACAGCGCAGCGCTTCTGTTGTTGTACGTCACACGCATAACCCACATGACCAGCGTCGGCCAATAGTGAGCCTACGTGTGACGTACAACAGAAGCTCTACGCTATCACACTAGTGAACTGACTCGAGGCCCACAGAGAAGGAAATGAAATAAAGTCGTTATTTTTGTTTGTTTTTGCGCACAAAAAGTATTCTCGTCGTTTGATAAACTTAAGATTGAGCCATTGTAGTCACTTGGACTATTTTAACGATGTCTTTAATGACTTTTCGGGGAACAAGTTTCAATCCCTTAGAAGCCTATGGAGGAGTGATCCAGCTCTCAGATTTAATCAAAAATATCTTAATTCGTGTTCAGAAGATGAACGAAGGTCTCACGGGGTTGGAACAACATGAGGGAGAGTAAATACTGACAGAACTTTCATTTTTGGGTGAACTATCCCTTTAAGGGAAAGAACTTCTTAAATGTCTGCTTTTTCCTCACACAAAGCCATCATGTGACTTCAGAAGACTAAGAATATAACGCATGATTCACACGCACTACTTTTTATACTTTAATGGCGTCATTTTTGGAGCTTGACAGACTGGTCCACATTTACATTCATTATATGAACAAAACAGTGTGAAGATTCTGGATCTCACTTCTCATTTTGGGTTTGGAGTGAAAAGGCGGGTAACAACGCCTTCGTTTAAGACTTTGGCAAACAATCTTTTGAGAAGTGCATGCGGTTTCATTCATGCAGGATTGAGTATGATAGATATGTGCCTTCACTCGCATCAAAAATAAAAGTTTGTGTTTACTTAATATATGTGTGTGTACTGTGTAGAATTATTTTGTATATATAAATGCACACACATGCATGTATATATTTAAGAAACATTTGCATTTATATTATATATAAATATTTTATATATAAATAACACATTTTTCTTAAATATATGCATGCATGTGAGTGTGTATTTATTTATGTATATGACAAACTTTTATTTTGGCGATTAATCGTTGCACAGCCCGAGTTCACTGGCTAACAGAGTTCATGCAAACATGACGGCACTTTTGCGTGACCCAAGAGCTCAACCAGTCATTCCTTGGCGAGTCTCTGTATTAGCGAATACCACTCTGTCCGTTTGCGTGTAATGTATGCGGGTGTTATGATCTGAGCGGGCAGGAGCGGACAGCCTTCGACTCTCACACTCTCACACAGAGCCTCGGCATTACAGATCACGTACATGCCACAGTCAAAGCTGTTCTGCTGCGAGGGGCTTTGCTCCTCAACAAAAGGCACTTTCTCTCCTAGAAAAGCTTCCAGTTTTGCGGCGATACGTCGTGCGTGCAATGAGTTTCCTCCATTTTGAGAATCGAAGTGTGTGAACTGACTGGTGTCTCGTTGATAGAGAAGCAAACTCCAGTGGGAGCCGCCGGCCGTTTGATTGGCGTTATCATTGACCGGCAGAAAAAGCCACTGTCGAGTCGCGAGACTCAGCGGCTCCAGAAACACGGCGAGCTCCTCATGACTCGAAGCGTACTTGATGAACTGAGCGACTTCAGGGCTGATGAAACACACCGTCTCACGCAGACTTTTGAAGCGCTCTGCTGCGAAGTACTCGAAGGCGAAACCGATGACCTGGTCGTTGAGCCAGTGCGGTCCGTTTAACAGGGCGACATCTGAGCGCCGCAGAAGACTGTCCTGGAAACTCAAAACCACTGGATCCATCCTTAATGGATCGGTCCACTGTGGGCATGACAATTTAGAGATGTTACTGATTTATATATGTAGTACCATGTTAATACCATGTAAATACTGGCGGACCGGATATAATTGCGCCATTTAGTGTCAAACGCGTCAAAACAATGAAGCGGTTCACACCTCAAGTGCTCAGGGTCATTTACGGCAATGATCTTTCAGAGCTACCATTTAAAAGTTTGGGATCTGTGAGATTTTAAGATGCTTTTTTTAAAAGAAGTCTCTTCTGCTCACCGAGGCTGCATTTCTTTGATTAAATAAAAAAAGGAATATTGTGAAATATTATTACAAATTAAAATAACTGTTTACTATTTGAATATACTTTAAACTGTAATTTATTCCTGTGATGGTAAAGCTGAATTTTCAGCATCATCTTCAGTGTCACATGATCCTTCAGAAATCATTCTAATATGATGATTTGCTGCTCAAGAAACATTTATTATTATTATTATCAATGTTGAAAACAGGTGTAGTACAATTTTTTTCCGGATTCTTTGATGCATAGAAAAGTTCAAAAGAACAGCATTTATTTAAAATAGAATCTTTTGTAACATTATAAATGTCTTTACTGACACTTTTGTTCAATTTAATGCATCCTTGCCGCATAAAAGTATTAATTTCTTTTAGAAAAAAAAAAATTACTGACCCCCAAACTTTTAAACGGTAGTGTATAAATTACAAAAGCTTTCTATTTCAGATAAATGCTGTTCTTTTGAACTTCTATTCATCAAAGAATCTAGGAAAAAAATTGTAAACAACTGTTTACAAGAGACCGGACAATGGAAGTTGCAATAATAGTCTTTTCTTTACAATTGTAATAATGAATATCAGAGTGAAACGGCTTCTCAAAGAAGAACAAATGTAGGGCAGGGCTTTATTTTGTCCTTTGGGAATTGATAGGATGGTTTTGGTTTGCTATTGGTGGATCTCATGTGAGTGACAGGTAGTCCCGCCCTCGCGCCAGTAAACACGTCATTAGAGAAGAGAAGTCGTTGCAAGAGGGAGGGGAAGTTATTTTGATTCAAGATTGCGACACAAATGATGAATTAAAAACTATAATAATAATAATAACTATAAAGTTCATGCTGACTTTAACTCATAGACTGTTTAACCATCTATCTTTCATTCTACAAACACATTACTTTTCGGCAAAAAGTACTTAATACTTTTTCTTACCACTCTATTGCAATTACTTCTAGTACATCCTCTAGACTCCACGTATTATATGTAGGTAACTTTAAAATAATAGACTATTTACAATTTTATTTATTTTAAACGTGCTCACCATAGCTTTAAGTTGTCTTATTTGTCTCATTGCACAATCACTAGTACTGCACTGCGCAATCATACAGCCCAAACAAACACGATTACATTTCAAAGCTCTCTGCATTCTTCATCTGTTTAAATCACATCGACAACATATAGTTTGTTACCTTGCAAAAGAAACAGTCCCCAAAGTAAGCCTTCATAACGTCCACCTTTCTCTACCACACAAGCGCGATGAGGGCAGGTGCCGTAAACCACTACTGTTGTGATAGAATATGTCGCGCTTCTACACGTTTTGCGACAGTGTTGAGGGGCAGGGCACGTACACGCCTCTTTCCAATGGGAGACGGTGATTGGCTTGCCGCAGCGTGACGCAACTCTGTACGTCGTACTGCGTACTGGCTCTCTGAAAGGCAGCCGCAGCCCATCGCCGCAACTGACTCCGCCCATTCCGCAGCGAGTGCGCGCAGCGCGCGTCTGGACGCTGATGAGAAGCAGCACTGATTAAGCAGAAAAAAAACAGAAAGGAGTTTCAGCGAGCGACTCCCACGAGAAAAGAAACGCCGCACTGTTCGGAAATTTCAATGGGAAGAAGATTGTAGTCATTTTTTGAATCAAAATGGCAGAGTGGCACGTATATTTGGACACGGGAAAGTTGCAACGGATAATTTGAGAGAGACAATTCTGGGATATTAGTGGACTCGAGCTGCGCTGGATTTGATCCGTCCATTAAAGGAGAAGCGCAGCAAACACTGGATTTTTTTTACACTTAACTCAAAGAGGTGAGTTTTGATTTGTTGAAATTATTTTCACGTATGCTTTCGGCGAATTACACAAACTAACTTATCCTGACTCGAAGTTTCTCTGCATCTCCTGCTTTATGTCTATGGTTAATGCGCGCGCTAACTCGTGGCTCACAATACGTGCAAAACAATATTGTGATATTTCTTTTGATTCAGTGTCAACAGACATCAGCATAACTAGTGAATGGTATAATTGGTTTAAATGTGTTAGGATAACTTTAAGCTGTCATTTCTGTGCGGCTGAATAAACAACCTTATTTAAGGTGTGACAGATGTCATGGGTGGAGAGGATGATGATGATGATGATGGTGCATGCATTATTGAAGACTCACTTCAGTCCCAGTGCTGCAGTAATCATGGGCCAAATCTGCACAGTCATCCGGACCCAGTCACAATGTTTTCTCTCTCTCTCTCTCTCTCTCTCTCTCTCTCTCTCTCTCTCTTCCTTCTAAAAGTGTGTGGCCCCTTTAAGTTAAGGCTTAAGGGTGTGTGAATGTCATTGCATTTAAATGGCAAAATATCAAAGCAAGTGGCATCTGCAAACAAACGATGGTACAGCTTTTCTCAGACCTGACTTTACTTCTCTAAACCGTTTCGATGTTTAGTGGATAAATCAGTTCACCTCAAGTTCATTCAGGTGTCACCACAGGTGTAGTTCGTCGCATTAATTATCGACATGTTCCAGTGACATTTGACCATTATAAAGTGTCCACATCAAATAGTTTTTAAAGTCCCCATGAAATTGTTTTTGGCTTTTAGAAAAGAAAAAAAGATGTTTGGCTTTTAGTAATTAGTCTTACTGCTATCTATAAGCTAGTGTGCTCCAAAACCATGACAACATTTGCATTAAAAAAAACGATATAGGCTAAACATTACAGTCCCACTTCCGCCAATGTGGATCAATGATTTTGATGACATCACTCTGCACTTGAACTTCTCATCAGATATTCTGTCCAATCAAATGTTCTCTGGAGTCTGAAGCTCCGCCCCCTGCATTATAAACATAGTTTTTTAACGTAGCTGAAATCGGTCACTTTTCACACATTTATTGTTTTCCACATGGTGAATGGCACATAGTGCACTATAAAGGGGATAGTGAATGATTGAGACAGTGTGAACATGCTTTCCATTGGAGCGAATGAAGTCTGGTTTCATGCGAACCGCTGCTGCTTCGGTCCACATACACGATACACAGCTGCAGACAGAAAACATATTGACCCAATTGAATTCTGCACAGAATGCTGTATTTTAAATATAATAGCGATATGGATGAGTGTATGAGGAGAAACGGTTAGAGATTTGGAGAAAACTGTGGCTTTATCGAGCTCAACGGCTCTGGCCAAGCTGTGATATAAACGAAACGCTATTGGCTATTTTAAAAAGGGGCGGGGCTGTTTAATATGCCCCGCCCCTTTCCCTGTTTCATTGGAAATTACATCAACACATTGAATGCTGTGCGTTTCAAGGAACTTCAGTGGGCGTTTAAACATCAATATATCTGTTGTTTATCATTTAAAACCTAACAAACACTTGTTTTGCATGCTCTTCAAAAATAAATACCACTTGGTTTGATAATGCAATGCATGTCCAAATGCGTTTTGGGATCACTTCACATTTTATCATGTTTGATTTTGTGTTGTCTGTGTATTTTGGAGTTACTGAGGAACATGTCCTCTTGTTGGTGACAGGTTTGTTTCCCAGCACAGGTGATGTGAGGAATGTGAAGCGTTTGTCTCAGCTGTTCGAGATTGTGCCAAGACATGACTTTACTCTGACAACTGGCCTTGTATACGACACCCCAGATATTAGTGTGGTCTTCATGCATGCTTTTGAACCAGAATCATAAGTTACTGTTCTAAATGCATGCACTTACAAGAAAGCACTGTGCCAGCGGTGAAATCATAGTCCTGAATTATTGTATTCATGGATTAACATGACACTTATTTTAAGCATATAGCCTACCATTGCTGTCATTTTATGTTAAACAACCAGAAAAAACATGCATGGTACTATAGAGACTTTTTGTTCAAATCCATAAGATCTCTTTGTAGAGAGGATTTCAGTTTGAAACCAAATCACATCACAAGTTT
Organism: Siphateles boraxobius; assembly: GCF_051911475.1. NCBI lineage: Eukaryota > Metazoa > Chordata > Actinopteri > Cypriniformes > Leuciscidae > Siphateles > Siphateles boraxobius. The sequence continues at coordinate 4,035,731 of NW_027509119.1, read as the reverse complement.
AAAATTCCTTGTTATTAAATATTAACACATGGCAGAAATAGAAGTTGCATCATAGAGCCTGGAGAGAAAGGTAAAAACCGGATGTGAATCACTCTAATTAATTGAAAGCATGAAGCTTACACTGTTTGTGTTTAACAATAATTTATTAAAAGTTTAGGTTAACCCTATGAAATGTCTTATTCCGTTTTATGCTTTAATTCAATTTTAATAATCATTTAATTCATTCTTAAAACTTTAACAATTTATTAATTTATTAAAAAAGGACCTATGCACCCCCCTCCCCCAACCATACATTTCTGTTGTCTTAATTTTTCAGGATTTATGATTTAATAAAATTTATCAAAAACTGTGGTAATCAAATGAAGGCAGAAAACATTACCAATTTAATTAATATCTTGCATGTAATCAAAGGAAAAGGCAACAATTTATTTTATCTTTTAGAAAAGTACTGCATAGCAAAGGTTAGCTAGCTGTTGAAATTAAAAGAAACATGTTATATTTTATAGGCTATATTATATAAGAAACGCCATATTCTTTTAAATAAATCAAGTTTTATTGATTTTATTATTATTACTACTTTGAGAATTACAGCCTAATGTATGATAGTAATATATTTCTGTAATCTCTTCAAGTTAGACCTTTTATTTGACATGTTGTCGTGAACACCTTTGTGTTTCTTTTTGTATATAATATGATATTTTTTATTAAATTAAATGGTGAAGGGACTGAGGTTTATGTCCTGATATAGTGAGACGGCAGACGCTGAAAACACAGCGAGCGTCACGCTTGAGTTTGTGTAGTGGACGAAACTGAAACTTGGATACAGGAAGAAGAATCGGAAATGACGCATATTGCGTCTTAAGGTTGTCCGTGCGTCCAGACGCTAACCGTGCGTCGCCGTTTACATCGGGATATTGCAATTCCTTTTATTATGACTGGATTACAATCCGCCCACATTTTCCGCTTGCCGGAAATCATTGGGTACTGTAGTATATGACTCTGTATGATGAATCTAGCTTGTAGGAGAAATCTGAAGCATTTTTGGACCACAACAATAAGAGGAAACTGCCATAGGAAGTAGTGAAACTCACGGTCATCAAGTTGCCTGGATTTGACTTTGAAGGGGATGCGGTAATCCATACTACAGGCCCTGATGCTACAGAAACCGTGTTCAATGATCTGACTAAACCTTGAACTTCCCCTGTGGTGAAAATCCAGCTTTTAATGTTGTTTATACGTCGGTGTGGTGTTTTTAATATGCTTTAAGACAAACCATGTGTAAATTCATAAGTCGACAGCATTGCTGAGTATTTTCTCCTTAAAACTGCAGTGAACCAAAGACAGTCTCAAAAACACGGGTTGAAATCGTTGGTGTTTCTGACCTCACAAACTACCTTGTAACCAATCAGATCAACGTGTGATCGTCAACGAGTGGATCTCTGAGCTGAGCGAGTGAGTGGAGGCGGGACTCATTTGCATATTCATAGAACTCAGTATACTAAATGAGGCAACGGTGTTGAGTTACATTCAAGATATTTCAGGCATGAAGGATTTTTTCCCAAGGAAAAAACACATTTAAAGGTGCATTGTGTAATATTTAGGAGGATCTTTTGACAGAAATGCAATATCACATACATAACTATGCTTTCAGTGTTGTATTAAGAGCTTACTTAATAAACCGTGATGTTTTTATTACCTTGGAATGAGCCATTTCTGTCTACATACACCGCGGGTCTCCGTACATCGACATGTTTCTACAGTGGCTCTAAAGGGACAAATGCGTTTCGTCGCTATCAATCAGCGAATAAAACACTGGCACAATGATGAACAAGTAACAATAATATTCGCAATAACATATCGTTTTACAGAATAATAAAGTAAACATAATTTCTTAATTTTTTTTGTAAAGAAACTTCATTGCTGAACTGGCTACTCTCTGCGCTCTCAGATGACGACATCACTTCCTGTCTGCCACCGTAACTTCTGTTGCTTGCAATTCTCAACCTCACCACTAGATACCTCTAAAAATCACACACTGCACCTTTAAATATGTCAAATTGGTGATTAAAAGATGAGTTTTAAGGGATACAAGTATTGACTACAGGGGGATTTTAATCGTTACAGCATCTAACCCAACCAAGCATAAGCTGTTTTGTATCACATTTATGTCTTAAATGTTTCTCTCTTGAATATGTCAGCTGTACTTCATACAGTAAAGTTATTTAGCTGAATTGCATATTTCAGGCAGCTGTAAGCAGACAGACAGCTGAAAGGGAGTATGGGTCTTATTCCCCGGCTGTAAATAACTGGAAACAACAGTAATTATTACTTTTACCATTTGTCTGAAGCCCTTCTGTATTTCAGACCCAGGCTAATGCGCGTTGACAGGTCATTGTTCGGTTACCAGCCAAGCCAGTTTTTGTATAAAGATGTTCATTCGTTTGCCATCTTATTCTGCTTACTTTGTGCATTTTGTCTTCAGAAATATGTGTATTGGCTTTCCAAATTGACCACCATATGTGCCAGTCCTAAATTACCGTCAAGCAATAAATCATCTGGGATTTAGGTATCATACGGGCTGTAATTTGTCTTGTTTTTGAGATGATCTGAAATTCAAAGCTTGGTGTTATGTTTGTCCAATCCAGTCAAATATTTGGAGTGGATTTGGATGTTATTCAGGTCCATGTGTTGTTACACTCCAGAACTTACATTTCAAATGACTTTTAAGCCTCCATAAACTCCCAGCAAAATCATTCACTGAAAACATTATTTATGAAGCTTTTATGATGGTTTTTCCTCATAGATCGTGACATTCACGCAAAATTGAAAGTTCTGTAATCTTGTTCACCCTCATGTCGTTCCAAACGCATTAGTCTTTCGTTCATCATTTGAAATGCATATGAAAATGTTTTTAATGAAACCTGAGAGATTTCTATCCCTCCGCTGAAGGTTCATTCGCTTTCATGCTCATAAAAGTTCATAAAAACATTGTAAAAGTAATATGAATTTAATTCTAGTCTTCTGAAGAGACACTTGCTTTATGCTTTTGATCACCGTTGAACCTCATTGGCTCTTATATGTCAAACAAGCATGTTTGAGCTTTTGCTTAACATATTTGTTGTGCTTTATCTGCGTTGATCAATGTTTATGTGAATGAAAGCCTAAATTAAATCTGTTAATATTTCAAGTAGAGATGCTCCGATCAGCATTTTTGGGGCTGATCCCTGATTACCGATCACCAAAATCATGATCTGCCGATCACTGCCGATCACAGAATGGCAGGGGAAAGGGAGTCTTTTATCTATAATCTAGCAGAGTTTGCACCATTTGTAGAAATGTGTTTATTTAATTGTATTTAGAAAATGAGATGTCTTAAGGCTACTGTAGGCCAGCTTTCCCAAATAAGGCAGAGTAACATTAAATAATTCCAAACAAAGAGGGGTCAGGCAGACCAACACACATCAGATCAGCCTAATGGGAGGGGATCAAGTTACACTTAGGCATATTTGGAAATTGTAGCCTCTTAATACACCCACTACATTTACTAATTGGCAACAAAATGTACAACTTGTTACACCAAAACTGGCTACTGATAAAAGGACAAAACTATGGCAAGTTTTTTTTCTGTTATTATTATGAACGTCTGATGTAGTTGAGCAGAATGCTCTTTTATGAAGTTACTTCATTAAAGGACATATTTAATGAGATTATGCCTGAAAAGGTTTTGGATTTTTTATCATATGTTAATGTAAAAATATATATTGTATAAAATGACTTCTTGGTTTGCTTTGTTTTATTGTATTTATATGATATTTGTATTTTTATAATTGATTTTTTGCCATGAAAATAAATTTGAATGCTGACATGGCATTAAATAAAATAATCTGAATCTGATGTAGTTGAGGAACCAACTACGTCAGATCAAAAAAAATAAAATACCACCACCACTTTTGAAACATCTCGCGGCACGAATGTACCAATACAAATAAATAAAAACATCTCCAGTTAACTCAGAGCATTCATTTTGTTCATTAGTTAAATAAGAGGCGATCTAGCACTGAAATGTTTTTTTTTTTTTATCAAGTGATCAAAGTGCTCGTTGCCGCAGCGATCAGTGGCGCAGATACCGCGTTCTGTTGTGGCTCGCGCGGTGCACGGTCTTCACTCGGACGCGCGCTTCAATCCGTTGGGAGACTCCCTATTCGTTCCGGTGAAGGAGAACTCATGTTGCCACTGCCAAGCTCCACTCTGCTGTTGTGGGCCCGTGCGCCACACATGCAGGTGGGAAAAAGTCGCGCGAGTAATTTACGTCACGTGATCGTCTTTTTTGATCGGCGCTTTTGGGGTTCGCCGATCAATCTATTTTTGGCCAATATCGGCTGATCATGATCGGCGTCCGATCAATCGGAGCATCCCTAATTTCAAGGCTTTCTTTTACTTTTTTCTACCTCTTTCTTAACTTTTTGAACACTTTTTTGAAGTTTTGGGTGTTTGGACTTTCAGTGGAGGGACACCGACATCTCAGATTTTTTGTTTCGAAGATGAACGAAAGTTGTACGGGTTTGGAAACGTCATAATGACAGACTTAAACATTTTGGGAAAACTAACCCTTTAAATATAAAAGTCTTTATATAGTGTATGATAACTTTTATTTATTATAACCCATTTTCTTGGTTATTGATTAAAACTCTAGATGTACAATAAGTGATTTCTTAATGCTTCACATTAAAGAATTAGGTGATATTTGGACTTTACTTCTTTCAGGTGTATTAATAAAAAGTTTTCCACCTGAAGTAGTTTTGTTTAGTAGTTTAAGTATATTCACATGAGATGATGGTATATTCTTAAGAATATTTTTTTTCTAAACTGTTATTTTCTAATTTAAAACTTAAGGATATTCGTCTCTGTTACTAAAAATACTTTTTTGTTTAAGATTGTTAAGACAAATCCTAAGAATAATTCAAATTCTTGAAAATATTCTTCCTAAAATTAATTGTAAATAATCTCTTAGAGTTAGGATAGCCTCCAACTTCTCAAAATCCCAAAAGATAAGATGTTTAATGAACTTATTGGGCTGCTTAAAATATGAACACTAGCTAGGCTACATAAAATACATATTAGGTACTATTATTAGGGATGTGCCTGAGTAATCTGTGTGATGCGACATTTCTTTTTTTGCTAAATTCGAAATTGAGTCAAATAGGGACCTTTTTCTAATTACATCATTTTTGGTATGATTTAGCACATATGAGAGAGCGACATATGTCTTGTCATTTATATCAAGAAATTTCTTAACTTTGTGATTTTTCGGGAATCCTTTGAGTCTTGGAAATAGGCTTGGGTCTTGTTCTCTTCATCCATTTTACTGTGATATAAGGCATTATTCATGTTTGTAGCATTTCTTAAACTTAAGTATGAGCAATAGTGATGTTTTGAAATAGTTTGGATGTAAAAGTAAGCCATCTTAAGTAGGTAAGTAGGCGCCTGTCTGCTCTTGATGAATGTGCAGCAGCAGAACAGGTGTTGACAAGACACTTTTTGTAGACTGGGGCCCTAGTAAAGGGGACACTAAAACTGGGCCGTTTCTCTAAAGTACAGGATCGTAAGGGAAAAGTAGCTCTGACCCTCTTATCACAGTGAGAAGAGACCGCACCTGATCTATCTGAGTTAAGGGCTCAGTCTTCACCAGTCCTGCTTAGGGCTGCACGGTATTGAAGGAAAATGCGATATGCGATACAATAATGCTTAAAGTGTGTTGAATAAACTTAAATTATCTTTAAAATATATTTAAAGTGATATTATATGCGTTTCACATTCTTTTTGTGACAAGAAAACATCCCTATAACTTCTGAAAGTGAACAAGTGTTATTTTTACATCAGTGTAAACCACTGGGTTTAGGGTTTCAGGTAGGCCTACATTAGGTTCATTTAACAACAGAAACTGAATAATCAAATGTAAAATTAAAACACGGCTTAGTTTTCACTCTATGAATTAAATGTATATTGTATACTGATTCTTATTAAGGTGAGCCGCGAGACACTACAGGTGAATAGGGTAACATTTTTAACTAGCAGATATCACCATGAAAAGTTGAAGTTCCCAGTTGATTACCTACATTAAGATGAGAAAAAACGTATTACAAGCTTAAATATGCAAATTATGCATTATCTAATTAAATATGCGCTAATTTGCATATATTTAAAAAAAACGAAATCTGAGTATTGGATAAAGCCAGGTTCACATTTTTTTTCATTGTGTTCACATATCAGAAAGGAAAAAATGACTAAGGGATTTATGGATATTTTGTTGTCCTGTAAATCAGAATATACTGTCAATAGCCTTAAATTGATTTTCGCCATGTTTTTTGTAATAAAATGTTATATAAATTAGGCTAGGAATAATATATTTACAAATCCCTCTGTAAATGTCTTCATAATATAACTAGGTACAAGACTGGAAGGTCTGGTGTGTGTATAGGTGTTACTGAAATGGAGATTTCGGACTTGGAGTATGAGAGAAAGGTCATTTTGAGAAACGGGCTTTACAGATTTATATTGTAAAATGAGATCGCGCTTTTAGAGTTAAATCCCCACTTTTACTTTCACGATTGGTTGCTGATAAAAAGAAAATGACCATATTTGGATCCGACAGCATTGTACAGGAGAGAGAGGGATTTCTAACGGTGTGTGTGATGACGGGGTGCAGACAGCGATCGCGGAGCAGTGCGAGGATTTAACACGCCAACTTTTGTTGAATTTATGAGAAATCTACAGACGCAAACAGACAAAGTGTAGTAAAACAAAGACCTAAATGTATATTTCTGACTTTTTTTCACCACAAGTCTGAAAGAAGACATGTTATTGAAGACAAACATCCCAAAATCTCAAAATTGACCAGTGAAAAAACAAAACAATGTTTTTGCCTGCCGTGTCTCGCCTTAAAGCTACAAAAGTTATTCAGCCAAGAGCAGTGAGTGATTTTCTCTGTCTTTTGTTCATGACCCCAGTTATTGCTCGCCGTTGCGTTATGCATATCGCGATATATGTACATAAATTGCGATATTTCGATAGACATTGAGCAGGACTAGGGCTGCACAATATATCAAAACTCTCTTCCAATGTTTGACCGGCCACATGTCAGAAACTAGGGGGTGGAACGGTACACAGAAGTTACGGTTCGGTTCAGACATCACGGTTCGGTACGAGTTCGGTACAATGGAGGGAAAAGCAAAACAAAAATGCAGAAGGCAATTATTTTTATTTTATTATTTTTTACACCCAGTTCTTGCGTCTAAATTATTTGCTTACATTAACAAAATGAGCCAACAAAGCAGACATAAGCCCTTTAAATAAAAATTAATGGCCATGTTTTATAAAAAGGTTCACAAAACTAAATAAAAATGTTTAGAAAATATGTAAGATAACTTTAATTTAGCTGTAGGTTACGTTCTCATACCATTTTTTTTCTAATGTCACAAGGAATAATCTGGTTTACTGCTTTACACGTCATGTTATTTTTTCTATAGTCTAACTTTATAATCGTGACATTACGCCTTCATGCCTGTGTGTTTTGTACCAGACTGCACACACACGAGCTTGGTGACGTACATAGTGCGAGACGAGAGATGTAGTTCATTGAGTGATTTTCACATAAAACTAAATGTTACTCTTCTGTTTCATGACAAACTGCGACTTTCTTGACTTTCATAATTATCTTTTAAATTGACAAACATCATATGTGTAATTCAGGGCACAGTTCAGACAGAATAAAAAGATTAGTTGTCTCTCGCCATTGACTACCATACAAATTTTTTCCAAAATAAGGTCCCATGAGCCGGAAGCGGAGGAGAGGGGCTTAGGCTCTCTATACTGTTATACAAGCGTTTTCTTTCTCAACTGTTTACAAACATAACTGAATGTGTTTGTGAATACTCACCCAGACCGCCAGTTTTACAATTATTTTGTGTGTATTTGACCGTCTAAGCGCAATAAGCAGCAAAAAGAACTCAATTTATTCCTGAGAGGCAGCTTTATGTGCGCACACTTTGGGTGTTTGAGCACAACATGAGTCAAATCATGTGCAATAATGCAATTCCTTGCTGGAATTCAAGCCCTGTAACACCAACAATATTCATCCGGAGCTAAAGAAAGCAGTGAGTGAGGAGAGGCGAGTTTGTTGAGTATGTATCTATTCTGTGGGAAGTTAATATGGGAAGTGTTTCAGATATTTCAGCATTGATATGTATATCGAAAAATCTATATTTTTGACAATGCTACATGCACTTAGTTTATTAATTCAGATGCCTTTTTAAAAGACTACAATTGAAGCGTGTAGGCTATATATATATATATATATATATATATATATATATACACACAGGTGAAACTTGAAAAATTAGAATATTGCGCAAAAGTTTAATTTTGATTATTATAGCTTACAGCTTATGAAAAACCCAAATTCAAAATCTCAGAAAATTTGAATATTACACGAAATCAATAAAAAAAAAGAATTTTAAATACAGAAATGTCGGCCCTCAAAAAATCAAAAAGGAGAAAATTGATTCTTATCTTTCTACGGAATGTTGCAGTGATTATTACAAATTATTTATCCATGCACTTGTAAAAAAATAAAATAAAACAAAATCACATGGGCCATAGTTTTTAATTAAAGACATAAATATACCCTAACTGGACAATAATCCATCACCTCCATCAACTTGTAACTTGCATGAGATTTCTGCAGTTATCAAACGTCAACGAATAAAAAAAAGACCCAGCCTATAACTATCAGGTAGTTTCCTAATACTGGTGTAGGCTATTTTCCACATTCATAAAAGGTAATTTAACCAGTAAAGTCCATAGTTTTAGTGTGTAGTAGGATTATGAGAATTGGGACACAGTCCAGATTTGAAACGCGTCAAACCGTAACTGAAGCTCATTTAATGTTTCTGTTTCTTTTAGGCCTTTGTTTGGATTCTCTTTTTTCATTTGTATAGTTTGGCTTCAATGGAAACAGGAAATTATCGGCCTTATCATCATGACTGACGTGAAATTGGAGCAACAATGTGTTCATTTAGTGTAGTTTAACCATTGTTACATCTTATATTGCACCTTTAAATAACTCTTGGACCATTACTTGTGTGAGGAGGGTCCAGAATTAACTTTTCTCTTAACTAATGCTGTAAACTATACAGGGAACCCCAGTTGATACATCACTATAATATTAAAGGTTAAAATTAACGGATTTGTGGTTCAACTTATAATAATATTTTTTTAATGACAATTGTTTCTACTCGTTTTTTAAATATAAATATTCAACCTGTGGCTTTCATAAAAACATGAAGGATTTATTCAAACACATTTAAAGAATATTGAAGAAGTAAAAATACAGTGAATATGCAATATAGTGCGTAAAATGCTCCTCTCCAAGTTCATATTTCTTAGTTTTTGGACATTGAATTGCTTTTCTAAGACGTTGTTTGACGTCTCTCCGGAGTTGAAACACTGATTGAGCGATTACACGTGAATTGATACAGATTTCGGTAAGTTGTACTGTATCTTTAAACGTACCTATTCTGTTTCTATAATCTTTATAACATTTTAGATTAAACTGGGAAGGGTCATAGCACTTGCCTATTGTTAGTTTAACTGCTTCTATTGTTCTCATTTGTTATTCGCTTTGGATAAAAGCGTCTGCTAAATGAATAAATGTAAATGTACAGTCTGATGTAATTCATGTTCATTTTGTGCTGTAACTAGTAAAGCTGTAGAGATGATCGCTATACTTCACTTCGCTTGAACGGTCTATTTATTGTTTGAATTTCGTAATAAAATTTACAGAATTTAAAAGCTGAGACTTTGTTTCATATCAAAAGTAACAAAGCACTGAGCTTTATTGGATGGGAGGCACAATACAAAGTTTTGTTCATTCATCAACTGAAAACAGGAGATAGTAATATTTATTTTGTGTGCAAAGATGTTACCAAACAGTGAAGTCTTAAAGGAGACACACTCCTCTTAAATGGAGTGTTTAAATCAGAGGCCAATAATTGGTGTAGAAAATAACCCTTTATTTATTAAATCATGGCATTTTTTATTTATTTATGTAAAAATCCTACAATCATTATAAATGCACCTAAAAAATTTAAAATGCAATTCATGACCATTTAAAACAAACAAACAAGCAATTTTAATGGACTGAATTAGCATGCACTTCATGGGATACCCCTCTGAATGTGTGTGATTGTATTTGTTCCTTCGGGGGTTAATAATATCAGTGAAGTCCAGCTATCTGGTGTGTGTTTGTTCGTTCATCTGGCAGACGATGTGAGACAGCTTCTTGTGTCCTCAGGCCTCGTTCTGCTCCGTCTCGCTGTTCGTCCTGAAGTAGAGCTTTCTAAAGGGGAAATGGTGTGTGCATAATCCTTGTTACTGATATATCCAGCCTCAAAACATCTCTTTATCTCCCTGTAATCCTCATTCAACTCGCAACGTGTCTTAACCGTGTACGAGTATGCAAAAAATACTCACAGCTATTCAGGAGGTGTTTGATGTGAGATTTTCAACCAATGAGATTTCATTGTGGGCGGGGCTATCCTGCATAATGAATTTTTTTTTACACAGACTATGATTACTTTCTGGATTATCAAAAGGTTAGTTCACTCAAAAATGAAAATTTTGTCATTAATTACTCACCCTCATGTTGTTCCAAACACCTAAGACTTATGTTCGTCTTCTGAACACAAATGAAGATATTTTTGATGAAATCTGAGAGATTTCTTCACCTCCATTGACAGTATACGCAACTACCACTTTGACGCTTCAAAAAGTTCATAAAGAGATTGTAAAAGAAATATATATTTTCTAAAGAGACACGATCGCTTTATACGATAAAATATAAAATTTAGGCTTTATGAATTTTGAATTTAGCAGGATGGATTTTGATTGGCTGTCAATATTTGTATCACTCATCAGCTGGAAAAAACTGTTTCCCAACAATTGTTTCTCTCTGCCGTTATGGTTTCTATTCTTTTACATTTAGTAAGATTTTTAGAACTATATCTTTGCCGTTATAATTATTGCTCTTGGTGTGAATGTGCCTTTTATGAATTTAGAATTTAGCAGGATGGATTTTGACTGGCTGTCAATATTTTGTATCACTCCTCAGTTGTAAAAATAGCTTTTCAACAATATTCTATACTATATAATTATTGCTCTTGTTGCAAAAGTGCAAAGTCAAATGTGTTGTTTCCCTGTTTTGTTTCCTATCAGAATCTTGCTGGAATAACTTTGATGAAGGTGGGAGCTAATTATGACTTTAGGGAAGGCGGTTTACTGCATCTGTTTTCATTCGGTTCACGAAAAAGCGTAGTGTGTTAAAGGTGTGGCATGCTCATTAAAGTCAATATGAGCACAATAATGTCATGTTTTGGTTTTGGATCTGAGTCACTCTTCCTGTGCCGCCCATGTTGGGGTCTTTGTCCCGGGAACGGGCGCCATAGAGAGGACAGGAAAAGTGCCATTGCCATGGTTGCTTAAATGCCAAGCCTCCACCTTTCTGTACTCGCTCACTGATTTCATTCTCACTGAGTCTCTCTTGGTCATTATTCTTAAAGGTTTAGTTCACCCAATAGTGCTGTCATCATTTACTCACCCTCATGTCGCTCCAAACCAGTTTCATTCATCATGAAAACACAAATGAAGATTGAAATCTGAGATCTGCATTGACAGCTATGCAACTACCACTTTGATGCTTCACAAAGTTCACAAAGAGCATAAAACGAATCCATATGAATTGAGCGGTTTAGTTCAAGTTCAAACGCGATCGCTTTATATGATGAACTGATTGAATTCAGGCTGTTATTCAAATAAAATCATTGATCAGTGAACATAAACAGAAGCTCAACCTCACTTGCAAATAACAAACCTCATTGGTTCTTGCTGAAGCTCAACTGTGCTGCGTAACACGAAAACGAACCCTATTGGTTCTCCCACATCAAGCAAGCATGCTTGATCTTCCGTTTATCATAATTGATGTGTGCGTTTATGAATGTTAGTCAATTTTTATGCCTTTTAGCTTGATAAGCACCAGTAAAGCTACTATGAGAAGCTCTATTGCCAGTTCCTTGAGCTTTCTTGGCCTTTCATTAGCATGCTAAAACTACCGATTTTGTTGGCGGTCTTCATCAGCAGTTGTTGTGCTGAGGTAAAGCTGTATAAGATAAAGTCAAGATCTATGCATTTTTAAATATGCTTGGGTCAACACTGGACTGAAAATGCAGAACATGTGGCCCTAGGCTCTCCTGCTGAAATATTACGTTCTTCTAACCATCTATAACAAAACCCAGAGGATCCAGGAAACATGCATAAAGCCTTGCGTTGCAGTCGATGTCAACACTGAACGCTCCTGTCAGCATCTAGTGTTACTCATGCATGATTGTGTTATAGCATGGGACGCTGGGTAAATAAAGCACAACTGCAGCTCCAGAAAGGCTTTGTGTGCTGTCAGAGGGGTCTGTCTCTTTAATTACATTAAAGACTATGACGTGAGCTTGAGCACATGTGCCGAGGTCAGCAGACACACTGGAGTGTCGCTCAGCACCGATCACATGTCTGAATGCAGGACTGCCATTGGCTAACGGCTCCAACTTGTGACGGCATGGGTCAGATAGCCAGATGCAGGGTCATTGTGTCATTAAGTCCCTGAAGGCACTCCAAAGCAGGGCTGTGAAACGATTAATTGTGATTAATCGCATCCAAAATAAAAGTTTGTTTACACATAATTTGTGTGTGTACGGTGTTTAAGTATTTTGTCTATATAAATAAACATACATGCATGTGTATATATATTTAAGTATTTGCATGTATACTATTTTTAACTTGTATAAATAAATAAAAATTCTTAAATGTATACATGCATTTATTATTGCACAAAATAATTATACACAGTACACACACACATGTAACCCTGGACCACACAACCAGTCACATGGGTACATTTTTTGAAATTGACTAAATAAGCTTTCCATTGATTTATGGTTTGGTAGGATATTACAATATTTGGCCGAGATGCAACTATTTGAAAATCTGGAATCTGAGGGTGCAAAAAAATCGAAACATTGAGAAAATCAATGTTTAAAGTTGTCCATTTATGTACACGATTGTGCTGCAATCACTCACAAAAATAAATGTTTTATATTTATGGTAGGAAATTTACAAAATATCTTCATGGAACATGATCTTTACTTAATATCCTAATGATTTTTGGCATAAAAAAATCGATAATTTTGACCCGTACAATGTATGGTTGGCTATTGCCACAAATATTCCTGTGCGATTTATGACTGGTTTTGTGATCCAGGGTCAAATATATTATGTAAACGCAAACTTTTATTTTGGTTGCGATTAATTGTTTCACAGCCATACTCTAAAGTGTCCATGGAGATTATATAGTCTTTCCAGACATTTCTGACAATTTACACATTTTCACGGAGTATCTTTAAAGGGGTCCTATTATACTTTTTTTTTCATTTTCAACATTATTGGCAGGTACAAGCTGTACGATTTTAGCGCCGATTTCCACCTGCTGACAGTTTTGTTGATATCGCTCACAAACGCTAAAAATTGGAGGCTTTATTGGTACTCGTTCTGAAACATGTTTTGACTGGAAATTACATCAGTGACGAACTACAGCCAATGAGAGCTGCAACAGAACATCAGCAAGCATGGCTTCTGCAAGCAACCATTCTCTCCTTCATCTTTCTGCTGCAAATTGGCGCAAACAAGGGGATTTCGCACCGGATAGTTCTAGGAACTAACCACCAGGATGGCTCCCCGAGAACTAATGCTTCCCCTGGGAACGTTTTCTGATTGTGACTTTTATTTTGACGGCTCTGAGAATGCCAGAGCCTCAGCAAACAGTGCTCGCAGTCTCCGATTTTTACGATCTGTCTAATATGTTATTAGATAGAACTATAATACATATAAAGTAGACAGTAATGAAAAGCTAGTAGCTTATGCCGTGTGGTTGACGTACAGTGTCGCTAGCTGAGCAGAAATAGCCTGCATAATCATATCTCTCTTGGTCCCCTCAAAGTTGTGTTGGATTCTCTCCTCAGCGTAAAGGTTGAGAGGCCCATCTATCACTGTTTTCCATGTTCGTAGAGATAGTTTATGGAGTAAATTATATAGGCTATAATCTGCCTTTTTATTAATGACTGGTGCTGGTGAAATTTATCCACTCTCCCGGGACACTGAATGTCCCGGTTTTCGAAAGGCTACGTGAATATGTATGTTCAATTGAGTATTTTCTCTACACTTGAAATAGACTGGTCGGTGTCTCTTGTGTGTAGAATGCGTTATCATCGGCTCTGGGACGTGTGCCGTGACGTAGGCTACGTCAGCTAGCGCGTCTGTCTTGGCAGCTGGCCAGTTACTACAGGTGGCAATTAGAGAAGCAGTGAAGAAGATTGTACGTCAACGTTGTTCGTTAGCGTTAACTTGGGTGGCGAGACGGAGGACGAAGATGACAGTGTGTTCACAAAGACTGACATGCCAGTAAAAAGAAAACGAAACATTCGACATACTTTAATAATGACCGGATGAAAAATAACAATTACTCCACATGGATAAAGCCAACACCAGGCGACCTACTATGCAAATGCAAATCTAATGTCATCCCTCTACTTATTTCTTTACCAAAGAGGAAGCAAGCACCAGTATCTCAGCAATCAGGTAAGCTTTAAGTTAAGTAAGATAAGTTCTAATATCTAATATTCACGACTATGCACAATCTTACCTCACAAAGGCCAATTTTGTCTTCTGGGTCTAATGTCTAATGGACATTTTCACTTGTGAGCAAAGCGGTGGCCGGGTCATCGATATGTCCAGGTTTTTTATCAGAAGAGTATATTTTTTATACCGGAAGAGTTCGTCGAACTAAAATAGTTCCTAGTTCCTGCGGTGCGAACGCGCCAAAATCCGGGTACTTCCTCCAATAGTTCTAGGAACTGTGAAAAGGTTCCTCCGGTGCGAAAGCCCCTACAGACAACTTTGATCACAAGTTTCTTGCATGCATTATTTTAACAAGAACAGGAGAACAACTCCTACCTCATGCCTGATCTTACATAATTTCCTGTATCCTGTAAGTTCTCGCATGTGTTTTGTTGTGAAACATAGTTGGTTGACCAGATAGAGTTGTCGGCGTTTCATTCTATTGAAATGTTGTGTAATGTGTGACCCACGGCAGGGTTTCCCGCAGGATTTTGTGAAACTGTGGTGGGTGGATCTCGGTCCCACGGCATGCTCCCCCTTAAGAAAATCTTTGTACATTTTTAAGTTAAATTCAGCTATCTGGTGCACTTTAAGAGTTCAAAATAACTAAGAGCTCCAACCCATATTCAGTGTGCAAATTGATCACACAAAAAAGTCAGTGCATTGACTTGTACCTGAACTTTAAAGTGGACTCAAACCTTTTTTTAGTTGTAAGTTGTAATACTACTAATAAAAAAAGAATGATAATTTTAGTAATAGCCATATATTTTAAAACAAATGCATTGAAAAATAAATTAAACCAATTAGTTTTGTCGTAATTTCTATACTTGAAAGAGATAATCATAAGCGCTTTTATTTTGATGGAAACTGCAATCGTGTTTTTTTTTTTTATTTACAAATATGTCTCATCTATCTAGTGAATCTAGTGAAATGCTGTAATCTTCAACTATGCAGATGTGAAAATAATGCGTAACTGCATCCCCAAATTTTCGCTAAACTAGCACACAGAGTTCACTGCATTCATTCACTGTGAACTGAGGCACAAAGCTGATCACATGAGCGCAGTGCGAACAGACATCTTTTGATTAGGACACAAAGCCTTATTGGTCTTGATTTTAGTTTGTTTGACAATAATACTGCAAAACACAACATTAAAGACCTTTTATGTTATTATAAGAAGTTCAAAAATTTTAATATTTTCGGGCTGCCACAGTCTACTTAATGAATGGGAAGCACTGAAATCTATTTGTGACGGTCAATGTTGATATTGTGACATCTTGAGTTTTCTTCCGGGAACGAACACGTCACAATTTTCCTCATTTAAAATAATTGCAACCGAGGCATATGTAAATTAAAGGGGCGGGGCCTTGTTGAGTTAGTAAGTAGTGTGTTAAAACTGGTGGTTATGGTAATGGGTGTGACTTTTCCCAAACATGCTCAAAGCGCTTGACCAATCACAACACACCGGTCCAGCCAACCAATCAGAGCACAGTGTGTTTTTCAGAAGGAGGGGCTTCATAGAGACAGGAACTAAACAGAGCGTTACTGACAGACTGGAAAGAGAAGAGCTGCAACAATGGAGCATATGGGAAAAATAATGTTTTCTGAAAACTCAAGCATGAGTTATAGGCTATTCCTCAGATCAAGCAAAGCACGTGAACAGTGAATTGCCCGATAAAGTATTGAAAATGTGATTTGATTTGATTTTTTTTTTCTCTAGGCATAGTCTGTAGATTCGATTAGAAACATTGATGCATGTTTGAGTAATAGTGTAAGTAGGAGTTTCCTTAATGAACTCATGATGTTCATTTCTCCTGTACGAGAGGTCAGACCAAGATTTATAGCTCGGTGATATGACTCATTCACTCCTTGGTGAAGTTTTCCACAAATTATCATTGCAAAGACTCTCCAGACCACCCTGTATGTTTCTGATTCACAGTCGTCTTGTGTAGCTCGAATGAAGATGACTGCACTAATACACAAATTATATGATCAATGAGTTATGATAACATATGTTTTTACGTTGCTTTAACTCATCAAAATAAGTTAAGCAATTTTCAACTTAATACAAGATTTAAGTCAGTTTAATCTAATATAAGTTGAAATGACTTAAACATCCAAGTTGATTGTACTTAAATTTAAGGCAGCAACTTGTTTTTGTACAGTGTAGCGTCAGGCCATCATGATTGCTCGCCACAGTTGACTATCTATTACCCTCATCACTGGCCTGTCTAAATGCACCGTACTTATTGTTTACTCACAATCCTCATTTCTGATTCAGAGCCTGATCGATAGTAATGATGCATTACTCTGCATCTCTTTGTGCACCCTGGGGGAATTTTATTGATGAATAGACAGATCAAAGTTTAGATATTTTGCTTGTAAAACCCTTGTGGACGAATTGTTCTTTAAGATCACATTATTATTTTAGTGGACAATGGATGGAAAATGATAGGCTACTACAGTAGTCACATAGATGTGTTGCTTTAAAGCAATGCTTTTAAACTCCTTCCTTTTCTAAACAACTACGACCAGGACAAAACATGCCATGACAAGACATTTTGAATTTCTTGTTTTTTTTTCTTTCACATTGAGTGAAATCATATTGGTCTAAGTATTTTGTAATTTAGCCTAGCCTATATAAAAAAATACTTGCTGTATTGCCTGACAAAATGTTTGAACAGAAAAGAGCAGTGTTTGGGAACATTTGCATTTAAAAGTATCATGTGTTACTAGGGATGCTCCGATTGATCGGACGATGATCATGATCGGCTGATATTGGCTAAAAATAGATTGATCGGCGAACCCCAACAGCGCCGATCAAAAAAGCCGTTCACGTGACGTAAATTACTCGCGCAACTTTTTCCCACCTGCATGCGTGGCGCACGGGCACACAACAGCAGAGTGGAGCTTGGCAGTGGCAACATGAGTTCTCCTTCACCGGAACGAATAGGGAGTCTCCCAACGGATTGAAGCGCGCGTCCGAGTGAAGGCCGTGCACCGCGCGAGCCACAACAGAACGCGGTATCTGCGCCACTGATCGCTGCGGCAACGAGCACTTTGATCACTTGATAAAAAAAAAAAAACATTTCTGCGCTAGATCGCCTCTTATTTAACTAATGAACAAACCTGGAGATGTTTTTATTTATTTGTATTGATACATTCGTGCTGCGAGATGTTTCAAAAGTGATGGTGGTATTTTATTTTTTTTGATCTGATGTAGTTGGTTCCTCAACTACATCAGATTCAGATTATTTTATTTAATACCATGTCAGCATTCAAAGCTATTTTCATGGCAAAAATTCAATTATAAAAATAAAAATATCATATAAATACAATAAAACAAAGCAAAACAAGAAGTCATTTTATACAATATATATATTTTTAATGAACATATGATAAAAAATCCCAAACCTTTTCAGGCATAATCTCATTAAATATGTCCTTTAATGAAGTAACTTCATAAAAGAGCATTCTGCTCAACTACATCAGACGTTCATAATAAAAACAGAAAAAAACTTGCCATAGTTTTGTCCTTTCATCAGTAGCCAGTTTTGGTGTAACAAGTTGTACATTTTGTTGCCAATTAGTAAATGTAGTGGGTGTATTAAGAGGCTACAATTTCCAAATATGTCTAAGTGTAACTTGATCTTCTCCCATTAGGCTGATCTGATGTGTGTTGGTCTCCCTGACCCCTCTTTGTTTGGAATTATTTAATGTTACTCTGCCTTATTTGGGAAAGCTGGCCTACAGTAGCCTTAAGACATCTCATTTTCAAAATACAATTAAATAAACACATTTCCCATTCCCCTGCCATTCTGTGATCGGCAGTGATCGGCAATCGGCAGATCATGATTTTGGTAATCGGTGATCGGCCCCAAAAATGCTGATCGGAGCATCTCTATGTGTTACACAAAGCTACATGCGTTACATTTTGCAGAAGCTTTTACATTATTTTTCTCACAAAGAATGTCTCCTCAAGAATGATACCACTATGCCTGTCAACAACAACAATAAAAAAAAGGAACCCTCACATGTATACCTTTGTTCTGCTTCCAACAATATAATGGGAGTCTAGTTTTGTTTAATCCTTTTGTTCACTTGCATTTATCATGTGACTGTTAAAGGGAAAATCAGACAATTTCAGTTTGTGTGTCTAATAAATAGAAAAGCAACTAATCTGAAAAAAAACAAAACAAATAGTTCTGTATTCTGGTGAAAATTAAAGAAAATAATGTTTTGCTTCACTCACTACTTTCAAACAGCTTTGTAACGCAAAACTGGCAGTCTAACAGCTCCAACTTTAAATGCTTTCCTTTTCCTAATAAAGTATTCTTTTTTTTTTAAGACAATGTTGATAGCATTGTGTCCAAATGTTGACACAAACTGAAGGACATGCTGTTTCTCTACAGTTTTTGGCTCATATGCTTGCATGTTTCCTTCAGGCTGATACGAGCTTGAACTGAGTTTTGTGGGGTCAGCCAGTCTGATTTGTTGAAGTTCTCGTGTCTCTTTTGCTTCCAGTTCTAACATAAATATTTCACTGTTGTCTTCCTGACTATAATGAAACGGTTTAAACGTTTCATTTTGGCTTCAGTTATCCTACACAATGTAGTCAAGTGACAGAATCAACCTGCTTGTTATATAACGCATGGAAATTCCCCGTCTTGTTGTCTGAGGATTGAACGGTTTTCCAATGGCTTTAATCCTGGGAGAACAGAAGGGTCGGGTATATCCAGATGCTTTTCATAGTGGTTCGTAACGGTCTGAGAATACCCAAGAGCTGTGATGCATTTGCTTTGCAAATCCAGAGGTTTAGTCTGTGCTGGGATGGGGACTGACGTCATTCCTCATGTGTTTCTGTGAAATGGGAGACTGTCTCCAGTCATTCAGTAGTTTGTCAGGGAGTCAGATTCTAGAAATCCTCCCAACCCTCTTTACTAGGGGTGTAACGATACCCTCATGCCACGGTTCAATACATATCACGATACTGAACTCACGATGCGATACTCCAAGACATATGATAAAAATTTAACACATAAAATGTGGTATTACATTGTGTGTGTAAATGAATAAGCCTGGACTCTGTGCTAAAACCCAATGTACGGGACAATAGAGACACCAGAATAAAAATAAACATGATTCCTAAGCTGAAAGTACAGAATTATTTTACACTAGTATGCTTGCACTCTTTTACTGACTAGATATATTTAAAATAATGTAGGCCTCCTTTCACTGGTAACATCAGAAATTTGGCATTATCAGGACCCACAAATATTCCCCCATTGCATTATTACATTATCATACATTATAGTAGTTTAGTACTGACATTAAAACTCCGTAAACGTAAATTTTTTCATGCACGGTAGTTTTTATATACGAGCTATACACAATAGATATTGTTGCTTTTTTATATTGCGATAGGCCTATATTGTGACACCCCTACTCTTTACCATCTACTTCTTTTTCTCTCAGTCCTGTAAAGTGTCCACATTCACATTCTACCCATCCTTCATAGTATGCAAGATATTTTTGGTATCTTAGTAGGTATAAGCTAGGGGTGTACCGGTTCTCGGTGAGAAATCGAACCGTACCGTAGTACTCCACCCACGGTTCGGGACGCACTTGTACCGCGGTTGATCTCAAAACTGATGACGCATCCACAATCTGATTTGTTGAAAATAACAACACGTAAAACGGATGATAAATTCACTTGCTGGCTTCCCAAATAATATATTACAACCGCGATAATCCCAAAAATGTGAACAAACCGGTTACTCTTTGTAAACTCTGTTCAATGCGAGTGCCAAATGCTCGAACATGACCAGTCGTTTACGCCGCCATCACCACCCGGGAGTTGATAGCGTGTGAGCGCAGGCGAGACCTGAACTGCACACGTTACTATCCGTGTTTAAAACTAAACTCATTTAAGCTTTGTCAATGTAAACATTCAAGAGCAAGACTCAAATGTTTAGAATGTATGTAATAATAAAAATAATGTCATTTGTACCATGCTAGTTGATGTAGAGCCAGTTTTAAAAAGTGGAGTTTTCAGCCAATCCAGAGTTGTGATGGTTGGAATCTGAAAATAATGCGTTTATTTCTGTATTCAAACGGTAGAGTTCTCCTTGCTTTGTCATAGCCTACAATAGCCATGTTTCCATTATAGATTTGCGCAAATCTTTTGCAATGTTTTCTAAATGTAAAAAAAAAAAAAAAAAATGATGGCATTTCCATTAACCGATGTTATGCGACAAAAATGTACTTTTTTTTCCTCTCGCAATATGTCATTTCAACAATCCTGGCAACGGATGTTAGTAGGTTAACGTGCATCTCAGCCGCCGCTCTAGCTATTATTTTTAATGGAAGGAGCCGTAGGCGTGTTTTTCAAGTATTAATTGCAAAGAAAGCTCCTTATCCTTGAGAGCGGCACATATGAGGTGTTTCTGGGTGTTTCTCCCTCATTTCTGCTCCAAGCTCTAGATCAATTGTTGCATTTCTTTGTTGTTTAGAATCTTTTATGAGTTTAATCAAGAACTCTGTCTCGTCTTCTGTCCAAACACACAGCGTAATTTTTAAAGAATTATCGTCTTTTACGTACGCAAGGTGACCTTTAATGCGAAAAAAACTGTTTCCATTGCAGTTTTGCAAAATATTATTTTTTGGAATTGCCTGAAAATCCACTCCATGCGAGCGCAATAACTTTTTTGCGATTTATTGGAGTTTTCGCAAAATTCACGTGTTTCCGTTGGGCATATTTTCAATTTGGGAAGGGTAATGGAAACGCGGCAAGTGTCTCTCTCTGCACTCTCACTACTTATTCTTCTTTTTAACCATTTCCTCAACGTCACATCGCTATTAAAATGCACACAAAGCTGAACTTGCGAAAACTCCCATTATAGCTAATCAATGAATCTTTTTCTATGCTGTGCAATGACTCTCTTATTAACATTGTTTATACTTTGTTGGTTCTAATAAAAGGTTTTGTGAGCATGCTGAGCTGAGCAAAAACTCTGGATTCTGACTAACTTAAACCCATCTGATTGGCCATTGGGTTCATGCGCTTAACAGATATATCTGTGATTGGCTAGAAAGCTCAAAGCTATACAACACATTGTAAAAAGAAACCATGGATGCTGTGCACAGAGCCCTTGCGCAAACACCATAGACTGTAAACTAATATGGACGTAGCGTCAGTGATGTTCTGAAGAGCATTTTTGAAGCCCAAAGTGGGCCGGCCGTTGCCATCTTGTCACTCAAGATAACCGACAATGAGGCGGATTAGCTAAGGTGACGTGACGCTAACAGACAGCAGATAAACGGCTACACCTGTCACTCAAGTGACCACGCCCTTAATTATGCAGAACTTTAAGGCTTAATATAATTTAAATGATTGAGTTAAAAAAAATTCACCCCCCTCACAGTTGTCATGAAGGGCAAAATCAGCTATATAGACCAAAACCACTTTTTGTCAGGCTGTTAACATTTTCTTTCTGCTGTAAAGTTGGGCATTTTAACATTGGGGTCTATGGTATTACTATTTACACTCTCTTTTAGAGCCTGTCTCTAGTGGCCAGTCGATGAATTGCAGTTTCAGTCACTTCCTTGTTGGATTCAAGAGAGAAACCGGAAGGATTTATTTTGGCGGCCGTCAAAAGCAGGAAAAAACCCTGATAAGTGTCTCAGTGTGTCTCTGTATGTATATTGACGTACTTCACTGATGTATATAGTTTTGACAGTACATGTTTGTGAATAGTTGTAGTCCTATTTTATCTTTGAAGATATTTCAGGAAATTACAGTCCAGCGGCCTCATATCCAGTGAGAGAGGGAAAGTAAAGGACAGGGAGGGACGAGACCGGAAACAGAAGAGATCGGCATGCAGACGAACTGCTGTGATGCGGCAGTGAGAGGAAACGAGGGGAATCTCTCTCTTTTTAAACAGGTCTGCGTATTTCTGGCTCACTCTGAAGAGTGGCTTTTGTAGATAAGGTCTCTAGAGTGAAATGTCACAAGCCAACAACGGATATTGTGTCCGAGCGGGAGAGAGTGAGAGGAGGGATTGTCTGTCTGTGCTTTAAACACTCGGATTACTGTCGTCCTCTTCAACGGCTCTGACACCCGTCCACATGGAGTGGCTTTACACACCCACACACAACAATATGCTGGGATGTAAAAATCGCCATCATTTATCCATCCTAAATTGCTCAACGTTCTTTTCTTGCATATTGAATGGAGCTCCTGAAATTACACAATTGCACCAAAAATGCATTGTAAACATTCTTTAAAACATTCAAAATATGATATTTTGTGAACCTTCCGGTAAAATATCGAACCTTAAAAGCCCCCTAATATTAAAATTTAAGTTTCTTAGCTTTTGGTATGAATTTGTTAGCCTTTAGGTTATGAATAAGCTGGTGTTCCAAAATAATATCAAAATTCACATTTCGGAGATATAAGCATTCAAAACTTGGTCTCTAATATGGGTCAGAGGTTTTTGTGACATCATCGCAGACTTCAGCTTCTCATCACATCTCCTGTCCAATCAAATGCTCTCTAGAATCTAAAGCTCCGCCCCCTATGCGATAAATACCACCTGGCCAAAGCGAGCGTTGACACGTCACTGAACACACACTCCAGTCCAACCCATATCGCTCAGTTGCTCAAACACTCGAGTTTTATTACGTTGGTTAAGAATGAAATGGCTAGAATTAATTCACAACTCTGAATTAACTGAATTGAATCCAACGTATCATCAGCGGTCGGATTCGCTTCTATGGTGCTGTTAAATACGACTGGCAGTCTGAGGTAAACTAAACGCTATTGGCTATTTGAAAAGGGGGAGGAGCCATTCAATATGTCCTGCCTTAGCTTCCCGTTTCAGTGGAAATACGTCAATTTATCATCATACAAAGATGTGCCTTCAGTGGGCCTTAAAAAACAACCAAGGAATGTTTATGTGATGGTTGGATCATTATCCATCGCTCCATCAGTGGAAAATAAAGTCTTATCTGCTGGATTACTTTCAGGACACCAGCAGCATCTCTGGGCAAAATCTTGATTTCTGCTAAACTGCTTTTCATGTAGAGGAATTCACAACAAAACCCCCCAAAATCTTTGTCATAAACAAACCTCTTCTATCATATTCACAGTATGAAGCAGGCTTTTTTGAGATCAACATCTAGCTCGTTGTTCCCCCCTGCCCATATTGAGATTGACCTACTGATGTGAAAAGGTTATTTTTTACATCCTAAAGTAAGTGTTATGCGTCGTACGTGGAAATGGATCTTGTTTTTCATTTTCAGCCCAGGAAGCCTCTTGTTCCCCTTAATTAATGATCATTTGCCCTGAGGCCTGCGGAAATGTTGTACTATCTGTAGTTTATGAACACAAGTAAAGAGCCTGTAGGCAGGTTACAGTGTGACACACACGGCTCTGCTCTTTCTTGCACTTGGATGCTTATCAGCACAGCTGCTTTACTCTTTAATGCCAAAAGCGTTGAGCTTGGTATAGCAACATTTGTTTTTAATTGGTGTCAATATCTAGTAAAGCAGATCTGGTATATCTGATGATTCAGTGATCATTGAGGAGGGAGGCTGCCGTTTAATGTCGACATTTGAAGCAGATATCAATACTTATTTTTTTACAGTTCAAACTGTAGCCTATAGATTTAAAATGTATATTTTTTCATGTACTCCATTTTTAAATGTTTTTATGTCTGATTTGAAAAGAAAGCATCATTAGACAAGTTTTGTGAGGCCCCCACACACACACACACACACACACACACACACACACACACACACACACACACACACACACACACACACACACACACACACACACACACACACACACACACACACACACACACATATATATAGTGATTAACAGTAGATAAGCTAGACGAGTTAGATGAGCACAATTTCATAGTACAAATGGACAAGTCCACTTATACTATCTATCATTTACATCTGTGGTCGTTTGGCTAGCGGCGTCCTTTATTCTAAAGCAAACAGACATGCATGCACTTTTAGAAATTGTTCTGACAAGGTCATTGCCGCCTCTTAGTGTGAGTAGCTGTAGGCGAGGGCTCTCGTCTCTGAACGTGTGTTTGTTTGACTGCAGGTCTGGCCTGTTATTACACTGACATGTGTGAGGGGAGTATGTCCATGGGGCGAGTTGGTGCCTGAACCGGTATGCCCTCCCAGGCCTCTTTTACCCCTCTACCCCTGTCATAAATCAAAGGGCCAGCTGCCAGCTCATTATCTGTGTAATTATCTCATCCTGCAGTCCTGCTTTATCTCCGAGGCAGCCTGGGCCTCAGTGCTTTCACCCGTCCTTTCCCAGACAGACCCTGCATGAGCCGGTCCTCTGATCCTGCGCCCCGTCTTCATCACTGATATGTATAATCACGTTTTTAATTGGTATTTGCATGAGCTTCTGGCATGACCACTGTTCGTGAAGGGATACATCTCTTTCAACATGAAAATTCTTCTGTATTGAAGAAAAGTCACACAAATATATACGTTTATACTATGATATTTTGATCGTAGAAGCTTCATCAGGGATTAAAAGAAATATGTGGATCGTGGGGTGTAACGATACCCTCATGTCACGATTTGATACATATCGCGATACGATATTATTGCGATACTCCAAGACATTGGTATTTTAATGAGCTTCTGGCATGACCACGGTTAGTAAAGGGGTAAATCTTTCAACAAAAAAATGCTTCTTTATTGAAGAGTCGTCCCACAAAAGTTTATAAATATACATTTATAAAACAATATTTTGATCGTAGAAGCTTCATCCGGTATTAAAAGAAATATGTAGAACTTGGGTAACGATATCCTCATGTCACGATTCGATACATATCACGATATTGAACTCACGATACGATATTATTGCGATACTCCAAGACATATGTTAAAAGGTTATGAATATGCTTGCACTCTGTCACTGCTAGATATATTTAAAATATTTGAAATTATGTCGGCCACTTTTTACTGGTAACAAGACATTTGGCATTATCAAATATTCCCCCATTGCATTATTATACATTATATTCAACATTATAAATAGTAGTTTAATGTATTACTGAAACTAAAACTCTGTAAACTTGAATTTTTTTCTCACACAGAAACTTTTCTCACATATTGTCTCTATCCATGATAGTGATGCATTTTTGTATTGCGATATACTGTGACACGATTGATTGTTACACCTTTAAGTGGAACACAAGCGTTATTTATCAGATCACACAGGCTGCTCTTTTGCATACAGTGAAAGTGGATGGTGACCAAACATGCCAAGCTCGAAATGTCCGATAAAAAAAGAAAAAAGTCTTCAAATGGTGTATGGTTGCTTTGTGATAAACTGATTGAAAGTTAAGCCATTATTCATTGTAAAATGTACTTCCTCCTCTTGAAACAATTCACAATACTCCTTTTTTGCATACAGTTGAGAATACCGCACTGTATGCAAAGTTCTTGGTTCTCGCAGATATCGTATCGGGACATGTAGAACATGCAGAAATAAGAATAGGATTTGAGAGCTTGAAGACAATTAAATCTGGGGCGAAAAAATCACTAAACTCAAATAAAGTGCAGCAGGGATGGTTTAGTTTTGTAAGCCAAAACGTTGAAATTTGAGCACTCCAGTTTCATCATTTTCTATTTTATTTGATAACAGGTTTTTGGTTAAATGCTTAAAATAAGATCTGTGATCTAAAGATATTTCTTCGACATTAAATGCATCATGCTCTAATACCGCCTTGTGATTTGTGAAAAGACTGCTATTCACAAGTGGCTAAAATAAGTGCAAACTCAAACTTCCAGGCAAAATTTGTTCTGTCTTTTTTCAATTCTCTTTTTCTTAATTTTTTTTTATTAAATAAAGACTACAAGAGTTGTCGGAAGCTTAATGGGGATAATTTTGTGACAGATGTGTAGTTCATTCGAAGCCTGTGTTTAGCTTTTTTATTCTGCCGATTGTATTGAAACTAGGGCTGAACGATTATGGAAAATAATCTAATTGCGATTTTTTTTTTTTGCCAATATTGCGATTACGATTTTAATATGCGATTACTTTAAGTTCTTTACCTTCTGTATTAATCGACAAAGACAAGCAATAAATCATTGTACAGTAGGAATGGGAATCTTTAGGCAGCTCATGATCGGATCAAATTTTTTTCTTATTAATTAATCTTAATAACACTTAAAATATGTATTTAATTACATGTGTAAATGCATACTTTAAATATATATATATATATCATATTTAATTAAACCTATTACATGTTAAGAATTTTAAATGGGCTATAAACTAATATAGCTTAAGAATATAAAAGCTAGTAAATAAAGAGGAACAAAAAAAAAAACATTACAAGCAATAAACAAAGAGTGCTTTCAGTATTTAAAATTAGGCTGTCTGAACGTTTTCCATTCAAGAGCTGGAGTGATTTTCCCCCTATACGATAAGCTGCATTCACACTAATGCACATTTCTCTTTTGAAATTGTAAATGTGGTTTGTCCTGTTGGTTTAAGATATAACTGACCGTGTTTACATTAATTTCGCGTCAAAAGCATTTTGAGATGAGTCGCTCACAGCCGCATGCACGAGCAGTCTTCACAAAGCGCGCGTAAGTATTTTCATATTTTTGATATATAAGCCAACTGCATTCAAAGACACAAATAATGTCTTTGTGGAGCATTTGTAAGGAAAATTCCGGCGGCCAAGACCGCGCACTGCATGAGTAACATCAAAGTGGCAAAACCTGTGCAAATGAAGCCCGCGACTGTCCTTATAATTCGCTTATAAACCCCGAACTTTATGAAAGCTTATTTTTAGGAAGGTTCGACCGGTGTCGTGTGTGTGTGTGTGAGTGAGAGAGCGAGAAATTAGAAGCAAGCAGAATACGGTTGTTTCTAAAGCACGCGCAGCGTCATCACGCATCTGTGTTTAAAAACTAAGCTCAGACTCGATTCTGCAATTCTGAATCGATCCAGAATTGTTGGAGAGTGAATAAATAACACAATATCACATACATAAAAATAAACTGTTCTTTCCTGTATGCCAGACCTTTTCGTAGCGTGCCAAGTTGATGCCAGTCTGCAGACTGCTTTTCTCTCGCGTGTCACGTGACCAGTGTAATCGCAGCTTTTGCGGTTACAAAATCGCATTTCATCATATCGCGATATTATCGCAAATCCAATTAATCGTTCAGCCCTAATTGAAACTTCAAAATTGTGATTATTTGTGAAGATTTTCATGATAAACCAGCTAAATGTGTAAGAATCATAAACTTTTGTTGGTCACAGACCCCATTTACTACAATAATCCAGAAGCCAATGTAAAAATCTTATTGTGTTTTTGTCGAGGGAACCAGGGTGAAGCGAACTTCCAGGTTGGCCTACAAAAATACAGACATGGACATTGAGAGCGACAAGATAACCCCAAATATTCAGATTTCAGTGAATTTGTTCCTCTTTCACACTCTTACATATTTGAATACATTCTTGTTAAACGATCCCTTTAAAGACTGATTTCTAGGTTGTCTTGGATGTTGTGTAAGACTTTTTCTAAAGTAATGCGTATTTTCCCTCACTTGTTTCTTTATTTTTGGCGGCATTCCTATATAACAGTCCCCTTCCTTTACTTTGAAACCCGTTTGTTTTGCAACAGTATATCTTTGCTTATTACCAGCAATAATAAACCCAAGCCCAGAGGCAGTGAACATAGTGAGATTATGGATGTTTGCCCTCTGCATTTTTTGGAGGATTCTTCCCAGTAATGCTTTTGTGTGTTTAAAAGTGTGATTTCCTCTTTCCTGCTCTCTCGGAGCATTATTGACTCTTACAGTGACTTCTAAGCGCTTGTAAAAGCAGCAGAACGTAAAGCAGGAACGCCTGGTTTTCCATGCCTCATTAAACCCTGTTTCAACTGAATACATACTTCGGTCACAGTGCTCTCTTCTGATTGGCCAGTGCTTAGATCATATGCTCTTGTTGTATATGCATTCTTGTCTCCATAATCAGGGATAGCCGCTCCAGGAACTGTTACAGTGCAAAAGATCTCGAGCAGTGCTGGGTTTTGAAACAAAGGACCCGTTTGACTAATTGACTTGCTGTGCCGTTGACGTGGCAGTGCTTCTTGAATGGATCTCTGTCTCCAAGTGTCCGGCAAATCGAGTCGCAATACTGGTTTGGGGTTGAGAAAGTTTGAAGTTTCCTCTGGGCTCACTGCGGTGTCAGGAATTTAACTAGGCCTATGCAGAATTATCTTTTGGTGAATCTCATAAAAAGTCCCGCTGTAGTCAAGAATTTTATCCATTAAAACTCATATTTGATCACCAAAATGACATATTTAAATGTTTTTTTCCTTGAAAAAAAGAATTCTTCATGCCTTATAATAGCTTGAATGTAACTCTACACCCTTGCCTCATTTAGTATGCACGGTTCTATGAATATGCAAATGAGCCCCTCCACTCACTCACTCAGCTCAGAGATCCACTCGTTGACGATCACACGTTGATCTGATTGGTTTCAAGGTAGTTTGTGACGTCAGAAACACCAGCGATTTCAAACCTTGTTTTTGAGACTGTCTTTGGTTCACTGCAGTTTTAAGGAGTAAATACTGTTGCAATCATGTTGACTTATGAATTTACACATGGTTTGGCTTAAAGCTTATTAAAAACACCACATAGTCATATAAACAACATTTAAAAGCTGGATTTTCACCACAGGGGGACATTAAAAGTGTAAGTTCACTCTAAAATGAAAATTAAGTAATCATTTACTCACCTTGATGTTGTTGCAATGGTGTGAGTGAGTGGAGGTGGGGATAATTTGCATATTCATAGCACCATGTATACTAAATGAGGCAAGGGTGTAGAGTTACATTCAAGATATTTTATTTTTTTCAAGGAAAAGAAGTTTAAATATGTTATTTTGGTGATCAAAGATGACTTTTAAGAGATACAATTATTGACTACAGGGGGACTTTAAATATTTTGTCTAATTGGCTTTTAAGCTCGTAAGAGATGTTGCATATGTTATATTTGTTTAAATGCAGGCCGTTCATATTTCTGCAGAATTCGGGAATGTTTTTGTGTAGATCTTTGGTTCCTGCTTTAGCAGTCACATTCGTTTACTGTCCATGACAATTACATCACCTCTTATGCATTCACAAGAACGTGCTACAGAAGCCCTCAGTGTTTCACATGTGATAAAGATTGTTACAAGAGAATGCAAATTCCTTCTGTAAGATTCACACTCTTTATCACAAGCCGAAACCACACTGTCCACATGTGTTTGTTTTTTTTGTTTTTGTTTTTTTTGTTCAAGAATGCCCTGCTGATTGCTAAAGGAAGATTATAGAACAACTTTGCCAGGTTTTGTCAGCCTCATAAAGTCTGGTACGTCTACAATGTGAACCAACCTGTATTTGTTTGTAAAAAAAAAAATCCTTTCCTTTCTGGGAATTTCTCAAATGGTTTCTTTTTGACCGTTTCATGTTTGTAAAGTGTGAAGTTCCTGATGTCCTCAGGCTGTAGCCATTATAGTGGATTGAGCTGATATGGTAAATAAGGTGCAGTATGGACCCGGGAGAAGAATCTTCTTCTAAATCTGTTGCTATCCTTTAAGTAGTTTTCTGACCATCTGGACCCCAAATCCTCCGAGAGCTCAGCAAAGTGCACCTCTAATACTCTCCTTATGGCTCCCTATGCAATCTGGTTAGGCGTTACAGAGTGCACTGAGGTCAATATGACTGTGATATTTGGATCACAAAATGCTCACACAAACAAAGGATGTGGTCTTTGGATGTATTCAGAACGTGCTACTACCATGTGTGATGGATAATACTAGGTTAATTACTGTATTATTGGTTACACTTTACAATAAGGTTCATTAGTCAATGTATTAACTAACATGAACTAACCATGAGCAATCCATTTGTTACCGTATTTGTTAATCTTTACAGTTCACAGTGCATTAACTAATGTTAACAAGATTGTAATAAAGTATTACAAAATTAAATCATCTTTGATCACCAAAATTCTTCATGCCTTAAAATAGCTTGAATGTAACTCTACACTCTTGCCGCATTTAGTATAGCATTTAGCATTTAGTTCTATTAATATGCAAATGAGCCCTGCCTCCAATCACTCACTCAGCTCAGAGATCCACTCGTTGACGATCACACGTTGATCTGATTGGTTACAAGGTAGTTTGTGTCGTCAGAAACACCAGCGATTTCAAACCGTGTTTTTGAGACTGTCTTTGGTTCACTGCAGTTTTAAGGAGAAAATACTCCGCAATGGTGTTGACTTATGAATATGTAGCCTACCTGGTTTGTTCTGAAAGCATATTAAAAACGCCACATAGTTATAAACAACATTAAAGGACAATTCCGGTCAAAAATTAACCTAGGGGTTGTAAGCTAGTCTGTGGTTAAACTAAAACTAACGTTAAAACTGGGTACATTCGGTTATCATGAAAACGCATCCCAGAGAACGGTCGACTCGGTACCCATGTGTTATTTACCACTTGGTTCATTTTTGGCCGGAATTGTCCTTTAAAAGCTTGATTTTCACCACAGGGGGACTTTAAAGTAAATTAAGGTATCAAAACATGAACAGGTACAGCATGTAGGATAGATGTCTTTTAGCAGTGTAATTAACCCCTGTGTGTCCTTAAGGACATTTTTATCTTTTTCATTTTTTTGTGTGATCATTTTGCCTGTTAGTGCCAACTGCAACCATTTTGGCAGATGTGTGTATTTTTTAATATTTGACCCGCATTTCCTTTCATAAATCTATTTGACACAAGCTACACAAAATAGTTACACTCAGGACCTTAAGAACAAAAAATGTCCCCATTGAAACCCATTAAAACTGCAATTTTTAATCCCGGGGCCATATAACTATAAAATGATGCATTCTTTAGCCGCTTTCCCACACTCAAAAAAATAATTCATTGGATGAACTCAATTAAGTTGTGGGCAGGATTTCCATCCAATAAATATTTGTAGCCCCAACTCAAACTGAGTACATCCATTCAACAGAATGTAAATTAGTTAACCTAACTCATTTGTATCAAATAGATGCAAAAGAATATAAATGAGTGACTTGATTAACTTATTTCTATCAAATACTTATTACTAACCAGACTGACTTTATTTCTGTCAGATGTCTACAAAAGTTTTATTGAAAATTAACAGGGGTTTATAACTATGTTTTCCATTTAAAGTTACCATAACAGTGATTAGTGTTTCCATTAGTTGGGCTCTTAACTCTTATTATATCTATTGTCTTTTTAGGCTGCTGTGACAGTGTGTTTGTTAAACACATTTGGAGCAGCAAAGTAAGCTAAAGTGAAATGAGATCAGCTGATGATGGTTACCTGTTGATGGTTTTATAATCATTATGAAACAGAATGATTTACTGAGGTTTTTATAATCTAACCATTATGTTTTCACGTTTTTTTTCACAACACATACCTTGTGTTACTGCAGCATGAGATCAAGGAATATTATAACACTAAGTTTGAAGACTTTAACGAACATGAGCACAAAAAGTCTGTTTCTGATGACACACACAGACATCAACAATCAGCGTATGAATCTCAACAATGGTGACAATCAAAAGTACTTTGCTGCAATGCATGCTGGGTACCGTCATAGTACAAAACTCCCAGCATGCATTGCAACATGAATAAATTATGCAGCTGAACTGTCCTATAATTTGGTTTGATTCTAAATATTTGCTTTTATTTTTTGCTGTTGTGTTTGTTGTGAATTAGTAGCTTTTCAGTGATGTTCTGAATTAATCTGTTTATCTAAATATTTGTGATTGTCACCATTGTTGAGATTCATACGCTGATTGTTGATGTCTGTGTGTGTCATCAGAAACTGATTTTTTGTGCTCATGTTCGTTAAAGTTTTCAAACTTATTGTTATAATAATGCTTGATCTCATGCTGCAGTAACAAGGTTTGTTGTGAAAAAAACATAATTGTTAGATTAAAATACCTCAGTGAATCAGTCTGGTTCATGATGATTATAAAACCATCAACCATTAACCATCATCAGCTGATCTCATTTCACTTTAGCTTTCTTTGCTGCTCCAAATGTGTTTAACAAACACACTGTCACAGCAGCAAAAAAGACAATAGATATAATAAGAGTTAAGAGCCCAACTAATGGAATCATTGATCACTGTTATGGTGACTTCAAATGGAAAACATAGAGTTAAACCCCTGTTAATTCTCAATAAAACATTTGTAGACGCCTGACAGAAATAAAGTCATTCTGGTTAGTGATAAGTATTTGTTAAAAATAAGCTAGCCTCTCTCGTTTATATTCTTTTGCATCTATTTATTACAAATGAGTTAGGCTAACTGATTTACATTCTGTTGAATGGATGTACTCAGATTGAGTTGGGGCTACATATATTTATTGGATGGAAATCCTGCCCACAACTTAATTGAGTTCATCCAATGAATATTTTTTTTGAGTGGAGCTATTAATAATTTTTTAGTTAAACCAATTAAATATATTTACACATATGATCTTAAATATATTTATTTAAATAAAGCAAATTAGATTTAAATGTGTCACCTCTAAGAAGGGCTTGAATCATTTTTTTGAGTGCACCGTCTGGCCGAACGGTTCTGAGAACGGTAAGGAACACTTCCAGTTGTCTCCACGAAACGATTACAAACCGTTCCTGGCCTGAAACTCTCTGCCCAGTTGGCTAACCGTACCGAACCGTGCTGGAAAAGCGGCTTTTGTTAATAAGCTTTCATTCTGTTGGCAACAGTGTTGGGTAAGTTACTCTAAGAAAGTAATTAATTACTAGCACTATCTTCAACAGTGTAATTAGATTACTGTATTGATTACTCTCTCTTAGAAATATTGCATTAGTAATTACCTTCAAAATCCCATATCAACCTCGACCAGTTGAACAAAACAACGATAGATGAGTCAGGTCTATGCTCAAAAAGTGAATAAATGGATTATAAGTACTGCATAAATATAATTATGTACCATTTAAATCTGCTAAAAGAACAAAATATGAAAGAAAATACATTAT
Source organism: Siphateles boraxobius (assembly GCF_051911475.1). Taxonomy (NCBI): domain Eukaryota; kingdom Metazoa; phylum Chordata; class Actinopteri; order Cypriniformes; family Leuciscidae; genus Siphateles; species Siphateles boraxobius. Next base: position 4,001,865 of record NW_027509119.1, on the reverse strand, counting down.
CAAAGTAAAATATAGTACATTAATTTCATTTTAAAAAAGTATTTTTTTACTGCCATGTGAAAAGCACCAGAGGGATAAAAAAAAAAATACAAAATCTTAACATTACATTAGATTAATGTGATTCAGTATTTATATCTGTGTCCAAATATGATACCAATATATCATGCATCCCTTGATAACAACATTGATATATAACATCTTGAAAACTGGATTAGAAATGCCAAGTAATAGGATTTACGTGCCGGATGGTGGCTGGAGTCCCTTCTCACTGAATTAAACATGCAATGTAATGAGTTTGTGACAAGATATTACTGTTTGAAACGTTTGTATTTTACATGCTGTTTCACATACGGTTAAAAGAATATGCATTACTATATACTAATACAGCACAGTTTACAAAATGCTGCATGCTGATGTTCATGAATGTAGACTGTGTACTGAAAACCAGCTACAGGATGATAGGATCTGTTAGTCTTGACACTCTTTGTCTGGTATTCATTTTCTTAACAGCTATTTTTCCACAAATGCAATCCAAATATTCTACTTGAACAAGTCTTGGACAGCAGTTAAGCTCTAAAACAATCCTGTTATTTAAAAGATGTCTAAATACCAACCGCTCGCTGCAAATGTCCCCGTGTAGATGAATGTGTCTGTTGTATCAATAACATTGCTATACAGGATCTCAGTGAGACCTGTCTCTGCACCTGAGAGCGCTGGCTTGACTCCAGATATGAGACGCACAAGAGGAGGTCTCATTAACTCCTGACGAGAGACGGGCACCAGTGGACAAGGGCCACATTGACCTCACAAGCACAAATAAATAAAGCCCTGCTCCTGAACGGGCTCCTGTATTGAATGCTGCTGTTAATCTTTGAGTTGTTGTTTCAAAGATAGCCTGTGCCCTCAGATTGTGTGAAGACTGAAAGTCGAGTCTTGGTTTGTTTAGCTTCCAACAAATGCAGGTCTGTGTGTGTCGTTTCAGTAGATTAACTTGTTTGTTGGGCAGGTGTTTAATGTTAAACATCAACATTTATGAAACGTTTATAGGAATTTAACAAAGTAATTGCCGTGTTTTTTCTTTGCGTCAGTATACACAGTGCTTCTGTGATGAATAGCAACCCTTGGAGGCTATTCAGGCATTATTAAGTGGATGGTTGTGAATCAAGTTATTGTGTGTCTGTTGGAGAAGGTGGCAGCTGGTGATTTTGGCAGCGGGCTGATTTTCTGTGCTCTGTTGAGAGCAGATAGTGACCCAGTGTGTACCGAAACACGGATCTGTCCATTCTTCATAGTACATCAGTCTGTTTTAATCTCTTGGAAACAGCAGTTAATCATTTAACTGTTGGTTTGTTCATTTATGTGAAATAAGTAGTTGGATTACTAACTTAATTGGTATACTATTGCTAAAAGAAAATGTCTGTGAATTCACAATATCTGCATATCCAGACATAGAAATGTGTTTAGCAGTAGCAATAATATTCATCTTTGTTTTTAGCAGTAGCAATAATATTCATCTTTGTTTTTAGCAGTAGCAATAATATTCATCTTTGTTTTTATTTTATTTTGATTGATAACCAGTTTGTTGAAGATCAAATGATCATTAGACTACAACAATAAAAATATGTTTTTTTTATTGTTATTATTATTATTAGTAGTAGTAGTCGTCGTGTTTTAGTAATGCTATTTATGCCAAGTTTGAGAAATCTGTTTCTCACTTGAGAATGCATGGCCGTTATGAAAATTGGTCATTTAAATATCCCTGAAATGCTGTTATATCTTGTTGAACACACAGTGATGTAATGGTGCTGCTCTTCAGAGACCCACCAAATGATGCCAGTTTATACGTTCACCCGAAATTTAAAGAACCAGTCACTGATTAAGTAAAAAAATATGATTCAGAAAAAAAAAAAGAAAAAAAATCAGAATATCTTTGTAAAAAAATATTGGTTAACTGATCTCAAATGCTAAAACTGCCCAATACCAGTATAGTTACAGATACAGCAGTGTTAGTTGCAAACTAGTTTACGGACCGCTTTGTCAATGGATATCAAACATGATTTCAAGAGTAAATATCTCATAAAATTACTGTTCATCTTCTTTTCAAAATGTTGTCTCATATTATATGTAGGGCTGTCGCGGTGAAGGAATTTCCCTTGCGGTAATTTTGAGTGGCTCAATAGCGCGATATGCGGTTTTACCGCCATTTATTTATTTATTTATTTGTTGCTATATAAATGCGTGTTATGATGTGGTCAGCATACACAAAAACAATGTAACCAATGTAACCGAAACTTAACAGCGTCTCTGCGCATTGAAAGACTGTCACTCCACCAATTAAACCAATATTATCTGTCTGCCAACAAAAACGTTCAAAAAAGCTGATTCCTTAACACCTTGTTTCATTACATCTATCATTTAATTATTTTTTAACTTTGAGCTCCACTTTTCAAGGCTCAGCTGGCCAGCAATGCTTCACTTTTGGGCAAAGCTGAAGCAGTGCTTCACTTAATAGAGACCAATGGCATTAATTCAATGCGTGACTCGCTGCTTTCCCCCCACGGCTTCCTCGCGCTGTGTAATGCTGGCCAGCGCTGATGCCATTCATGGTAAATACCTTTACACGTTAAAAGGATGATAGCCTACGACAAATATTTCGCTTTCCTTAGAAACGGCAACCTTTTCACAAATATACATGACTTGACTTCAAAGACAGACGCAGATAATCGCACGCGCTCAGTCGATCACATTCGCTGTCTGTTTAGGCTTAAGTCCAAATACACTAATCATCTGTAAAAAAATCACCATGATAAACAGTCTTGTTATCATTAATAACTTATTTAACATTCAATACACATGGTACGAACCACGACGGGTGGCCTTATTAAAAAAGAAATCACGGTTGCTTCGGTTACTTGCATTCGTCGGCGGTTGGCCTGTCAGTAGCGCAGTACTGCAATATTGCGGTTGTCGCGACAGCCCTAATAATATGCAAATTCAGACATCATCCACCTTGTTCAAGACATTGGTATCAACCCCAGTTGAACACTAATATTTACTTAATTTTCTTTTTTTTGCAGTTGTAATGTCTTGACGCAGTATTGGGCCCTTTTGAAGGATCTACAGTGAGTGCTGATGGAAACTGCGGCTCCAATATGAGTGTTCATGATGTTGGCGGGAGACGACGCTTTGAGGACTCCGAGTTCACGCTGCGCATCTACCCAGGGGTCATCGCCGAGGGCACCATCTACTGCCCCATCACCGCCCGCAAGATCACTTCAGCCGCCGAGGTCATCGAGCAGATCATTGACCGGCTGCAGCTAGATCGGACCAAATGCTACGTCTTAGCGGAAGTCAAGGAGTTCGGTGGGGAAGAATGGATCCTCAACCCCACCGACTGTCCCGTCCAGCGCATGATGCTGTGGCCTCGCATGGCTTTGGAGAACCGCTTCAGCAGCGAGGACTACCGCTTCTTGCTACGGGAGAAGAATCTCGACGGCTCAATCCACTACGGGAACTTGCAGATGTGGTTGCAGGTCACGGAAGAGCGTCGGCGCATGGTTGAGCGGGGCTTTTTGCCGCAGCCCTTGCCGAAGGACTTCGATGATCTTTGCAACCTGCCGAATCTCAACGAGAAAACCCTATTGGACAACCTGCGCAGTCGCTTCAAACAGGAGAAGATTTACACTTATGTGGGAAGCATCCTCATAGTCATCAACCCCTTCAAGTTCCTGCCTATCTATAATCCCAAATATGTTAAGATGTACGATAATCACCAGCTGGGCAAGCTGGAGCCTCACATCTATGCGGTGGCGGACGTGGCCTATCATGCTATGCTGCAAAGTAAGCAGAATCAATGCATTGTTATTTCTGGGGAGAGTGGATCGGGAAAGACCCAAAGCACCAACTTCTTGATCCACCACCTCACGGCTCTAAGTCAGAAAGGCTTTGCTAGCGGAGTGGAGCAGATCATCCTGGGTGCCGGACCAGTGCTGGAGGTATGAGCTGATTATATTAATTAACAATATCACAAGGTTGTTGTTGGCAGTGTTTTTTTTAGGTCAAGGTTTATAGTTTTGTGCTTAGAGCTGATCTTTAATGAGCCTTACATTCTGTCCTAACCAGGATTGGAAATTAATAGAGGGACACAGAAGCTGTGTTTCCATTACCCTTTAAATTGGAATTTATGGCCCAATGGAAACACGTCGATTTCGCAAAAAATCCCATATATTGCAAAAAAAAAGTTTTATGCTTGCATGAGGTGGTTTTTCAGGCAATTCGAAAAAGTATATTCCATTGCAATTTTGTGGAAAACGCATACAGTTCACCTGTTAAAGTCGATCAATCTTTAAAGAAAGCACGGTGTGTTTGGACAGAAGACGAATGAGTTTTTTATTAAACTCCTAAAAGTCAAAGGTATCACGGGAATACTGGATTCTAAACAACAGAAATTCCACAATTTATCAAGACCTAGAAGCAGATAAGAGGGAGAAACACCTCATATGTGCCGCTGACAAGTATAAGGGTCTTTCCTTGCCATTAATGTTTGGATAACATGCCTACGTCTCCTTCGATTAAAAATAATGGCTAGTGTGTTGGCTGCGATTATAAATAAATATACCAACATCCATTGCCATGATTTTTGGAATGAATTATCGCGAGACGAAAAAAATATGCTTTAGTCGCATAACATCGGTTAATGGAAAGCTGTCATTTCGCAATAGGTTTGACATTTAGAAAACATCGCAAAAGTTTTGTGCAGATATGCAATGGAAACATGGCTACAGATACATTTAATAAGGTCATTCTTAAAATTGACCTAACAAAGGTGCCTAGAAATCAATTCCATGGCACAAATATCACCCATTAATGGAAAAAGTTGATATCTGACTCTGGACCTAAACCACTGTGACATGTGACTAGACATTTTGTGGGTTGCTTGGTTGCTATTCCAGTCATGTCACGCTTGGTATCTGTGTATTTAACATTAAATGTGTTCTGATTGGTTGTGACTTTGCATCTCCATGCAACATTTTCAGTTTCAGAGTGAACAGTCTTTGAATCCCGAGTCATGACGTTTGAGGTCTGATTGTCGTCCGCTTTTGGGCCTCTGTTTCAAATGCTCAACATCACACCTTCGATAGACCAAGTTATTGTGTGCAATTGTCACATTCTTTGACATGCTTCCAGTTTCGTGTGCTTTGTGACCTAGATAAGCCTTTGAGTGATGATTGTTTAGAAAGGCATACGTACGCTAGGTCATGCGATTCAATGTTACGGTCATAATGTAGCCGAAAGAACGTGTTTTAAAGCTGCTCTTCTGGATTCCAGTGATGCCGGTAATTCCACTCGGCTTTTTTTTACCATGAAGCACATGATCCTGCTTTGATAACATTATCAAAGTTACTGTGGTTAGTTCTTTTCTGTGTGTAGTTTACTTGAAGGGTATTTTGTTAGTGGAGGAATGAGTTTTTTTAAAGCCGTTTTCATGCATTTATTAAAGCTTACCTACAACATAAAAGGCCATGATAAAATCAATGCAACTCTCCGCTCGTGATCTATTGTTTTTTTAAGACACTAATGAGCAATAAATAAGTAGGCTATATTTGAAGACTTCAGATGCAAAAGCCTCCAAGTCCGTCTAAAGTTTTTGTTTAATATTAACTTTTTTTATCAGACTCCTATATATATGTTTCTACCCAAGTACTAGCATTTCTGAATGGGCTGAGGCTGGGATTTAGTGAGTTTGAAGTGAACGTATTTGATGAGCGTATACTATGTGCGGAGAGCATTCACTCAATATTATCATCTAATGGTTGACAGAGGTGGCTTTTAGAGGCTTTTGCATCGAAGGTCTTCATTTATTATTAATAATAATCAAACAAAACATAAATGTCTTCTGCCAAGTAATATATTTGATTATTTTGCAAGAATGAATATATGTAGCTTCATCAATGTAGGGATGCCCTGAAATTTCAGCTACCAAAAATCACCAAAATGGTTTTGGAGGGCCAAAATCATTGACCGAAATGTTTAATTAGCCTAGCGCTTCTCTGATGGCACGTTTTGACCGTGTTCAGCATCCATTTCGTCAACACAACGCGGACCACTTAAACATGTCAGCTGTGTGGACACTAGCTCTGGATCCACTATGTTATTTACTCTATTTCAATCGGTAATATGATATGATTTCTTAACTCTAAAATCTTTTAGTCTGTGCTGTTTTCTGTTGATGCTTGAAAAAAACTTCACAAAACATTTGTAGCGCGGCTGTCATCCAAAAATCGCAAAAAGCTTTTAATATGAATTTTAAATTTTAAAATTCCTTCAATTTATTTTATTAAGAAATTCAAGCAATAAATGTCGTTTTGGCGCTCTTTAATACGACGTGACAGTTCACTGTAGTTCAAGCGGCAGCACGGATCATCTCATCTCTTTACTAGTTACAGCACATAATAAACATGAATGAACATCAGAAGGAATGTTGAAAGCATTACAACTTACCAAAATGAATCCTGTCTCATGTAATCGCTCGATTAGTGTTTCAACCAGGGATAGACGTCAATAATACAGCTTGTAGGCAATCCAGTGTCACTTAACGTTACATTTACCTCGGGGAAACTATTCAATGTCCATAAAAATAACTCTAGAGAAGAGCATTTTGCTAAATTTATGCACTGTATTACAAATTCATTATATTTTTATTTATCCTGTCAGTGCTGTCTTCGTTATTAAATGTGAATAAATCACTCATCAAAACAAGTTATTACAGTTTATTGCCATTTAAATGTTTATATTTCACCAGCAAACTGGAGAACAAACAATTATGTTATTAAAAAGGTTGAAATAAAAACTTCCTTATGCAATTTAAACATTTGTACAACTCAATTTTTGCTATTTGAGTGTTGATTAATTTGTTATTAATTTATTTAGTTTCGGCACGGAATTTTAATTTCGATTCATCCCTAGTTACAATTAATGTTCCACTGAAGTTTAGTCACAAGACTGCGCATACTATTGTGTCTTTTAGTTCTGGAACTATTTGTTCTGCTAACACATTGTATAAAAAATATGATAATTTTATTATATTAAATTATATCATGTCATCAATATTGATTTATTTTCTTCTTCTGTGGAATGTACAAGAAAACGTTTAGCAGAATGTCAGAGGTTTTGTTTACATATTGAGTGACTAGTGAAAAAAAACACCATAACATTCTAGACAACTCATGTTCTATATTCCAAGACTTCTGAAGCCATATGAAAGTTTTGCGTGTCATATATTGCCACCAGTCCATTAAAAGAGTGATTCTCAGTTGATTTCTTTCAGACAGGCCTTCCTGCACTGCATACGCAATATCTCCCATATTTAACTTGCATGTTTTAGCTTGTTAGTGTAGAGTGCTATGAACTAAACTGGTTGTGCCAGATTAGCGAGACGCCTACAATGTGCAGAACCTTCTAGTATGGATTTTTTTCTTATTTCAATCTAATAATCCCAGTATGATCTCTGACTTTTTGACTTGCCGTCCACATGCTTACAAAAGGCTAATGTTTAAGCATATGGGTTAATGTCCAACCATCTGGCACAATTGAATGGCTCTTGAGTGTAGAGGACGGGCTTTAATTGTTTGCAGAGTGAGATTGTGTATCTGCTCATTACTGATTAATGCGGAGTGTGTGGAGTGGTCGAGCACACAGGCGTCTCTTCCTCTTTACTCACATGGAGGTGACACATCTGTCACGGTTTATACACACTTTGTGCTCAAAGCTCTTTAAGGCCAAGTGAGTTAAGCCTGGTGTACAAATGTGTAGCATTAATGAGAATTTGCCATTAGTGCTGGATTAGTTTGAGGTGTCTAACTTTTGTCCAACAAAAAACATGCGACTTAAGGAGATGAATTAAGGCTGATTTATACTTCTGCGTCGGACCTACGCCGGAGCCTCTACGCCGTAGTCTACGCTTTTGTTTTAATTTATACTTCTGCGTCGTTGTCCGCGTTGACGCACGCAGAGGGAGCATGTGGAACCCGAGGAAGCGGTTTGAGCAGACCAATCACAGCGCTTGCGCCCGCGTAGAATTGACGCGTTGTTACATTTTTGGAGAGGTGCACGTCAGGGTACGCCGAAGGGTACGCGCGCTACGCACAGCCTACGACGTAGCTACGGCGTAAGTTCGACGCAGAAGTATAAATTGGGCTTCACTGACTTAAGCTACCAGGCTTCATTTTTAAAATCCCATTGATTTATACTGAAGGAGGAGAACCTGAGCCATATCTTTAGGCGAGATTACCTTAAAAAACCTAAAACGCCCAAGCAACCGCATAGCAACACCCTGGCAACCACCCAGAACACTAACTTCATTACAGAAACTGTTGCATGGCCAAACCCCACGAAAACAGTCTATATCTAGACGTATGATTGAACTATACATTGATTGGAAGCTTAATTTTTACAAGTGTTTAAGGGGACATGTTTGAAAGTCTTGATTGTCTTCTAACATAGGTTTTCATGCTTGAATGTTCAAAAAACATAATTTTTCCCATATTTGAAAATGTTGCAGTACCTCTCTTCCCAGTCTGTTAGTAACATTCTGTTTAGTTCCTGTCTCTATGAAGCCCCTCCTTCTGAAAAGCATGATGTGCTCTGATTGGTCGGCTGGACCGGTGTGTTGCGATTGGTCAAGCTATTTCAGCGTGTTCGGGAAATTGCAGTGAACTGTAGGCTGGTGGTTAAAAGGCATGAGCTTTAACATGTACAGATTTTTTTTTTCTTGCTGGCTTTTGTATTGGTATAATCTTCTCTGAAGCTTAAAGTTTCTGCTCGAGTGAGAATATCAGTTTCAAAGGTTCATCTCGTGCTGGATTTCTGCCAGAGCAGTAGCGTTGATAGTTGGGAGTCTGTGTTATGAGTTGGCTTAATCTGTGGTGAGGATTATTCATCCAATAAACCTTCTGCTGTCATATTTAAAGGCTTGTTGACTCAGTGCTTGGGTTGTGTGCACTGCTGGTATCTTTAGTCATAGCATTGCTTCGGTGTAAATCATCAAACGGTTAACAAGACTTCAGTCTCATTATCCAAAAATGTTAAGTTGTAGCCACACAATGGGCATCTGTTGGTCCTTTATAAGGCACTCTATATCCACTGTTGTGCCTCCAACGTCAGTTTTTGGAATTGGAGTTCCAAGAGTCGATTCCAAGAGTCGATTCCAAGAGTCGATTCCAAGAGTCGATTCCAAGAGTCGATTCCAAGAGTCGATTCCAAGAGTCGATTCCAAGAGTCGATTCCAAGAGTCGATTCCAAGAGTCGATTCCAAGAAAAAAAGGGAGGTGAAGTGAGATAAACATAGCAATTATAATGACTGTTCATTATTTTGGGAGAATGATAAAAAAATACTCTTAGATTCACTTGTTGCCACCTACTGTTGTAATGATGTACCCTGCAGAATGATTCAGTGAATGAATCTGAACGATCTTTTTTGTGAAAGCTTTCCTGTAGCTCAAACTGTAGAGCGTTGGCGCTTGCAACGCCCAAGGTCATGGGTTCGATTCCCAGGGAAAGCAAGAACTGATAAGAATGTAAATGTGTACCTTAATGCAAGTCACTTTGGATAAAAGCGTCTGCCAAATGCATAAATGTAAATGTGAAGCAAATCATAATATTTGAGTTAATTGCCTGAATCGATTCAAGCACCAACAGTTCGAAATCAAAAAGTCGTATAAAATATGTTTGAAACCACCTGAAAGACTTGATGGGTTTCTTTTGCCTATTTTTTTTAATGTTCAGATTTCACAATACTAAATTTTTTGAAAAGGGTTCCTCAATTATTTAGGGTAATAGGCTATTTGTTCAAAAGCAGTTAAAATGTTTCTTTTGTCGTCATTTCCTATGGTCAAGTTTTCACAATCTCTGAAATCTTGGCACAGTGCTCAGCTCTGAAGTTTATTTCAGCGATTCGGTGGTTTTGAAGGTATTCGTGTGATGGTGTGTGTGAGGTAAGGGTCTCAGGGAGTTTGGCAGGTTCCTTGGGTTCGTTTCCAGGCCTAAGTGAGGCTTGGTGTTTTTCAGTCCAACAGAAACATTCCAGCTAGAGCCATATAAGAGTCAGCCCAGGTCACAGCATGGTCCTCCTCAGCAGACTATAATGAATCTTTAATGCCCACTGTCATTAGTCTTTATGCACTACTGGGATTATTGTGAATTAGTGCTAGCACTGGGTGGGGCGGCAGAGTTTGGGGGATTTACTGTATGTTAGTATTCATTATCCTGACAGAGATGTTCTGGAACGTTTTAAAGCCAACGGCATCTTGATCATTTCGTTTTTATGTACAAAGTCAATGTTGTGTGAACTTCATAAAGCTGTTTGATTAGTGGAGTAAAGTTGAGGCCCACTGGATTTATGTCCAGTTTTATATTTAATCGAAAAAAAGTTAAAAATAAATAAAAAAAGTGCTATTTCTGCTCCTATAAAAGTATATATTACAATGTCACCCCTAAAAGTAAGCAGATCATTCGAAAACGTGTGAATGAGGTTGTATGAATTAATACAAATTAGCCACCAAATTCGCCAAAATGTAAAATAGTTATGAATTACTATGAGATTGTGAAACTCAATGCTTTTAATGTGCAAATCCAAGTGTGTTAGCTATATGGCACTGACACACTGACATAAAAATATTTTTTTTTATGTAAGACAATACATCCCTAATAACAAATGTCTTTTTTACACAAATGATTCACTAAAGATCCATGTGCATGAGTCATGTCTCCATTTTTGTAGTGTCTTGCGTCATTAATGTTGGATTTTTAACTATAAAAATAGGATAATTTAACTATATATATATATATATATATAAAGGAAAGAAATGTGTGTTGACAATCTTCTATTCCTTTTCAGTGCGCTCTGTATAGTTGTTTTTGAGCACAAACACTAATAAGGCACATGTGTGAATATTAATTTGATCATCTTGATGCTGTGCTCTCGGCTAAATGCTATTGTTATGAGAGTGTTTATACGGTATATACAATAATTGGCGCTTTATTAGCATATTCCCCCGTTCGTGCTGCTTGAGCTTAAATGCTTTTGTTCTTTATATATTTTTATGTACACATTGTTTAATGTTTTCAACTAAAAGAAAATCTTAAGATATAACGTAAGCTTGATTTGTATATTGCTTAATCGTAAGCTTGTTCGGAAATGGTGACAACTTGATGAAAAAAAAAAAAGTCATTTAAATAAACGAATGTTCGATTTTTATGAGCTCAAATATTTGAATACAATATTTTTCCGATCCCTATAGCGAACACTGACCTTTGTAACCTGAGTTGCTCGTAGTAGGTGTGACAAAGAAGATTACCAATCATGAAGCTCATTTGCTGTTGGGATGGTTTATTGCTGTAAAAGGCCTGACTGTTGACTTACTTCAACCTAGATGTTCAGTGCAGTGCATGAATTGCATTGCTGAACGTTACACAGTAAACACACTGTCCATGTCAATGAATGGCTTTCTTCTCCTTACAGCTGTGCCTTATTTAAACAAATCAATCAAGCTTTTTACACCATGTCTTGTAGTGTAGACAGCATGAATAATAGTATATCGTGAATGCTGTTGAAGGCTGGTATGGAACAAGTTCTCTTAATATTGGTCGTATAGAGGTTACTTTTTTAGTTATAAATATAAAGATATAAATATCCATGTGTTGATAAAAGATTGAAAAATGTCTAATTTTAAGCTGTTTTGTAGCCACAGGAACTTGTAAATTATACTCATGCCATTTAGGGAGGTCACATCCACATTCCAGCCTTTTCAACATGTCGAAATTAGAAGTTACGACACAAATGTTTGCATATAGCTATAGTTTGAGAAGTCTGTACGGTACAGTTTCTGTAATTTAGCTGGTGATATGTTTTAGTCCTGCACAGATGTTCTTCTCTTCCATTCGCACACAGCCTAATGCATGTTGTTTGTGAAGGTTACACTCTTCCACACAGAACAGCTGCCTTAAAACGATACTCCACCCAAAAATGAAAACTCTCCTCTCATTTCCTCACTCTCATGCCATCCCAGATGTGTATGACTTTCTTCAGATAAACACAACAAAGATTTAGGAAAATGTCTATTATTGGCGTGCAACATGAATAAAAATTTGGCCAAAAATGAATGCCGTTTACGAGTCTGCGCTTGATCGACTTTTAATCGCATCAATTTGATCAAGGTATTGTATTTATATGAGGCAATTTTGCTTCAATCTCATTATGCATGTAATCCTAGTCAATGACTTCTGAAGAAATAAGTGTGTGAAAGAAAAATACTAATATTTTAAAGTCCCCCTTTGGTGAAAATCCAGTTTTTAATGTTTACATCTATGTGATGTTTTTGGATATGATTTAAGACAAACCATGTGCAAATTCATAAATCAATTTTTTTTTTAAAAATTTTAACCATCGCTTCCAGACAAGTTGGCCGTTTTGACATCAAGTTAAATTATGTTGCTACTTTTTCTAAGTAGGAAAATCAGAATTTCCAAGACAAATGGAAATGGAAACGACCCGTTTTTATTGCCTGTGTTTTTGCCACTACATACATAAGACATTATTCTGTCCTCAATGAAAGCAAAAATACTGTCTGCTTAGGACATGCTTTAAGATTCTTTCAAAAAAATGCTGTTTAGATCATATCCATGTCACCTTTAACCAGCTCTTGTGTGACACTTGTCACATGATATCCTGTGTATTTATGGCTGTAACTATATGGAGCACACTGCTAGTAAGAGGATCAGCATTACCGTCCTGCTAAGAATAACGCTCTTGTCTTGTCACTGAGGAATGTTTCCTGCGGTGGAACTGGTGTGACTGTTCAACTGTCCACAACTGTCATTAAAGAGACTGCAATGGCTTTGTGTTGGTCAGAAACTTTTCTAGTGAGTAATGGCTTACATTTCATGGGCATTTTACTCCTACTGCACATTGTTTTGATGTTTAACAGTCTAAAGCAGCGGTCACCAAATGCAGATCCAGAGATTGTGCTAAACATATAAAACATGCTCAGTAGTTTAGTAAGTCTTACATTAAAATAAAAATAAAATGAATTTAAGATTCTTAATTCAGAGGGCAATGAAATACTTTTCATTTTACTCATCATTCACCTTAAAACCCCAAAGATTTATATTAAATAAAATTTGCATAATCTTACATCAGATCTTACATAAAATTAAGCATGTTTTGGGACCATTAGGATTTTTGCCTTGTCACTTTAAATAATTTTATTTAGCAAGGATGCATTAAGGTGTTCAAAAGTTACAGTAAAGGCTTTTACATTGTTACAATGTAACAACTGTAAAAACAACGCGCAACTGTTTTCAAAGTTGATAAAGCGAAAAAATCATCATATAACAATGATTTCTGAAGGATCATGTGACACTGAATTTTCAGCATCATTACCTCAGTCTTCAATTTAAAATAACTGTTTTCTATTTTAATGTATTTTAAAATACAGTAGTCAACATTTGAAGTGGATCAAAAAAATTCATAAAAGTTCTAAGACAAGACCGGGTTTTGTTCAAAAATCATGTATAACTTTGATGAAAGGTTTTGATCCACTTCAAATGTTGACTACTGTATTTTAAAATACATTAAAATAGAAAAACGTTATTATAAATTGCCGCCTTTGGTGAGCATAAAAGTCTTTAAACAATTTATTTCACTAGATTCTTTACAAGTGACTTGATGCTTCATAGTCATGTTTGAAGAATTTTTACAGCGCTAAGTATTTGCATATTGCTTTGTTTGCATTGGTGGCTGCCGTCCGATGTTTCCATCCTGGTCACAGAGAGTTCAGATACCTGGACTCTGGAGGGAATCCCTGTGTTTGTCTCACTGTCACAGCTAATCAGATTGCCCACATTTCTCAGAGCTCAAGTGGGATGCTTTACTAAAGTGTGTGTGAGTGGGTTTCTTTCCCTCCCCCAGCATCCAGTTTGCATCCCCATGTGATTAATGTGGGCTGCGTTTCTGGTCACCACCTGTTTCTTAGCAAGCAATAGTGCAGAACTGCAATGCAGCCCTAAAGCTTACAGTTTCAGACCTCACTTATGCCATGTGTGGGCGAACACATTCACAGTCATTATTACAGTTATTAAATCAAAATGGACAATATTTTTTTAAATGGAGTATATTTATCTGTGCACATCTTTTAAATTCATGGGCTTGTAATCTTTAAGCAAAATAACTTCCAGACTATCGCAAAGGCTATGACAACTTTCGTTTAATGATGACTTTAAAGGCATAAAACGGTTTTCTGACCCTAATATTGTTCCAGTGCCATATATTTTGCCACTAAAAATGACCAAAAGCTCATTGATGTTTATTGTATGGAACAGAGCAGCTGTGAAATTCTACAAAATAACTTTTGTTCCACAGGAGCAAGAAAAACATGGGTTTGGAATCACATGAATGTTTAAATAATGACAGAATTTTCATTTTATAGGAATAAAACACAAAATCTGTCGTCATTTACTAACCCTTATTTCATTGTTCTTTTTTTCTCTTTATGATTTTTATGTCCATACACTGAAAGCCAGTGTTGTTTTGGACGCCATTGACTGTTATTTAATAGGGGGAAAACAGTCGAATCATTCTTCAAAATATCAAGCCTAATCTTCCCACAAAAGGTCACTATGAATTTGAAATAAAAGTTGGAGAAACAACTTTTTTGAGGTCATACCATGTTATCCAGATGTGGTAACTACAAACCAGCCATTAAAAAGGTTATTTCTTCCAAATTTGAGAGAAAGTTACAAACCTACTTGCTGTTTCAATGGGTCCTCGGCAAATTGGTACAGTATATGATGCAACTTTCTGTCTTTTTAATGGATTTCAACATGAAAGTCCCAAAGTGGTAGTTTCTTGATGATTGCACCACATGATTTTTCATAAAATGGACATCATCTGACACAATTTGTTTGTATATTGGAAATATGCAGAAGCTTTGCCATTTTGTACAGGATTACAAAACACTCTAAAAAATACTTTCTATTGCACTATTTGGCATGATTTCCAGAGTCATTTCAAATACGTATCCAAAACAGCAGTTATGGCTGGATGGTCACACCACGTGATACTTTTAAAATTTTCTGTTATTTAAAGTGTCAAACAGCTAATGGTTTTTGAAAAGTTAAAGTGTGTACATATGAGGTACTACATGGTATCTTTTTATGCATTTAAACCAGTTTTTAACTGAAAAAAACATGCAATCGGACTGAAAATGTTGGCGTCACGTCATTGACCCAATGCATTGAATTATGAAGATAGTTTTTTCTGGGTAAATAACTGTGTCTCTGTTTGGGAAATACTGCAAACTAAATCCACTGTCGAGTAGAGCAGAAGTTTGTGGACATGATCCTGCCCTGTCGAGTCTGATAACATGGCGTCTTTGGATTTCTAAGATATTTAAGGCTTTATAGGGATACAGTAGCTGTCTTCTTTATACTTTATGCCACATTGAAGATTAAGTTGTATCTGATAAAGAAGAATTTTGTCAAATTCAGCTGATTAATCATGGGAGAATTATTAGACTGATACAGTTTTATCCTTTTGGTGTCGCAAAGGAAAATCTCATGAGACACGAAAGGCCGCTCAAGTTATGAAGTCCAGTGTAGTCTTGCATAGACAGACGTTTGACTTTCGGGGTTAAGTCTGGTCCACATTGCAGTTAATTTTGGCTTTACAAAGATAACACCCATCACTGTGGGAAAGCAGTCCGTTTCCTGATATCACTCATCCCATAAAAGATACGTCCATAAAAATATTCCCTGTTTTTGTACCTGTTCAGATTTAGTGTTGGCGGTACGTTATTTTAAAACACAAAATAAAATAAACCTATTTCTACCAGTCAAAACCGATGCGATAACATGTACAACAACCAACTTAATAAAATGTTGCCACATTTACATTAATCTGTTTCAGAGAGAACTGATGGTGCTTTTAGCGTCACTTTGAGCATTTGAAAGTACAGCAAAACATGCAGGAAACAACGTAATGTAATTTAGTAGAAATGTCGCCACAGACACATTTTTCCAGTGAGCCTGGGTTGAATTTTAACGTGTTATATTATAGGCAAGCAACTTAAAGCATGTCACAAAAACACTCCTCGCATGAATCACCCTGGAAACATGAATCACCGTAAAAACATTGTTTTTTAGTAAGAGCTTGACATTAGCTAAAGGCTTTACAATCTAACAAGGCACACATTCTGGCCAAAACAGATACATTTTTACTTAGAAATGGTTTCTTACAATACCCAAAAAGTTTTTTAAAAGCTTAATTCTATCAGTTGATCCACCAATTTGTCTCCGAGCTCATTACAATGTATTATGGGATTTTCTGCTCTACTTAAAGTCCCCCTGTGTTGAAAATCAAGCTTTTAATGTTGTTTATATGTCTATGTGGTGTTTTTAATATGCTTTAAGACAAACAATGTGCAAATTCATAAGTCGACACCATTGCTGAGTATCTTCAAAAAAATAGTTTGAAATCGCTGGTGTTTCTGATGTCACAAACTACCTTGTAACCAATCAGATCAACGTGTTGATTGCCAACGAGTGGATCTCTGAGATGAGTGAGTGAGTGGAGGCAGGGCTCATTTGCATATTCATAGAACACAATACTAAATGAGGCAAGGGGGTCGAGTTACATTCAAGCGATTTTAACTCTTCGGGGTCGCCGATCACGCCGGCGTGATCAAGTTACATGACCAGTTTAAGACGTCGAAGCATAAAAACAAAGTCACGTTGAGCGCTGCCGTCCACTTCTGTCGAAAGTGCTGGCTTGAAATTCTATTTTACTTTTTGTTTTGTGTTGATAGACCAAGTAAAAACGGAGATATGATCATTTAAACTTTATATAAAAAAATACTGACGCGTTCGTAAAAGAATGCCAGATGTGATGCGACAGGCGTTGCATTTATTCTAATAACTTCGTCGGTTTTTGTCATAAAACAAAACGGAGAAAAATGTGTGAATCTGCTGACTCTGCTCTTCAGGCTGCACATTTTAGGGAATGGAGGAGGAGCCAACTGAGCTAAGACGCAAAATTGAAAGGCAGAGGATTTACGGAGTTGATAAAGAGAGACATATATACGTTATATATATATAGAGAGAGATATTATTGCTAGTTTTTGGAAGAGTTTGAGTAGATTTTGAGAGTAGTTTAGGAGTAGTGTAGATAGTTTAGGTAGTTTAGGAGTAGTTTAGGTAGTTTAGGAGTAGATTTAGATAAACTGTTTTGAGGAGAGGCACAGATAAAAAATAAAAATAAAAAAACACCTGATATTTGTTGTAAATAGTTGTATGTATAATTTGATTTTGTGTTCATTTTACCTTTTGTATGGTATATTTGCACTATTGAGGAACCCCTCTTACTCAAGGAATGAAATCTCTGTAATGTAGCTATCTGTGTAATTGTACATGAAGTGTTTTGTAGAGTTTCTAAGCAAAAAAGAAAAGAAAAAACGCCTATTGCCACACCTGCTTTTTGCTGCATATAGTTTAATTTTATCTCAATTTTACATTTTTTTATGTTGTATTTGCACTATTTGCGAACCCTCATACTCTGGGAATGCAAGGCCTTAAATATAGCTCTCTGAATAATTGTGTGCACAACATTTTTTTTAAAGTGGCTGAGCTATAAAGAAAGAAAAAAAGCCTATGGCTACACCCGCTTTCTTTTGTAAATCATATTTTTTTTGTATATAGGTTGATTATATCTGAATTATACCTGTATATGTTGACATTTACAACTTGTGTTTACATTTTAAACCTTTTAAAATGCTTCATTGAGCATGTTTGTGTTTTTTGTAGTAGACAAGCTATAATTTTTCTATTCGGATTTTGTGTTTTTTGTGTGATTTTGGGTCCAGTATGTTGATAGAGTAAAGTGAAAGTGAAAAACTAATTGTCTGATCATATAGGTGATGTTGTGCTGAAAAAAATTATACCAAACATTGGTATGGTAAACATTTGTTTATGTTGCAAAATTTAAAAAAAATAAAAGTACTCAAAAACAGCCAAAATAGCCCAAGACTCCGAAGGGTTAAGGCATGAATAATTTTTTTCGCATGAAAAAACATTTAAATATGGCATTTTGGTGATAAATTAGTTTTAAGTTAATAAATTCCAATAATTGGCAATACAATAATTAGCGGTAAATAATTAGTTTTGGGAGTCTTACTTCATGGTAAACTGCCCTAGATTTGAGTCGTGTCAGGTGGACAGTTTATGGGGATCTGTGGTTTATATTTAATTTCCTGTGTGCCACATTCCTGTAAGCGTTTGAGAAGCTCTTCTTCACGTTCTGCTGCAGTCTGTTCTGTTTTTTTCTCTTCATGTTCCCTGTCAGCATCCTTAGGTCTTGGCTACGGCTATCGTTTAAACAGGGGCGTGTGCAGTTTAAGACCATTGCCATCAACGGAAGAGCTCTTTCTTGCTTAATGTGCTGCTGACTAATAGATGAGTAATGGAACTGAGTGCTTTAAAACACATTTACACCCACCAACACAGTACAGTATTAACAACACACCCAGCTCTCATTTACCAACACACCCACATACACTTACACAGGGTGGGAATGGCATGCAGTTATGGCTAGCATGGACATATTTCAATTCTTCTAAACAGTCTACCTAATGTGTTTGACGCTGCAATTTTAACACAATCACTTTGAGGGTCGTTCACTAAAAAATAAATTTTCATTTAATCACCTTCATGTTATTTCAAAACTGTATGGCTTTCTTTGGAACACAAAATAATATTTTTTGAAGATCGTTGAGGTCCAAACAGCATTGGAACCCATTGACTTTCATTGTATGGACAAAAAAAAAAAAACAGTTTTCACTCAGAAAATTGCTAGTAAATTTCATAATTAATAGCAAAGAAATGGCACATTAAAAAAAATGATTTTTTAAGGAGAAAGACTGAAAAAGTATTACTCTAAAATCTTTGTATTATTTACCACTACAAGAAATCTTTTTTTTTTTTTGTACAGTTCAAAATATGTTCTGTTTTCCACTGAATCAAGACTGTTTGAAACATACATGTTTGGAATGACATATTCAGGTCAAAATTTTGGGGTACCCTATCTCTATGTAATTCAGCATTTTATTGCTGAAATATTCAAAGATATTGGGTGTTCACAATATGGCTGCCGTCACATGGTCCAGGTGATGCTGCACAGTGGTGGTGGTTGAGGACATTCCCCCTTCCATATGTAAAGCGTTTTGAGTTCCCAGAAAGGCGCTGTATAAATATAACAAATTATTATTATTAGTTACATTACTGGAAAATGGATGCCCAAGGGCATTACCAAGATGGCCAAGTGAACCATCTTTCTTGCTTCGAAAACAACTTCCTTGGAGTGGTGGGACAGAGCCCTTTCACAATGACCAACATTTCAATAATACAGTCATTCTTACTCCAACTGCATTTTCTCACAGCCAGACCTTTGACTGGGTTATATAGCCACTTCAGGTGGCCAAGGTCTGCCCAAATAAGTAGGAAAAGTCTGTAACACAACAACTTAAAATTACTGTTTGGAACATGTCTCCCAGGTTTTCAGAGTCCACAAGCAATTTGGGTGATCTGATAAATCAGCCAGCTACAATGTCAACTTTCATATTTACCTGCATATGCCACAGATTTTCCCATTTCAGTGAGGTACTTCACCTGATCTTCCATTATAGAGAGCCTAAGTCCGTCCCCTTCCGGTGGACCACCATGGGACCTTATTTTGGAAAAATATTGTATAGTAGTCAATGGCGAGAGACAACAAATATTTGGATCCCGTTTGAATTGTGCCCTGAATTACACATATGATTGTAAATTTAAAAGATACATTTTAAAGTCAAGAAAGTGGCAGTTTGTTGTAAAAGTGTTGAGGTATAAGACTGTGAAAATATGAAATTACAAAGACTACAAACCCAAAAGGCGCGGATGTGACGTCATACCTTTTCTCTCAATGAAAGAAGCTAACTTTACTGAAGCTAACGTCTGTCATTTTTTCTATAGTCTAACATTATAATCGTAACGTTAAGCCATCATGCCTGTGTGTTTTGTACCAGACTGCACACACACGAGCTTGGTGACGTACATTGTGCGAGACGAGAGATGTAGCTCATTGAACGATTTTCACATAAAACTAAATGTTACTCTTCTATTTTATGACAAACTGTGACTTTCTTGACTCTCATAATTATCTTTTAAATTGACAAACATCATATGTGTAATTCAGGGCACAGTTCAGATGGAATAAAAATATAAGTTGTCTCTCGCCATTGACTACCATACATATTTTTTCCGAAATAAGGTCCCATGAGCCGGAAGCGGAGGGAAGGGACTTAGGCTCTCTATAGATGTGAGAAGGTGTATAGATAATTAAATAAGATCACCGTCTGGAATCCTTAGATGTGATTGGCAAAGGGTCAGCCAAGCTTGAGAATTGGTACTTTTCCCATATCTCGAATAGGCTAAGTAAACATGCAAAATATTTCTTGCACGTTCAACTAAGTGCCTCAAACTAAACTCTTGAATATCTTTTAATGTTTCTAACCTGCTTCACAAGGCCTGAATTAAAGTCTGAACCACCTATCTTTAGCTTGTTTGCTCTGTCAGTTTCCTATCCTGTAGTACCAGCGTCAGAGTCTGAGTGATGTAACGACAGCCAGAAACAGAAGTGCAGTGTGTAATGGGTTCACCAGGGTTAGGCTTGCTTTGGCACCAAACCAACACTGCATGCTCCAAGATGCCACTCCATCGGCACTGTGCCAGAGTCTTGATCAAGAGCACATACCCGTATAAATCAGACACACTCTGAGGTCTCTACAGGTCACGTCTATCTGATGGTATGACAGAGCGTCTCTGAACTCTGACACTGACAGAGTAAAGCTGGACCCTCCTGTTTGAAAACCTCTTTGGTAAAGGGAAGTGTTGCAACCAAAGATTGTATAAAACAAAGGACTTAGTGTTCGTGATGTCATCCGTAGGTTTCTAAAGAGCTTTTTTGAAGGCCAAAAGTGGGCGGAGCCAGCTGTCGCCATCTTGGCAGCGCATCACTCCTGGATAACCAAAAATGGGCAAAGAGGCGGGATTAGCTGAGGTGACGTGTAACCAATGGACTAAACAAAATAGGACAACCTTTTTAAAGTACTTAATTCAACAGTTTTTGTTCTGGTAGCAAAATTGGTACAGAGAACCGCAAAGTTTTCTGGATTTTGTACTGACTACTGAAAATTTTGTACCGTAACATCCCTAATTTTGCCCAACCTGTTAATTGTGAGGAATGCTTTTTTTTCAATGTGTTTTTATGCTCATCTTTGAAACATCTCATAAACAGCTATATGTATTTATCTTTTATATCACAATAGTCAAAATATTTGTTCAAATCAAAATATAAACCAAACAATCCATGTTTATTTTGGAACAGCTGGCGCTTATGTGCACATGGTCACGATCGTTCAGCCTCATCCAACCCGGCCAGCTTCATAATCAATACATGGATGCCGTCTGAAACACTGCAGCTGTTACCAGGGGCAAGGTCATGTTTGTTCTGAGCCCATTACTCAGAGATACTAAACAATCCTCTGAATGAGTTCAGTGGTGAAGCTCGAGAACTGAGCGACATCGGGCTGACCTTAATGCATGCATTTGTAGGTGTTTCCCTTTCAGGTGCAAAATTTATGGGAGGAGAGTATTTAGATGAATCATGCAAGGTGATTTACTAAAGTTTGCATTAGTCAATTTACTGGTGTTTGCCCCACTATGTAACACCCCAAAAAAGCAGTAGTCTTAGAGGCAGTCGGATCATTTCCAATGATGATTATGATGCAAGCTACCAAGAGCAGCGCAAATAAGCATCTGGTTTGTGTTCTTTAGTTTGCACGTCATCGGTAGATCACGCACTGAACTTTTTTTGGGAATTTTTTTGGCTTTCACTCTAATTTGCCCTGTTTAGTAAATCTGGCGCCTAATATTTCATTTCTTTACTGTTTTTGTAAAGTTGAAGGCTTGCATTGTCACACTTTTGAAAATGTTTAAAATGTATATATTTTCCCCCATTTTTATGCATAACATTACACGCCTAATAGCCACAATGCTGTAGTCCATCTATGTGACAAAAGCTCAGTGTTAACGGACAGCCGCTCTTGGATCCAGTCCCCTTGCAACATTATCCAAATCTGCATCATTTTGTGCAATCAGCTGCACAGCAGGAGGAAGAATAGTGTCGGTCAGATGGGGTCAGTCTGCAGGACAATGTGCTCTTGTTTCTCATGGTAGGCGACTGAAGGAATGGAATAAGCGCTGTGTGAGTGAGGCTGGGTAACGGCCTCTGAACACTGGATCAATGATTTATCTGGACCACTGCCCTTCACAGCTTTGGAAACAGCTCCCAGATAAGCCCTCACCCCTGTCCTCCTCATCCTGATATACAGCTCTGAACATGAGCCAGGTACAGTCACACGGTGCAGTTTCTAAAGGATATGTAAGTGGTGCTGTGTTAAAACAAACAAACAAACTATTTTGCTTGTCCTTGTAATGTCATCTGTAACTTTGAGCACCATAAACCATTAGAAGAGATGGTCTAAAACAGTGCGGTCTAAAACAGTGGTTGGGTCATGCTGTTCAGCTGTCAATAACAGATTGGTTTATTGATGCATTAGCAGAGAACACCGTTCCTAATAGCCTTCGTCCTCCGGTCTGAAAAGACGGTATCACTGATTTCTGATTAATGGATTGTTGGAAGCCAGAGCTTTATCAGCCACTCTGCTATCTGTTCTATTACAGTTCGCAAAGCACCCATAAAACATTAGTATTGATTTTGTGCTTGTATGAGCCAGTGGAATCGTGTTGTATAGAGCTGCACCATTGTGGCTAAATTGAGAATCAATTTTTGTTTAAAATAGAGATCATGATTCTGAACAGACCACTAAACAAAATAGCTTGTAATTTACTAGAGGTTCTGTCAAATTGTTATTTTCTGCAGTCTATTTAAAAAAAAAAAAATGTGAATTTGAATTTTCAGTTTGAGAGAATAAAAATTCTATGACTCACTCTTAAAGCATTCGCTTGTTTCATTACTGGATGATTCAGTGTTTTTGAACGAATCTTTTGAATGAATGATTCAATTAAAAATGTATTTAAGTCACTTGTCATATGAGACCATCTTAATTTTAAGTTACTTTCAAAAGGTGATTTTTCTCTATTTTGATCGCTTCCATAGACATTAGTGTTTATATCCAAACTATAAACTTTAATCCCAGTACTTCTGTGATAATGTTTGTTACTGTAAGAAATAGTGATACTGTGTGTTTGAAAAGGCTGTTTGTTAATCTGTTTCATACCTATACATGATAAATGCTCTTTCTTGTCATTTAGGAATAAGATTGTGTGTGTTTGAATCGAGATCGCCATCTTTACCAATTGTGCTGCTCTTTAACTCTGTCTGATTTAACATCTTCAGTTATTTAAAGATAATTGATTTGTCTCGTTCATAGAACGGCCACTTTGTTGTAGTGTAGTAGTCAACTACCACATTGCAATACTTTAAAAACTATATACCACTATAGAAATTCTGGTGGATATTATATGCCAATAATTTATTGCCATCCCTTTAAGTTAGCAGTAGATGTGCTCTTAATCTTCAAATAGTCATTAAAATGACAAATAAATATTCAATAGAGGCCAATACCGATCAATAATATATATATATATTTTTTAATTGAATTATTGTAAGACCGAAATGATGATACTGTGTGTTTGAAAAGGCTGTTTGTGTAGATGTTTCATACCTATACGTGGTAAAGGCTCTTTCTTATCATTTAGGAATAAGATTGCGTGTTTGAATCGAGATCGCCATCTTTTCAACAACAATAACAGGAAATGGACAGTTTGTAACAACGTTCAACTAGGATAATGTGATTTCCTCATCTTTGACGAAATCTTTCCAAGAAACCTCATGATGAGCAGTGAGTTTTGGGCGAGTTTTCCTGTGGTCTCTGAATCTGAAGAGCGCAGCTCGCTCCGGTTACATCGCCTTGAGGAAACACTACGCCATTGTTTGCTGAGGAATTTACAGGGAATTTTGTGTCCAAAAAAAGGAGGCTTAGCTTCATCCGGACCCCTCCATTGTTTATTATTCACGTTTCGTCATATTTACCTTTTTGTTTGGGTCATAAATGGCATTTTACATCAAGACAAATTTTTAATTTTGGGAATATAACTCTTTAAAAATTTGGCCTTTGGGAAAATGACTCCATCCGCATTAAATCCTGCCTCTCACCCACTTAGGAAAAAAAATACTGTTACATAACACGAGTCAAAAGTTCAGTTTTAATTCAGAGACTATTGGATTGTGCGTGTTCGGTGACTGTTTTCCTCACATGACTCTGAGATGCTTCAGGAATTAGGAAATGATCGTTGTTGAAAGCTACACATACATGCATACTTTGACTCCTGGGAAAGTGCTGTACCTGTAAAGATGTACAAAGTAGACTTGTCCAGATTAATTCATTTAAAATGCATTTAAAAGCAATTTATATAATGTGATATTATAAAAAAGGATAAAATAGATTTTAGTGAGCATTAGAGAATAGATTTTTTTTTTTTTAAATGTTGTATAATTCTGCATTGTATAGTCCATCAGCCCTGTCATATTGACCACCAGCTAAATGAGATCAACATATTGCATATAGACTCGTATGGCTCTGACTGTCGTGTTTTTGACAGATGTTTGTGGCCACCCACGTCCCGGCTCACTCATCAGCTGCGCTAATTTTAGGCTCTTTTACATGTCAGGAAGAATTGTAAACTTGCAGGCCTTTCAACGTAGAGACCTTGATGGGACTCTGACATAAGTTTCCTCTCAAAGCTTAAAAACAAACTCTGCAAACCATCTATTAAGCACTTCCTAGATCCTCTGTGCACCTGCTTCGAAAGAATCCTTCTGTAAGTCATCAACAAAGCATTCAAGCTTTCAGTATGAAGTACACCTGAATGAGGGGCTAGAGACTCTGTTTACACTGTTTATTCGTCATTAGAATGACACAAACACATCCGTATCTGTAGTATGTGCTATTGTAACCTTGGGATACTGAGCCTTTAAATAGTATTTGGACAAGGTGCATTAAAGTAGGGCTGCAGCTATCGATTCTTTTTGTAATCGATTAATCTAGTACTTTATCGATCGATTAATCGGATATTTTTTGTGTGTGTGTTTTATTAACAGAATAGTAATATTAAACTTGTGTCTATTTCAGTTAAAGCTGTTATAGGTTATATACTATAAGTTATATAGTATGCAAGTTATAAAGCTATCTCATATGTGAATTTCTCCTTTAAGATGTTATAATATAACCACTCTAAGCATCCAAGCATATTTGTGTATTCTGGTAGTTTAACGCTGAAGAAGAGCTGTAACGAGACTTGTTGTTGAACACGCAGTAAAAGCTGACGCACTTTTTGTTCCTTCCGTTTTAACTGAAAAATGAGTACTCCGAATCTTTATTAAAAACCAACAGGCTGGGGACTTTAATTTTTTGTTGTTGTCTGTAACTATTTGGCAGACGTGAAATACAAACAAGGTCTCGCAAAGACTGCAATACAATATTTGTTCCTCCATCACGTCCCGGTGTATACAGTGAATGCATGCTGAAATTATTGTTGCGTGGCTACATAAAAGTTTAAGCATATGTGATGCATTGCTGCAATTGGTCTGACTGGCGTGTGTGTGTGTGTGTGTGTGTGTGTGTGTGTGTGTGTGTGTGTGTGTGTGTGTGTGTGTGAGAGAAGGGGTTCTTTATTTAGGCTATACTCTCTTGCAATTGAACGTGATAGTTACGTTTACTACTTAAAAATGTCATCAAAGCTAAAAATCATATCTAGTCAAACCGCATCACGACATCGCTACAAATACAGTATGGGATTAAAATCAGCGAACATCAATAGGCTTAGACTACGTTACCTTGTTTCAGCGAGTTAAGTGTATTAAGTGAATTAAGTGTGTAATGATCCCACACTTTAGACAATTTCTGCCGTTTATTTACATATTTATTCCCCGCCATCGCGCCAACTAAATTCAAAATATAAGCTTCCTGAACAGGTCCGTGTGAATAAACGGTCCGTGTGAAACAATCAAATCCCTGCGCCGCGCGTATAGTGCGCGTCATAGGAATTTAACGAGGCTTCGAGGCAGAGTTTTTGCCTCGAGGAATTTTTGTAATCGAGTAACTCGTGTAACTCGAGGAATCGTTTCAGCCCTACATTAAAGCAATTAAAATGAAAATGTTGTTGAAATCCCCCTGTGGTGAAAATCAAGTTTTTAATGTTGTTTATGTCTCAGTGGTGTTTTTAATATGCTTTAAGACAAACCATGTGTAAATTCATAAGTCAACATGATTGCAACAGTATTTTCTCCTTAAAACTGCAGTGAACCAAAGACAGTCTCAAAAACAAGGTTTGAAATCGTTGGTGTTTCTGACGTCACAAACTACCTTGTAACCAATCAGATCAATGTGTGATCGTCAACGAGTGGATATCTGAGCTGAGTGAGTGAGTGGAGGTGGGGCTCATTTGCATATTCATAGAACCGTGTAAACTAAATGAGGCAAGGGTGTCGAGTTACATTCAAGCTATTTTAAGGCATGACCTTTTTTTTTTTCAAGGAAAAAACGTTTGTCATTATGTTGCACGATCAAAGATGAGTTTTAAGGGATTCAATTATGGACTACAGGAGGACTTTTATTTACTCATGTTTCTCTCTTCCATCAACAAAAGAAATGTTTGGCAGAATGTTCACGCTCCTCTTTGCCATGCAATGTTAATATGGTCATGGTGCATAAACAAAAAAACAAAAAACAAAAAAGAGTTTATATTCTGTAATGGTGATGGTGGCTTTTTAAATGTGGCTCAATGGTTTCTTAGCTTATTGGGCTCTTCAGGGTCACTGACACTGTTCCAAATGAGCATTATTCTAAAAAACTCAAGAACTAAACGTGAGTTAGACGAAACTACACTTTTGAAAAATAAAAAACTGAGTTAACTTAAAAAATAAAGATTCAAGCTGCAATGCATTTTTGAGTTTTCTCAACTTCAGGAGTTGCAGTTCCAACTAATTATGAGTTCTCACTATTTTGAATAAGTTACTCGTATTAAATTACCTAAACTTTTTTTTTTTTTTTTGGTAATCTCATCCTTAGCTCAGTCAACCTTTAAAAAAGGCTCCTTCTGATCCTGCAGCCAATGAGATTGCTTGCTCAACATTTAAATAGTGTTTGCTGTAGGCTAGTCCTTTCTGAGCGCCTCCACTTGCCTAAATCTGTTATGGGATTTATATCTATTCATGCAGCAGTAGCATATCTAACATTTTATAATAATAATAATAATCAACAGTTGTAGCAAACCTAGTCCACCAAGACCAAATATATTGTCATATTAAGTAACATTGCTATATTCAATAACATGTTCAAATTTGTCATGATTGAAATATGTATAAATAAAACCCCAAATGTGCTCATATGGGTTGACGCATTACGAACTGATAAACACAAATCTTAGATGAGTGAATTTAGCCTCAGGAACTAATAATCAGTCACGCAAAACTTTGTCTCTGTGTATTGTTGTTGCCTTCAGACTGAATCATGAAATAAACTCATCACACACACACACCTGTAGGAAACTATAAAGTTGTGAAGAGACTCTTATATCCCTGAAGGCTACAGAAAGCCTGATTACTAGGCTCACATTGAATTTGTTCAATGAAAGATTTGTACAGTATTCGAACACAATATGACGGAAGACTGAATCATAATGGATGATCTCATTTCACTCAAAAAAATAAATAATTAACAAAGTTTTTATTTTTCCATTTAACCAGAAGGTACACAGTCCCTAACTAAACCTCTATAAATGCAGAAGAACAAGTGACCGTTCTGGTTCTTGGTCATTGGGATACCGGGAGCAGAAACTCAAACTCTGTCAGAGCGTGTGTTTAAAATACCAGCCACGCCAATTAACTCTGAATAGACTACTATCAAGGGGAAGTGTGTTTGTTTTTCTATGTGTAAGTTTAGAAGAAAGAGGTATTTAAAGAATAGACACACTTTCTTGTTCTGTTGCGTAATTGTGAGTGAAAGGATGTAGCTTTCAGCTCGGAGTTGAAGGAAAGCAGGCGAGTTTGAGCCGCGACTCTAAGAGCAGTGAAAGATAAGAGACTAAACTTCCCTACGTATTCGCCATTTCCATTAGGGATGCACGATATATCGGCCAATGTATCAACTGATATGTTCATTTTTTTCATGTTATCATTATCGGCCCAATAAGAAAATTTGTCCGATGTATTAAAGCTGATAAAAAATTGATTATTTCTTTCAGCTGAGACACTTCAGATGCGCATTGTTCACCACGATGGTTTTGAATTGCTTTAAATATGATTGGAATCACTTCAAAAAAGATAAATACAGTTTAATGCAACATGTGTCTGTCATATAGGCTACATAAAATTATGAGAACATCATTATAATTGTGTGCTTGGGACATTTAATGGTGAGACTTTTGTTTTTGTAATCAGGTTATATAAACATTTGGATTTGGATTTATCGACCAATATAACGGTTATCAGCTTTCAAATATAAAGAGTTATCGGTATCGGCCAAAATTTTGAAAACTGTGCATCTCTAATTTCAGAGAAACTGTCAATTAATTTTTTTGCCGATAATAGTCTAATTAATTGAAATCATGACATGTAGTCTATACAATTTAAGAACAATTTATTAAAAGTTTTAAAAATATAATTTAAATTTTTTTAGGGCCCTATGATTTTTTTAAAATTGAATTCATAAAACTTCAGAAATTTAATTTATTACAATATGTACAATAATAGGGCCCTTTGAAGTGTTCTCTTAATTTTTTATATTTGGTTTATGATTTTATACACATTTATAATCAAAAACTGTGGTAAAATGTAATCAAAGATAAAATTTACAATCTAACTATTTGTCAAACAAAGGGCTGCACAACCGAGGTTTACGGTTAAATTTAATACACGTAAAAATTAAATCAGATTGTGGGATATTCCTTAATTTGATTTTAATTGTATTAGCCTATTATTACTAATACTGTGCAATAGTAATATATTTCTGTCACAATTTCTTCAAAAACTTTGACGGGTTGTAATGAACACGTTGAGTGTCTTTGTGATATGATATGACGATAGCTTTACTTTAATGGAAAAAAACAAACAAGATATCTATAAAATGAAACCATGCCAATCATTCAAACAAAGAAAATGCAGACTTCATATTTAAGTAGATCTTTTTGTGCTTTAATAATCACAGACACTAGTCCATGTCGCCATTTGATTAAATGTACAGTCCTACTTTTTATCAATTATTATTCTCAAATTTGCCAAATTTCAAAACATTCCGTGTCATACTATCATTGCTACACGTAACTTGTTTTTAACGACTGGATTCTATGCATGTTTTCCACACAAATGGAAATCATAGGCCCCTGATGTGCTGATTTTCTGCTTTCTCTGCTGTATTACTGAACACTTGGCATTAAAGGGAATATGTGACTCAAGTACCAAAGACTGATCAGCACTCACAGGAACACAGACCCTCGTTTCACATCACGGATTAATTGCTGCAAGGCACTAATGCTTAGACATGTACCGCTATTGAAAGTTGAGTAATGCGTCATGAGCATGAGGCATCATATACCCTATCTGTCTCATACTAACCCTATCGGTCTCATACTAACCCTATCCGTCTCATACTAACCCTATCCGTCTCATACTAACCCTATCCGTCTCATTCTAACCCTATCGGTCTCATACTAACCCTATCCGTCTCATTCTAACCCTATCGGTCTCATACTGACTCTATCGGTCACATACTGACCCTATCTGTCTCATACTAACCCCACCCGCTCATACTAACCCCACCCGCTCATACTAACCCTATCCGTCTCATACTAACCCTATCCGTCTCATTCTAACCCTATCGGTCTCATACTGACCCTATCGGTCTCATACTGACCCTATCGGTCTCATACTAACCCTATCGGTCTCATACTAACCCTATCGGTCGGTCTCATACTAACCCTATCGGTCTGTCTCATACTAACCCTATCCGTCTCATTCTAACCCTATCCGTCTCATACTAACCCTATCTGTCTCATACTGACCCTATCTGTCTCATACTGACCCTATCGGTCTCATACTAACCCTATCGGTCTCATACTAACCCTATCGGTCGGTACCATACTAACCCTATCGGTCTGTCTCATACTAACCCTATCGGTCTGTCTCATACTAACCCTATCTGTCTGTCTCATACTAACCCTATCGGTCTGTCTCATACTAACCCTATCCGTCTCATTCTAACCCTATCGGTCTCATTCTAACCCTATCGGTCTCATTCTAACCCTATCGGTCTCATACTAACCCTATCGGTCTCATTCTAACCCTATCGGTCTCATACTAACCCTCTCGGTCTCATACAAACCCTCTCGGTCTCATACAAACCCTCTCGGTCTCATACAAACCCTCTCGGTCTCATACAAACCCTCTCGGTCTCATACAAACCCTCTCGGTCTCATACAAACCCTATCGGTCTCATACTGACCCTATCCGTCTCATACTGACCCTACCTGTCTCATACTGACCCTATCTGTCTCATACTGACCCTATCTGTCTCATACTAACCCCACCCGCTCATACTAACCCCACCCGCTCATACTGACCCTATCCGTCTCATACTGACCCTATCTGTCTCATACTAACCCTATCGGTCTCATACTAACCCTATCCGTCTCATACTAACCCTATCGGTCTGTCTCATACTAACCCTATCGGTCTGTCTCATACTAACCCTATCGGTCTCATTCTAACCCTATCGGTCTCATACTAACCCTCTCGGTCTCATACTAACCCTATCCGTCTCCATCCTCTCCAAACATTTGTTCATATCTCCACTATAAATTGGACAGTTCAGTGTCTAAAATCGTATTAGATGAAGCACTTTAAAAACTATTGTGAAATAGCTGTAATACTTGCACCTCTGCCTGTAGGACAATGATTGAATTCTGTAATAAGGGAGTTGATGGATAGACATTGTTCTTTTAAGAGTTAACCTAAAACTTCAGTTTAATCTGGTACAGGTCTTTGTTTTGTTCTGTTTTTGTCTCAGCTTGGTCGTCGTCACCCCCCCCACCACCAAAATGAGGTTTAAAATATTTATATCCCACCAGAAGGCATGTCAACTTCCTAAAAGTATTTAATGTCAACAATTCCTTAATCTATAAATATCTACAAATATCTGTCACATACAGTTACGCTAATTAAATATAGGCTATTACTTGAATTGTCATTGTCGCTTTTGGCTTGCTTAGTTGGGGACACTTAATATTCAACAATATTATTGATCTGCCTCCATTGACATGACATTATATGAGAACTGAACTGAGCTGGACGATGACATCACTGTTTTCTCCAGTCGCATTATTTTCCTGTTATCTCTGTAAAGCTGCTGAAACAGTCTCTATTGTAAAAAGTGCTATATAAATAAAGGTGACTTGACTTGGTAGAAAGCTTGTGATTATCATTAGGGCCTGAGCACCGATGGTGAGAGGACCCTCTTGGAATTGCTCTGTTTTTGATGAATGTAACTTATTTTATCTTATAGCATTTTCTGTTCATTAATCGTGTCCGAAATTATGCACTATACACTATGCACTCAACATACTAGTTTATAAAAGTCATAAGATTATGTTGTCATTCATCATCCGAATCTGATTCCCCTCTGGTTCGTAACTAAACTGAGACAGTTTGAGTGCACGAAGTGGCCAACATTGCACGTTTAATTTTCCCCCACATTTAATTAAGTGCGTCATCTGGATATTTGGGGTGCTTTCCATTTGCCCTTTCAACTGGGAAAGTCCTAGTCCCCAGTAGGAACCTTTAACTGGAACTCCCTCTCATGATGCTTAAGCATTATTTACAACACTTTTGCACAAAAAAATCACTTTTTCTTTTGGGCATTTTCACAGTGCTGCACTATTTATACAAAAAAATGAAATAGAATAGTGCGCAAGTACACAAATTTGTACGCACCTGTTGTTTTATAAAAACAGCCGTTGAAGGCAGTGAGTTAGCTATTTTTTACCATGGTTCAGGTTTTTTTGACACTCTGCTTTGTGTCATGCCTAACATCTCTTCTTATCCATGGTAAAATCACTGTAAACACATGGCCTCTTGTGACTTCAAGCTTTATTTGGATGTGTGAGATTACCTGTTGACCTGTTGATTGACACTCAACTAGAGAGAGCTCTTAGGTCTGCCAGTCAGAGGCTCTTAGTGTCCCTAAATCCACACTAAAGTCTTGGGGTGACTGGGCATTTTGCGCATCCACACAGAGACTTTGGAACAGTTTACAATATCCCACAATATCTATTTTTTAAATCAAAGTTAAAATCATTTTTATTTGATCTGGCTTATACCCTACTTCATGAGTTTAGCCTGTCTTTTTATGGCTGGTGTCTTGTATTTTATTTAATGGTTATTCATTTTGTACAGCACATTGGTCAACGGCAGTTGTTTTTAATTGTGCTTTATAAATAAATTGAAATGGAGATTAAAAACTCTTACTACGAGAAGTGTTGTTGAGGTTTCTAATGAGACTTGCTGTGTCTTCCTGTTCTCTTCAGGTTTGCTGATGACTAATCTGGATGCACAGATGCATTTGCGTGCCAAGAGCATCACATAAATACTTAATGCTGGCCGATGTCAGATGTGTGGAGGTTTAACTCTTAATTGCATCCAGCCTTGGGAGCTTTGGTGGGGGGTTATATAATTATGTAGCAGTCGTAGATGCCAGGGTTTCTGCAGTGCAGACGTCTGGGTTGTGTCCCAAATCTAATGGTCCCAAAGACCCTCTCCTTGTTGCTGGCAGATCTGTAGAGAAACACAGGTGCTGTGCTCTCTCATGTGTAGGGTTTGTTTATTAAACTTTTAGCGTTTGCTCTGGAAGACATTACGATTTGTAGCTCAAGACAATTAATTAAACGATTTCTTAGACATTTATCTCATTTTAGTGCATAATATGTGACTTGGGAATTCAGTGTACATGCATCTAGCTTAGTATACTGTAAAGGGAAAATAAAGTATTTCCACCCCAAAATTAAACTTCTGTCACCACTTACTTCTATGATGTTTTTAATATAAAGAATATCAAAAATATCTTCATTTGTGTTCAGAAGATGCACAAAAGTTTTATGGGTTTAGAAGCGACAAGAGAACGAGGAAATAATGGCGAGATTGTATTTTTTTTTTCAAGTGAAATATGCCATGCTAAAACAAATTTTTTTTTAATGGAATTTTTTTTTTTAGCATCTTCACACAAAAAAAGGTTTGCACAAAAATGTTGGAAACCAAAAATAAACTTTAATTTCTGTGTTTCATTAAAAAATTTATATTTTGGTGCATCGCTGAAAAACGACCAACTTCTAATGGAAAGAATAGCTGGAATATCATACAGGTATAAATTCATAAATACAGTTTTGCTAGAAAATGGGGGCATATGGTGCAAAATATTTATTGATAGTTTTGAAAGCATCAGTTAGAAAGGGTTAAAAAAGATCAGAATCTGTGTGTGCGCACACGCTGTGTTGTTGAATTGCAGAGGTTCAGTTTGATCATGCTCTGCCCGCTCACATGCAGCAGCCGCTTTCATTACATCAACTGACTGCATCCCACAGATAATATAAAGACACTCAGGAGAATTGACTCCATATAGACTGTTCCAAACACTCACACACACACACACACACACACACACTAGCTCTGTAGTGCAGCCATTCAGGGCTTCCTTTTGTGTCTTTGCGCAGTAATCCAGGAAAAAATGTCCTATTTCTGGAGTGGGCCAAACGGTGAGTCACTTAAAGTGCAGGACATGAGTCTGACACCGAAAGAGGAAATTGGAATGAGTGCTAATGTAATTTTCTAGACACAGTCCATATGGCATAAAGGTGATGGTGGAGTCCCAAAACATTTGGAAGACGGGCTCATTCCTATTGAGACTGATTTATAAGGCGCAGTTTAACATCACACCTAGATATGCTGTTTTGTGTGTGTGTGTGTGTGTGTGTGTGTGTGTGTGTGTGTTTACCTGTGAATTTGACGATCCAGCAAATTGACCCTTCATGTACTGTCTGATGCTCATTGCACACAAAAAGTCATGGATTTTCTCAAAATGGTTTGATTCAATCTGATTGGCTGGTTTCACACTGTTTTCAGGAGTCAAAGTGTAGTAGTTTAACAGTCTACCAGGAAACAAATTTGTGTTTACAATTTCTCCTGGCTTCTACAATGAGCTCAACGAGTTGCTATTGATGTTTGTTACCTTTCATGTAATTCCTTTCTTTGGTAATTTTTAATGGTTTTCTGAATCCAATTCAATAAAAACACTTACTTATTAAGTTACTCAAATTAAAGGGATTATTCGCACCCAAAATTTTTAAATAGTCATCATTTACTCTCCCTCATGTCGTTCCAAACCCGTAAGACTTTCGTTCATCTTCGGAACACAAATGAAGATCTATTTGATAAAATCTGAGAGATTTTAGTCTCTCCATTGACAGTTTACGCAACTACCACTTTGATGCATCAAAAAGTTCATAAAGAGATTGTAAAACTAATCCATATGAATTGAGTGGTTTAGTCCAAATTTTCTGAAGAGACTCGATCGTGTTATATGAAGAACAGATTGAATTTAGGCTTTTGTTCCCATATAAACTGTGTTCAGTGGTGTTAGTGAGACTAAACTCACTTTGCTGCCAGAGAATGGACACCGTGTCCAAAACGGATCCCAAAGTAACATTGCTGTGGACACTGAAAGTGAAGTGACCCATTGTGGACTGTGTTGGGATGTTCACTAACAGTATCACGTTTTTCGAACTTCTTTTTACCCCTAACTTAGCGAACAACAAAAAAGAACTTTGCGCAAGTAAATTGGGGCTTTAAAGTCCCGCTGTAGTCAATAATTTTATCCCTTAAAACTCATCTTTGATCACAAAAATGACATATTTAAACGTTTTTAAAAAGCTTGAATGCAACTCTAGACTACACCCTTGCTTCATTTAGTATACGTGGATTCATGAATATGCTAATTAGCCCGCCTCCACAGCTCACAGATTCACTCGCACAACTTTCTGAGGTAAACGTTGCACAGTGTTATCACTCTTTACAACGTCGGAAACAACGGTAATTAATATGACTAGCCTTTTGCTTGACTATGTTATCATACAGCTAATAATGTGTTGCTAATGTTACACAAACTATGTTCCCGTTCGCCATCTCAGTCTGCCTTCTAACAATCATCAGAAACGCTTTGAACAACTCAGAATGTCAGTGGAGAAAGGCAAATAGTTCATCATAACATCATAATATACCTCATACACCTGTTATATTACTAAATCTACCTGATTTTTCATTTCAAACGGAAAAATATACCGGGATAACCTGGCATCTCTCGAGTCTCCCCTGCAAGTTTGGTGTTAATGATATGCTAATTGCCGCCGGCACGTTGATCTGATTGGTTACAAGGTAGTTTGTGACGTCAGAAACACCTGTGATTTCAAACCGTGTTTTTGAGACTGTCTTTGGTTCACTGCAGTTTTAAGGAGAAAATACTCAGCAATGGTGTTGACTTATGAATTGACACATGGTTTGTCTTAAATCATATTAAAAACACCACATAGATATATTAACACTTTAAAAACTTGATTTTCACCACAGGGGGACTTTGAGACGCACCTGAGACTCTCTCACACATTGCAAACACTTTGTGCTCCTCACTTGTGTGGTGGATTATGATCTTATCAAACTGAAACTGTTTTTAGAGTAATTCTCCTGTGACTGCTCTCTGGCCCAGTGATAATATTTACCTGATGTGGTCCATTAGAAGACGTGGCGTGCGATCAGAGCGGGTTGTTGTGTGTTTGTGAGTGACAGAATGCTATAATGGTTTCAGTTCTCAACCCCTGAGATCCATTCAAAAGCTCTTAAACTGAACATATCACACCAAAACATGTTTGCTGAACGTTCCCCTGTGTCTTGTGCTGGGAAAAGCCACAAAGGTCTCATTCCTGCTTTTGACGTCATTTTATTCTGATCATTTGTGTCAGAGTATTTCAGTAATCGTGATGAATTTGGCTACTCAGTAGTTTATTCACTCCTTCAACGTCTCCATTGAGATCAAGACCTTTATCTCAAGACAAAAGCCCTGTGTGTTTTTGTTTTGTCTGTGAAGGATTTGCCACTGCCAGTAAGAAGGAAAGCATAATGAGGAATCCTTTCAAAACTGGCCTTTCGCAACATTTTAACGCCTTAACGTGATTATTTGAGCTAATATTGCACAGTTTAAATTCAAGCCATATACTAACATTAAATAAGACATTTTAAGGCTAATACTGTAATGCCAAACAGTGGTTTGCTTTACCACTTATCATGCTTATAATGCTTCTAACCACCTGTCGAGAGCTGTAGTTCCAACCACACAACTTTGCGATGCTTTTTGCAAATGTTCGTTGAAACTATGGTTTTGGGATAATGGTTGATAACGGTTTGCTAACCAATGCTTCTGGAAAACTCGCTCCTGGATGATGATATGTAGGCTATATCTCAGCAGATTTTAATGGCAGCCATTTCCTGCAGTAACAGGCCTGCCAAGTTCATCCTCACTATTATTCTCTCCAGGTCTGTTTAAAGTTTTCTGTCTCCTGAAGGCCTATGATAGACGTCAAGTGTTGCGTGATTTTGCAACTGTTCACCGAAATAGCCAGTTTCAATAACACTACTTGTGACATGTCATATTTGGCTTTGACTTTGACTGAACATTTGCTCTCACTTTGCTGAAAAAATATCGGGATATATATCGTATATCGATATTCAGCCTAAATATATCGGGATATGACTTTTGGTCCATATCGCCCAGCCCTAACATAAAGTGTTGCGGTGTCTTCTGATTTTACAGGTGACACTTTAACGGCTGAGTTTTGTCCTCGTCTGACCCCTTTTCCCGAAGCGTCCAGGCCTCTTCTATATAGTGATGAATTTCTGAAGTACCCTTCATTAAAGGAGTAGTTCACTTCAGAATTAAAATTTACTGATAATTTACTCACCCCAATGTAATCCAAGATATTAATGTCTTTCTTCAGTCGAAAAGAAATTAAGGTTTTTAAGGAAACCATTCCAGGATTTTTCTCCATATAGTGTCTTCAATGGGGTCCAACGGGTTGAAGGTCCAAATGTGCAGCTTCAAAGATTCAACACGATCCCATCCGAGGAATAAGAGTTTTATCTAGCCAAACTATCGGTCGTTTTCTAAAAAAACAAAACATTTATATACTTTTTGACTTAGTCTTTGCACGGTCGCTTTGTAAACACTCGGTCCGTACTAACGCCTTGTCACGCTTGACCTTTCAACGTGATTGCGTAATGTGTGGCGCATCACAGCTAGTGCAAGATGAGCATTTGTGGTTAAAAAGTATATAAATGTTTTTTTTTTTTTTAGAAAACGACCGATAGTTTGGCTAGATAAACTCTTATTCCTCGGCTGGGATGGTGTTGAGACTTTGAAGCTGCACTGAAACTCACATTTGGACCTTCAACCCGTTGGACCCCATTGAAGTCACTATATGGAAAAAAATCCTGGAATGGTTTCCTTAAAAAGCTTAATTTCTTTTCGACTGAAGAAAGAAAAACATGATTATCTTCAATGACGTGGGGGAGAGTGAATTATCTGGAAATTTTAATTCTGAAATGAACTAATCCTTTAATATGTCAGAGTAACAACTGTGCAACATCCACTTGATGTTTGGCATGTGCTGTTCATCATGAAGGGCTTTAGACTTTTCCAACACGTGTTCCAGAGGCCATTTGTAAAGTTATCGCTGTGTTTGACGTAACCTTTCCTAGACAATTCAAGACATTACTTAACATAGCTTGTTAGCTGCGTCACGATGTATGTATGTGTGTGAGTGAGAGCACAGACTGTTACAGTAGCTCATGGCTGTCAGCTGTGTGTCGGTGGTGCCGCCTTTCATTTGTCCTTTCTTCTCCTGAAAGCCGTAAAACCCCTCTCTGAAAGTCTGACTCTCGACAGGGCGGTGTGTGTGTGTGTCTGGCTGTGAGATTGACCTCGTCTGCTCAATCCACAGAGGAATTTGTTTACATGTGGTGAAGCTACAAATAACGAGAACGTTCATGTACAATTGAGTAGCTTCCTGGTCTCCAGGCAGGACCATAACAAAACAGGCCAGAAGGGGATGTAGTGGACACTTGCAACCAGGGCCTAAAATTGACACTCGCCGAGCGCCAGATGCGAGTAAAAATCGGCCTTGGCGAGTGTATGAAATGATGTCAGTCTCCAGTTGGTCAGAAATTATCAAAGTGTAATTGAGGAATTTGAATTTTGTTTTGTTTTGAATGTGAAACTTCCCGTTTTGTGTCATGGCTGGTAAAAAAATCATTTGGTCCGGTAAATTTTCTTAAGGTCACCGACCATTTGCAGGTGTGGCAAAAATGAGTTTTAGGCCCTGATTACAACGGATTTAGAGTGGTTTTACCAAATATTTATTTTTCTTGTTTCCAGGTGTCTTGCACCAGCCTCTTTGTAATTAAGTTTTTCATAACAATTTATCACGCTCTCACTGACCCTTACAATCTGTAACATCTTGTTATGATTGGCTAACCTCTTCACACATTTAAAGCTTGTGGGTTTGTTGGCTGGTCAAACATACTGTAGATTGTGCTGCCCTGCTTTTCAATAATAGCATCTTGTAAGGCAGTGTTTCTCAACCAGTGAACAATCTTCAGTTGCGCGCACAAATACGTAGGCATGTGTTTTGTAGAGCTTGTAGAAAGAATTGCAGTTCATTCCCAGCCAATAAGATTCCATGTAGCATTTGTATTTGTCAGTTAGAAGTCTATTCTGATTGGTTGATAACTTTTGAAGCAAAGATAATTTATTTCTAGTGCAAGAACACGGAGAGATTCGCGAGTGCACAGGAAACGGTTTGAGCGCGCACACGCAATATCTGCGCGAGAGAAGAGGCGCTTTGTAAGAGAGCACTGTATATTGGAGATCGTACGTCCAGTTTTGAGCAAGCAAAGGAAATGTGCACTCGCGCATCACTTGAAAGTGCTCTCGCTCTACAATAAAGTGCTCTTGACATTTGCCATCAAAATAATCGCATATGTTGTTAGTGATATTCTTACAATGTATGTTAATTAAAGTGTGTAGTGTGCAAACCATTTAAAAAAAATAAACTTGAGTATTTCTAAAAACGTATGTTCCTGGGGAAAATCCGTCCCATGGCCAAACCAGCTGAAAACCATTGTTCATTATTTAAATAATTTTTACGACAATTTAAGTTTGTGGTGGTAATTAGTGCAATATGGAAAAATTATGATATTGGCCTCAAGGACTGTTATTTAAAATTTAAAGCATGTATATTAAAATAATTTATATTCTACTCTTTAAAACTCTTTAATTTAAGCCGATTTAAATACCGTATAATCTTTATACTATATCAGAGGGGCTTCAGTTGGAAGTTAATGAGCCAAGAATAAAGTTTCAACTGAAGCCCACTTTGACTTCATTCATTCATTCATTCATTCATTCATTCATTCATTCATTCATTCATTCATTCATTCATTCATTCATTCATTCATTCATTCATTCATTCATTCATTCATTCATTCATTCATTCATTCATTCATTCATTCATTCATTCATTCATTCAGTCACCTCTCTTATGCTGTTTATATTCCCTGTGTTCACAGGCGTTTGGCAATGCTAAAACAGCCCACAATAACAACTCCAGTCGTTTTGGGAAGTTCATCCAGGTGAACTACCAGGAAAGTGGCACTGTTAGAGGGTAAGAGTGTTCCCGTCTGCAGTGTTGTTATAATAATTAATAATAATAATAATGTGTAGAGAGGCCTAATCTTTTGTTTGTTCTTATCCAGGGCTTATGTGGAGAAATACCTCCTGGAGAAATCCCGGCTCGTCTATCAGGAACACAATGAAAGGTAGGAGATTTTGTACTCATGTCAACTGTTAAGAAATGATGTCGGCTACTGAAGTATTTTGTAATTAAATCAACATTATTACACTAGGCTAGACTACAGTTTATTTAAACTAAGGAGAGTGTAGATTTGGTAGGAGCTCATGAAGAAATAAATCCAGTATTGAACATGTGGGAATCATTTCTCCAGTGTTCAGTTTATATGTGTGAATCTCAGCTTTATCCTGGCTGTCATTACCGGTCTCACTGGTTTCATGACGTGAGGGTTTACGAAGGAAACCGACCATTATTTCCTTGTTTTTGTGACTTTGGTGTAAATCACAGCAGTCACACTTCAGTTTCGGGGCAGTGCATTATCCAAATGAAACCAGTGATAAAGTGACAATCAGTAAAGCTGTCTCTTTTTATGTCAATCTCAGATTTTGTTGTCCTGACTGGTTTTTGAAGTGTTGTTCAAAATAGTGCTGCACGATACATAGAAATTAAAGCAATATCGCAGTATTTTTAACTTTGTGCAGTTGTAAAAACGAGTGCATGCATTCATTTGCTCGCAACTTGTAAAAGCTTGATGGTTTAACACACATAAAAAAAGAAATTAAGATGTAAATATTAGTATTTTAATTTTATTGTTGTACTATAAAATAAAAAAAGATTCTTATTATATAGTACAATATTACAATACAATTTAAAAATATATTTCTTGTTTAATTTAATATACTTTTTAATAATAGTCACTTTAAAAATCACTATTATTATTATGTTATTCTGAATTGGGCAAAAGCAATGGAAATGCAAATTCAGAAAAAAGTTGCACACAAAAAAAGTCTTCAGGAGGTAAATAAATAATAATAATAATATTGCAGATTTTTAAATTAATTTTATTTTGCACTCCCCAACAAAATCACACCACTCATTTAAAATAATTAATTCTTTCCAAACACAGCTATTTCATCTTCTGAGCATTTCTGTATTTCTGACATTGCAATATATATCGCAATGTCAGAAAACTAATATCGCAATGTCAGTTTTTTCCAATATTGTGCAGCCCTAGTTCAAATACATTGACTTGAATGCACCGCTTCTTTAAGAAGCAACACCTGCACATTTAAACATCAAAAATGTCTCCAGTGGTTTTAAATTGTGCACAGTACAGTATTTTCACACAGATAGACTCTCTTGAAACCTGTCGTGGCTTGTAAAGAAACATTGTTAAAGGGATATTCACCCAAAAATTAACATTATGCCATAATTTTCTCACCCTCAAGCCATCTTAGGTGTATATGACTTTCAGCCAAACACAATCAGAGTTATATTAAATCTATCCGTTCTCTTCCACCGTAACGTCGCCATGAAACGGAAATTGTGATTCGTCTTTTCTCTATTTTGACGTCTATACAGTATCTGGCTGAAATAGCGTGATCGAGAAAACATGTAGTACGGGACTTGATTCTGTCTGTCAGGATTTGTTTGGATCATTTGCTGGATGTTGTTTGCTAATTGCTGCGATCTCATGTGAGTGAAAGTTTTTTTTACCCACTGGACTGACTCCCATTGAGGCTTCCCATATCTGACCTTTGACCTCCGACCCCTGACCTCAGCAACAGGCTCAGCAGCCTCAACCCCACTGCAACCCTTTAAGCATTTATAGCCAGATATATTCATGCAGCACCTGACGTTATATGGGTTTGTTCTTTTAGGAATTACCATGTGTTTTACTACCTGCTGGCAGGAGCGAGTGAAGAGGAGAGGACCTCGTTCCACCTCAAAAAGCCTGAAGAATATCATTACCTCAATCAGGTACGACCTCATGCCACTGCATGCTCTGTACTCTCCATCAGCGACCTCATTTACAACCAGTGTTGGGGAGAGTTAGTTTGAAAAAATAAAATGCATTACAATATCGCCTTACTTCCTTAAAAAACAATTGCGTTACTTTTGCGTTACTTTTTCTCACCTGGTCTGGGCGTTTTATAACAAAAAAGGGCTATTTTTGGCCCTTTTACACCAACATTTAAATAATACGCCTCAGACTGAAGGAAGTGCAAATTCATGCGTGTACAGTAGATGGCGCAGCTCAAACACTTACTTCACCAATAAAAAGTAAAAATATAAAGTCATTTTTAGTAGTCAATATAAAGTACATTGGTGAATAAAGTGAGATTAAATGCATACTAATATTTGTTTTATTTAAATTTTATTCAAAATTTATTTGAGGTTTGCATAGTCTGATTTTGCATTTGACATTTTTTTCATTTTGAGGAGTACTGAATCTCTTTTGTGCAAGTGAGACGAGTCAATGCATTTAGTCTAGAACTACAATAACATCATGTTCACACACAACGCCTCTGCACTTACGATTGTTCTCAAAATTGGGGCAAGAAAGCTGTCAGTCAATAAATGGGAAAACACAGTAGCATTACTTTTTTTGAAAAAGTAACTGCGATATTTTGTGTTACTTGAAAAGTTATGTGATTACGTCATTCAAGTGACTTGTAATGCGTTTTCCCCAACACTGTTCAATTGCTGTTAACCTTCCTCTCAGAAGATGCGATCACAAGAGGTCAGCTGACACAGGGCTGTTTACACCTGCTCGTAACATGCGTCTCCTGTGACCACTTGCGATCGAATTTCGTTGAGAGGAGGGTCACTGATTTTATGACCAATCACTTTGTCAGTGTGACACTGCATGTTGACGGAAGATGTCCCGTGAAGTCTTGTGCACATTCATGTGTGGGCTTTTCCAATCGGTTGAATGTTTTCTTTTCAAGCCTAGCTGAGAAAATAAAAAAAAAACAGATTGCAGGAGTAGATGGTTCTTCATTGACTTGCCGTGCATCAAGACACATTAGTGCAAGAGATATACGGTATACAAAGGCTCGTACCTCAGTCAGCATTTTAAAAGGTGTTTTGAGGGATCCCTGTTTACACCTGGAGATGTCCATATATATGGCTGAATATACTGGGATGGTTTTTAAAAAGGTAAAAAGAAAATTTTGGGCTACACTTTATTTTAAGGTGTCATTGTTACAGTGTAATTATATATATTTAAGTACTGAGTAATATTAAGCGACTACATGTACTTACTATAGGGTTAGGGTTTGGTTGAGGGTTAGTTGCATGTAATTATGCATAATTTACTGTTATTACTATGGTAAGTACATGTAACATGTAACAAGGACACTGTAAAATAGTACAGTGAAAAACTAAATTCTGTTATAAACTTTCTTTCATGGAACACAAAAGTAGAGATGTTAAAGAATGTTAATGCTGCTCTTTTACATACAGTTAAAGTGGATTTTGTCTTACAGTCTTCAGAAAGGTACTATGATAAACAAGTCTATAATACTTGATAACAGCTGACATTCTACTGTAACTCCTTTAATACCAGGTGTAAACCGGGTCATTGAGCCAAGTGAATGGCTTGCTCAGAGAAAATGCAGTGGATTTAATGTGTCAGGACTAGGGCTTTCACTGTCATGTTCACTAGATGAAAGAATTCACAATAACAATATTATCATGATTTATCTATTGATGATTTAAAATAAGGCAGTCAAATTAATTGTTTCCTTTTTTAAATTTCTGTCAGATAGTTACTGTTGCTGGATTATTTACGTTATACCATGGTCTGTCTGAATACTCGATTCTGATTGGCTGGAAGTTTGTGCATTAAAACCATGTAATGCACAAGTAGTTCCAGTCAGTTTAATCACTGTTCTATATTATCACACACACACACACACACACACACACACACACACACACACACACACACACACACACACACACACACACACACACACACACACACACTCACACGCAGTTAGCGGAGATCGCACTGCGCACATACACAGAAACTTTCGGAAGCTAAGAAACTTGTTTTCAATGCTGCCCCGTGACTTTTATTAATAAAATAGCTTTACTACTGAATCGTACATTATATTTCTCGGCAACGAGGGGGTAACAGCGCTATTCTGAAGTAATTCAACTCACAGATGCAGGTAATTCACACAAGCATCTCTCTCTCTTTCGATAGTTAATTCAAATAAATGCTTTAATTCATTCATGCAAATAAGTGTAATCTTACGCACTACTTTATCTCTCTGTCTGATTTAAAGCGGGCAGAATGCTAGATCTAACGAGCTGTAACTGACGAAAATAACCGTTGTTTTTACCCTTCAGGCCAAATATTGCACTACAAACACCAATAACAGCTTTGATTTTTCAATGCTGGCAAATAACCATGGTATAAGAGGAATAATCCACGGCTAGCTTTGCAATAAACCATTTCAATGCACTCCACTATGCATTGGGTGGAATTTTCCTCCACATTGTGCATTAAAATCGTTTAATTAGCCATAGATTATCCCTTACTTATTATCACATTTTTAGTGATGATATCAATATTTAATATTTTAAATATCACTGTTATCATCAATACTAGTATATTGTGACACCCCTAGTCAGGACCATTGTTGCACAAAACAAAAAAACAAAAAAAATATATATACAAAGCTTTGTTGAGATAATTGTATGGCCGCAGTTTTTTGTGTGCTTTGCCCTTGTAGAGTCAGTTTT
This sequence comes from Siphateles boraxobius, assembly GCF_051911475.1. Classification (NCBI taxonomy): domain Eukaryota; kingdom Metazoa; phylum Chordata; class Actinopteri; order Cypriniformes; family Leuciscidae; genus Siphateles; species Siphateles boraxobius. The sequence goes on along the minus strand of NW_027509119.1, from coordinate 3,957,162 downwards.
TGTCAGGCAGCTGTTCTCTGAGGCCTATTGACGGATTCACTCACACTAGGCAAACAGGAAAGAGGGGAATATGGAGGAAACAGATTCCAGTTCATTCCTTTCAGCTGTGGTCTCGCACACAGGGACACTTTAAAACCTAATCCACCCAGAGAAAGCAGGCCTGTGCTCCGAACATGCCCCTCATTTCCATAACACACACACACACACACACACACACACACACACACACACACACACACACACACACACACACACACACACACACACACACACACACACACACACACACACACACACACACACACGCCACATAGTTTTGTTTCTATGTGAAAAGCTGTTGCATGCAGGCGTCCAGTCTTTTGTGTGTGTGTGCGTAAATGTATTTTTGTCTAAATGTTAAAAGGATACCCCCCCCCGCCCCTCATAATTTACTCACCCTCATGTCATCCCAAATGTATATGACTTTGGAACACAAACAGAGATTTTTAGATCAGTAATTTGTTTCTGAGTCCATATAATGAAAGTGGAGAGGTCTCTTAAAGCTGACGCTTCAAAAACCACACAAACTGCACGTGACGGTAATTCATACAGCCCAGTTGATGAATCAATGTCTTCTGAAACGCATGTTCATGAGTTCACGCTGACTTCTGAATAGACAACTAAACAAAATAACATGTTACTAGAGGTTCTGACAAAATGTGATGTTCTATTAATTTGAATATATATATATATATATATATATATATATATATATATATATATATATATATATATATATATATATATATATATATATATTTAATCAGGTTGCATGAATGATTCAGTGACTCACTCATGAAGACTTCACTAGTTTCATTACTGGATTAATCATTGTTTTTCTAATGAATCGAATGAATGAATGAATGAATGGCCAATGGCAAATAGATTTTTAACTGTCACTTGTCATTTTTATTTGATGTGTCAAGTCACTTTCAAAAGGTGATTTGCTCTATTTTGTTCACTACTGTAGACATCAGTGTTGATATTCAAAATATAAATTTTTATCCCAGTTCTTCTGTGATGATTTGAATGATTGTGAGACAGAAATAATGAATCTGTGTGGTTGAAAAGACTGTTTGTGAAGCCGTTTCATATCTATACATGACAACTGCTCTGTCAGGCTCAGAACGCAGATCTGAATGTTCGCTGTGATCGTCTTTGTCACAGGTTCAATAGACAGAGCCGAATCGCTGTCATTTAGGAATAAGAACAAGTGTGTGTTTGAATCAAGATCTCAGTCTTTTAATGTTTGATCATGCGGCTCTACTTCACAACGTGCTGATGTTGACGTCAAGCATGAACTCAGAAACCTTTGGCTTGAAGCAATGGTTTATAATAAAAACTTTTTTTTTTTTTTTTCACACAAGCCTATTTTTTTGCTTCAGAAGACATTGATTCATCAACTGGGGTCACATGGATCACCGTCATGTTTGTTTTGTATGGTTTTTGAAGCGGCAGCTTTGAAAGAACAAAACTTGCATTACAGTAAATGGATTCAGAGATTCTTATGAAAACAAACCTTCTCTTTGTTTGTTTTCCACAGACTAAAGAAAGTCATATACATCTGGGATGACACGAGAGTGAATAAATAATGAGAGAATATTCACTTTTGGGTGGAGATAATTCTGTTAAATGTTCAGGAATAATACCATTGCATGTGTTGTTGAATGTGTACAGTATAATTTCATTAGTCTAATTGGTCTGCGTTTTTGTGTATCATGTTCTAAAAAAAGAGCTTTCTCAAAACAGCAAGCTCCGTTCTGATTGGATAGCTTTCACATCGCACTAATTAAAGCATCGGAACTAAAAATATCAAATCTTCTAGTCTGTTGTTGAAAGATTTGACCCGCATATGACAGTCACAGAAGAGTCTTTGTCTCTGTCGTCTTCAACAGAAAGAATATCAAGATAATCTGTTCCTTAGAACTATATGGGAATCTCAAAAGCTCCAGTGAACTGACAAACTTAATAAAGAAGAAACTTTAGTGGTGTGAATTCTTGCCATTTTTCTCAAATACCATTATAATGGCTCTTTCTTAACTTCCGTCTCTAATGCCTTAAGGTCTCAAAAAATTTGGAGAATTCACTTAGAAAAAACTTCCACAGAAATCTATGCCAGGTTTTGACTATCAGATTCAATCTAGCCAGTTATTTTGCTTTGCTAACGGCCGAAACGTTTTGAAAACTGGTTATGCAAGAGCAAATACTAAATGTTTTTAGATTCTCGGTAAAGCTTAACAATAAGGTTCAATGTTATTAATGCATTAGATATTATGAAGTAACCGTTTTACAGCATTTATTAATTTAATTTATAAATATAAATTATTTGAACTGCATATGAGATTATATAAAAATAAACATTAACTAACTAAGATTCATAAATGCCTCATTGTTCATTGTTGTTTCATGTTAGCTATTAAATTAACTAATGTTTACACATTCAATCTGATTGTAAAGTTAACCCGACTCTTTATGAATCAAAAAATTCTTTAATTTTATAAATCGTTATGAATGTAAATAATTTCTCCATGGTGTAAAAATGAATCTAATCTTCATATAAATTGTTTCTTCACCTCAGTGTGTGCCATCTTTTGTCATAATCCATCTGTTGTACATGTCATTTTATATCTTTGACTTGTCAGAATGGAATACTAGCATAATGCTTACTCGATACTCTTCAGTATTTAATAAAACGGTAACACTAGTTTAGGGTCTAATTCTCACTATTAACTTGGTTGCTTATTGTCATGCATATTAGCTGTTTAGCTAACACTTTACTTTACTGTGTCCTTGTTACATATGTTACATGTACTTACCATAGTAATAACAGTAAATGATGCATAATGACATGTAACTAATCCTCAACCAAACCCTAATCCTACCATAACCCTATAGTAAGTACATGTAGTCGCTTAATATTACTCAGTACTTAAATATATAATTACACTGTAACAATGACACCTTTGAAAAAAGTGTAACCACATTAATAAAGCACATATCAATGCGTTATTCTGCATTACCATATTCTACATCCCTTAATCCTAAACTTAACAACTACCTTACTAACTATTAATAAGCAGTAATTAGTAGTTTAATGAGGCAAAAGTCATAGTTAATAGTGAGAATTGGACCCTAAACTGAAGTGTGACAAATAAACCAACTCTTTTTTTTATTTTTTATTGTAGACTATGTGAAACAGTTTGTAGTCGGCAACAATAAACATTTCAAACCATAGCATTGAGTTAAAAATGCAACAGTGAGGTCATGTGACTGCTATCATCTCTAAAATAAACAATTTAAAATAGACCGTTTTGCAAGTCCAGTCACATAATAAGTTAGGTTAATTTTGGTATTGCATGTAATATTGTGCGCATACTGAAGAAATAGTATGAGTATTTTGGCAGTATTCCAGTCTGAACATAGCCTGTGTCTTTCTAAACTAGCATGTGTCTATATTCCATAATTCTTTTGTTCTTCCACCTTAAAAACAGCATGCGTTTAGCAGGCATTGTGTGGAATGTCGCTCTAATCCCATTTACCTTACTTCCAGATGACAAAGAAACCTCAAAGACTGCACTGGGAAAATTACTATGAGAACGAACCGGTCAGTATTAAAATAGTGTGTCGTTGCTGTACAGAGACGAGTCCCTGGCTCCACAAATCACTTTCCATAGCTTTCCCTTCACACAACACACCACTCCCATCCTCGGTGCGTGTGTGTGTGTGGCTCGGGATGTAATTGCTGTGCTCACTGCATCTCTCTGGCTTTCTCTTAGGCTGGTAATTTTGTTTGGTCATTGTGTTTTTGAGGTGTTCCCTGATCTGGCGTCATGCAATTCTTCTGCTTCTATTAATAGTCTGAACTCTGGGCGACTCGGTCAGATCTCTATTGGCAAGTAAACACTGCAGACGATTGGATAAGAGAGATAAGCAACAGTACAAACATGATTTATTTGCATTGGGAGGGAGTTACAAATGTAAACTTGAGATCGTAGGTAAAGAGAACTGATTCAAGGCTTTAAATACTGGCGTTGTTTTGACATTTCATTGAATCTGTGCCAAATTCCAGTTCATTTCATTGGTTCTCTGTACCAATTTTGGTACCATTGCAAGAACTTTTTGAAATTAAAAACGAATACATTAAAACAGCATGTAGCTATCAAAGCCATTTGAAATGGTAAATTGTTTTAAAAAAAGGTGTAAAATGAAGAACAATTAAACACATCACATTAGTGGTCGGTGTATTAGTCTGCATTTACACTCCAAAACTTAATGCACAGATCTATAATTCACAGATGTCAAACGCGTGTTTGTCGTGTACCACAGAAGTACTGGTACTTTATACAACACTATTTCTAGCTCCGTCAGTTCTATAGTATAGTAATTACACCTTACATTTGAAGCCTGTGGGCGAGTGCTCAACAGATGATTATAAACACGTTTCCATTTCCTCCTTAAATAAGAATATCTCTGTCATTTTTCCTAAAGCACCGTTTACAACTCTACTCTACCTTTATAGTGGTTCTACCATGAATGGGCAGGTTAGGCAACTTCACTAATCAAATATCAAATATTTTTATAGTGAAGATTGCATGTCAAAGTTCTAAATTATTCGCTTTAATTTCTTTTTAACCCCATCGACTTCCTTCGAACCATCAAGTGCATTAATGCACACGTTTTCCGTTTGTCTTCACAAAGTTAAGGGATGGATTAAAACTTTGTCTATAGTAAATGACAGCATTTGTGGATGAAATTAAAAAACATTTAAATTGACCTTTTTTAATATTTCTATTTCCTGCTCCCCAATGCATTTCTGACATTTGACTGTAGAGATCTGACTGTGATTAATGCTGTAAACAGTTTTTTCATGCCATTGGAAAAAGATTCCAGCGGTCTGAGATCAACTGTAACACTCTTTAACACACACAAATCAATGACCAAATCAACATGAGTGTGCTGTATGTTTGCTGGATGTATTCCCTGATTGTTGCTGCGGTGTCTTCATGCTCTCTATCAAGGGTCTCAAACTGTTGCTCCCTGGATATGGCCCCTGAAAGCACAACAACACTAGATTGCTCCTGTTATAATAAACGCAGTTGCGGTGACGCACCTCTATTCTTCAAGTGTGAACACATACCCTTGAACACACATTGGTTGTAACGGTGTATCTGGCTAGTGGCCCCCAGGTCATTTGAGTTTGAGACCCCTGCTTTTCATGCTGGTTTTGGACTTCTTGTGCCGTCTTTCAATTCACAATGCACGTTACCATGAGCGGCTGCTCAAATAAACAGCAATCAGAAGGTAAGTGATCATAATGTGTAACTAGAACAAGAAACTTGCAAAACTATTTAGTCAATTTGCGTCAACCCACAGCACATGTCATTTTGCTTCTGTTTTGGTTGAGAAGTCTTACAACATTTAACATGAGAAAAACATTCCCTACCCTGGAAATGTGATTGAGAGCATAATATAATCTGTTTTGGTTGAGAAGTCTTACAACATTTAACATGAGAAAAAGCTTTTTTTCCCCTAGTACCCTGCAAATGTGAATGAGAGAAAACAAATAGGCAGGATTTGTTTTAAACCGTAAAGGTTACAGAGTTTCAGCAGTGTTTGCCTTTCCAGTGCTCTGGTATGCTATAATTTTGGCATCAGTAATGAAGCGAGCGATGAAGGAGACACCGTCTCATTAAGTGTGTGTGTGTGTGTGAGTGTGTGTGTGTGACTGTGCTGGAGCCGAGCATGTGGAAGACAGAAATCTCCCTCGCAACACTTTGCACGACTATAGTGAAAGAGCAATATAAAAATGACAGCTGATATTATGAATCCATATGGTAACACTTTAGATCATGTTTAGTTTATTAGCATGCATATTACTATGACATTGGCTGTTTATTAGTACTTCTAAATAGTGATCGACCGATATTGATTTTTTTTATAACCGATACCGATTATTTGCATGTTTATGTTCCCGATAACCGATATTTATTTACTGTTATACTTCTGTTTTTGACACAATTATTACAACACAAATGAACTCAACAAACCATTTTATTTATAACAATCACTCCTTCCTATAATATATATATATATATATATATATATATATAATATATAATATAATCACTCCCTCCTATATAATATATAAATATAAAACTTTATATTTATACACAAATAAATAGAGGGGTCTGAGTCCAAAAAATAAAGTGCCTTTGTTTAAAAATAAAAGCTTTGATGAGGTAAAAAATAAAGCACAAAATTATTTTAACATACTGGGGCAAAAAAATCTAAATTACATGAATTTTAGTAGCTATTTTAGTAGTGTAACTGAATGCTCCCAGTTAAGCAGAACTAGTTGTAGTGTAGAAAACTTTCAGCATTCTGCTCTGTAAGCCTGCTTCGTTTGTTTTCATAAATGGTAAATAAATCAAATTACAATAAAAACTTTTATATTATTACATTATATAATTTATATCTAAATTATACATATAATTTATAAGCATCCGCAGCAACAACGTTAACAATAGGCAAAATAAATGTTAAAAGTCTAATGTTTTCATATGGAGAAAATAATTGACAGGGGAGTCATATCACCTTTGCAGAAATGTAATTCATTTTAAACAGTTTTAGAAGGTTTATGTGCCGTTTAATAGGTTTAAACTAAGAGTGAGGAATAATTCACTGGGTAATAGTAATTCACTGCATAATATTAGCTGGAATATAACATTGTCAGGAAAGTAACAGACAAAACAGCATATACATCATTGCATTTTCCAACTAGTATGTTATTAATTATTAATAATATTTTTGTAGGTCTAGATCATGAAATGCTTTATGACAAAGTGCTGTTTATCTTTGCATTTACACAGAACTATAGGCTACTCAACCGCGATCGTTCGTGCAGATAATAAATAATTAATTTCCACAAAGCGGTATATTTAGATGTGTATTAGCGAAATAATTGCTATGTAGTAAATGATAATATAATCTAGGTTGTTTAAACAAGATAATCTTGTCAAAAGTTTCATTCAGTGGCCGTGCTTGAGCATTCCTGATCATCATCCCAGTGAGTGCTCAGCAATATGAACAAACTTTTTTTCGAGACTAATGGTGAGCAAATACAACAGATAGAGAATTAAATTCAGTGCTTTTATTTTCAACATGCCCTCATTCATGTCTGTTTTATTTAATTCATGTGAAGTTACGTCTTTATTGGGGCAGGAGATGACGGATAAGGCTACGTGACTCCATGAGTTCGTCTGAATTTTTTAGGACCAAGCTGCATAAACTATATCAGGCATTTATGTCTCAAACCTCATTTCTGCATGCGTGTTATGTTAAATAAAGTTGAATGATTAAAGCAAAGCAAGTAGAGCATATACTTTACGTGTGCACAGAGTTGTTGTTGACTGATCTCCTCAGACGCGGGCTGCAATGGCGGGATTTTCAAAACGGCCACAAGATGGCGGCGTTTATCGGCAAATCCGATATTACAAAACCGATACCCGATTATGGGAAAATGCTTAAATATCGGGAAAAATATCGGGAAACCGATACATCGGTCGATCACTACTTATAAAGCACAAATGAATGCGTTTTTCTGCATTGCCGTATTCTACATCCCTTAATCCTAAACTTAACAACTTCCTTACTAACTATTAATAAGCAGGAATTATGAGTTTATTGAGGGAAAACTCCTAGTTAATATTGAATATGTGTTCTCTTATCTAAAGTCTTTCCATCAATACTGACATTCTCCAATCTACACTTTTAAAACAAATTTGTAAATTGAATTCTGTTTTGTCTAATACAGTATTAATGTTAAGTACAAGTATAATAATATTTCTTTTTAATTGCTGATAATCAATATGATTGTATTATAAATCTAGGCTGTTCTGCCTATAATGAACAGAAGGCATCAAAACATTATTATGTACAATAGTACATTTATTTAAGTAATGTAAAAAATGGTCTTGTGTAGATATGACTGATAAACGATATGATGGCTGATATAAATATAATGTAAGTGAATAAATGCATTAACGTTATTTTTGTTTGTTTGTTTTTAATAGCAAAAATCTAAATTTTTACCAGCTAAAATGTAAAATCTGTGATTAAAGTAAAATCAAACATCAATAAAATAATACAACTTTTGGATCTGCTCTGATGTGATCTGCTACCTTTTATTGTCATCAATATTATTTTCTGTAATTTTAGCCAATGCCAATATGGTCACAATGTAACGTGTATGTTTCTAACTCTATTGAGAAAGTTCTTCACTGGAAACTCAGAAACCGTCCTCGTGTTCAGGTCCGTCTGAAGGAATAAATCTAGTCATAAATTGTTACTTTTCTTTTTTACCATAACTGGTTTGCCAGATTCCCAATGTGTGTGTAAAAGGCAAATCGCTCTGTATTTTCCACTGCATGGGCAGAACATGCATATGCTAACATTCACCAGCGCCTTCATTTTCAACCAGAAAAATGTGACAACTCTTGCGTTTTTGACCAAACTTCATAATGACATGGTGCTTTAAGTCAATCAACCAAACGCTGGCAGCACACGCGCGCCCAAAAAGCAGCTCTACTGTCCATATTTGTGTTTGAATGCATTCGAGCAGCTTGAAATGCAACATGCTATTAGCTTATTGTGTGGTGATGTGCTGTAGCATTTAGGAAACATCAATAGCGCATCAGGTTTTTGAACAGAGTAATGAAATAAAATGATTGCATGGCAAACCACCCATGAACAATCCTCAGACTGTGGTGTTTAATTGCTTGAAGTGCTGGTAACCTTTCTGTCTCTTGTTGACACCAGCAGGATTGCTTCACAGTTGAAGGGGAGGATCTCAAGCACGACTTTGAGCGCTTACAGCTGGCTATGGAGATGGTGGGATTCCTTCCCGTCACACGGAAACAGTGAGTTTGTCCAAAACTCGTCAACTAACACAAACTTTGCATGCGATCATGCAAACTAACTTCATTAGTTATGAGCATGCATTAAATATTTATTCTCTTAAGCCAGTAGTTTAAACAAAAAATGCAATTTTGTCCTTGTATTTGGCCTTTTTCAAATCTTGACATCTCACACAAACTCAAGAATGTGCATGAAGGAAGTGGTTTTAAACACAATGGTTAAATTACTGTAGATTTTCAGTAAATAACTTACATTTTTGGCTGTTCATCACAACCGATATCATATACTGTAGTCTTAGAAGAACTGGTTATACGGTTATAAAAAGGATATGTGGACTAATTTAATATATATGATGCTTTTGTGTTGTCTTTAAAGCTTGAAAGCTTCAGTCTCCATTCATTGTGTGGAAATGACTGACCAGAGAGAGAGAGAGAGAGAGAGAGAGAGAATAGCATATCAGTTGTGTAAATTATGACAGTTTTCATTTTGGGGGTAAGCTAAAGCTTTAGACTCTCTTGGCCTCTTCGGGAAATGTTATGTTTTTAATTTGTTTACTTCATCAGAATGGGATGACGCTTGGTGACTTTTGTCGCATCAGTTATGTGAACACACACACAAAAAAAAGCATTGACATGATTTGGAAATATCAAAGGGTTAAAAAAAACAACAACATGTTTTGTTAGATTTTTTAAATGATCAAATACTGAGTAACAAAAATGCTTTCCATGTGTTCCCTTTCTAACGAAATGTTAATGTTTGATTGTAATCATAATGCAAAACCTGATACTTTTCTAACAAAAAAATGTAAACCTTGAGAAAAAGTAGTCCTTGAGAATGTCTATATATAAATAATTATTATGTCTTAAAAAAAAAACAGGAATCCAGAACTCTCTCTCTCTCTCTCTCTTCTCTCTCTCTCTCTCTCTCTCTCTCTCTCTCTCTCTCTCTCTCTCTCTCTCTCTCTCTCTCTCTCTCTCTCTCTCTCTCTCTCTCTCTCTCTCTCTCTCTCTCTCTCTCTCTCTCTCTCTCTCTCTCTCTCTCTCTCTCTCTCTCTCTCTCTCTCTCTCTCTCTCTCTCTCTCTCTCTCCCTCCCTCCCTCCCTCCCTCTCTCGATAGATAGATAGATAGATAGATAGATAGATAGATAGATAGATAATATATGTGTGTATATGTATATAGGGAGCTATACATGTGGTTACACGACATTACACAAGTTTTTAGTCTTTAATGCCTCCAGCTGGCAAATAAATAAATAAAATAAAAAATAAAATAAATGTATATTGTAATTCTAATAGCTCATAAAAAAATGTATAAATATCGCATAGTATCATAAAATACTAAATATCTAATAAAAAAATATTATTAAACAAAAATATATTACATTGATTTTCCTGGGAGAAAAAAAGTTATATTTCAAGGCTTCTGTCAAGAGGTCCAGAGGGTTAAAATAGTGGATTTCAAACTTCATTGTCAACAACACAATATTCACTCACAGTTTCTAAAATATTTTAGAGCTTAGCTTAACTAGAAATATGTATTCAATATATAAATAACCAAATGATCAGCTTATTTTCATGCTTGTTTTTGTCTTATTTTAAATAATTTAAGTTATCTTGAGGCACCCTTGGAAGTTTAAGAACCACTGGTTTAAAAATAATTTGTCTATTTTGACTACTTATGTGAACTAAAAAAAAAAATGATGAAAAAGGTATGAAAACACTCTATTTGTCAACTACCCATTTTGCATCTCTCACTCACATCTGATGTTTTTTTTTTTCCTTGCAGGATTTTCTCTCTGCTGTCAGCGATCCTTCATTTAGGGAATATTCGATACAAGAAGAAGATCTACCGGGATGACTCCATCGACATCTGCAATCCTGAAGTTCTGCCTGTAGTTTCTGAGCTGCTGGAGGTACAGGATCAGCCACAAAACACATGCGTTTTCATTTGATTTACTTCAAGTCATGTCATTCTGAACCTGCATGTCCCTCTTCATGAAGAAGCACCATTTACTATTATTCCTGAAGACACACAAATAGCTTTGCTTGATGAATAGACTGAAATTGAAGTCATTATTCACCCGATCATGAAGTGAATGGAACTGATTCATAAATTAAACCCTAAAACACATTTTTTGAGATGTTAACAGGTTGCACATCAATGAAAACACCAATAGCACTCATTATGTTTATATTAAGGGAATATTGTCATTTTGTTGTTTTTCTGAGCTATTTCGTGTAGTTGAACCAAAGTCCTGAATGTGAGGTATATGGGGAGTGGTGATTGGCTGTCGTTGCTGGAGAGTTTGCATTTACGTCATCCGTTTCTGAGCTTTTCTCCACATTATTCATGAGATTAAACCCATTTTTTGAGTCTTTTTCAAATCTGAGGAGTGCATGAGCAGTGCTAAAACATGAGACTTTAAGCTGCATCTGAAATCACACACGGTCCAAATAGGCACTACATTTAATGAAGAACTTACTATTTTAATGGTCGCAAAGCATGTTTTATATAGTATGACGGAAATATGGACGTACTACAAGTTTCGTCGATTGACTGATATTCACAGGTCCTCTCCTAAGGCCTCATGGGGTAGTAAAGTGTCCATTGATTGCACAATTCATAGTATTGGGGGAAGTGGCAAGCCATCTGAATGCTTTTTGCCTTCTGTTTTATAAATATTATGAATATTATGCCACACTACTCTGATCAAGCACAGATCTCCACTTACTGTATAGTAGTAGGCACATAATTTGGACTCAGGGTTAGACTGTTTTTGTAAAATTGACTCATGAGATTTTCATTGAATTGTGAATATTTGGAATTCAAGTGGGGTTTTTTTTGTACTTTTATTTTTAATTATTTAGATCTACAAGATTAACATTGAAAGTAAAAACAATATTAACAGAAGGGAGTAAAATAATTTATGCATATATACGGATCAAATATATGCAACATAGCGTACACTGCTGTATACTGTAAATGGATATCAGCACATATTCTTAAATATCAATGAACACACACACACACACAAACACACACACAAACACAGACACACACACACACACACACACACACACACACACACACACACACAGACACAGACACAGACACAGACACAGACACAGACACAGACACAGACACACACACACACACACACACACACACAAATATATGTACTGTCCCCCCTAATTAAAATGAGATAGAAAAAAAACCCGAACAACAAAGCCAAACTGGTGAGGTTAACCATTCCTATGAATTCAAGTGATTTAAGTCCTTAAATCCTAGAGATTTGAACAAGTGTCTTGGGAAAAGACGAAGGCTGGGTTCCTTTAGCACAGGATTTGGTCAGTAAACAGGCCTTCTCAAAGTAGGAGTTCCTGAATGTGGGCCAACAGGATATAGGATGTGATTTCAGAGCCTTTGAACTCGACACATAATGTATGCAGTGCACATACCTCTCTATACCAGGACCTCGTGTGGCCCGATAATGTGATCAAAGCGTGTGTGTGTGGGGGGGGGGGGGGGGGGGGGGGGGGGGCTTGCACCTCGAAATCATTATAATATATTCAGATGAGCCCAGTCCAAATCTTTGAGCCCTTACACATCTGTTCACGATTACAGTTGAATGACTCAACGAGTTTATATAATCACTATATTAGATGACATCCTTCCCAGTGTGCATAAACCAGCCGCATGTTTTTCCCAGTTCACCGCTGGGTTCATATCGGCCCTTTTATATGCGAATGAGCGAGTGTTGGCCTGTGTTGAGGTCACCTGATTGTCCATGGCATTGTGTGTGCAGACTTTGATTCGTAACAGTTGTTATATGTGTTTATTTCCTGGGTCATTATTATTATTATAGCTGTATTGTTTTTATTTTCTGTATTATTAATGTTACAGTATAGAGCTGGATGCCATGGTACATTACAGTCTTAAGAGACCTCAAAAGCCAATATTGCTGAGTGCTACCGGATGTTTAAAGGACAATTCAACATTGCAGGCCCCAAAGTCAACAATTGAAAAGAAATCTTTCTCACGGCCATTAGTGCTGCTCGGTGCTTGTAATGTTTTGCTCCTTGTCCATCTATGCAACTAAACACTGGCTTGTATTAAAGCTGTAGTGTGTGATCCATTTGTTTTATTGCTGAAGGAAGTACAGTACGAATGAATGCATCCAAATCTTTTGAGCTGACCCATAAATCATACATCAAAAAGATGTCTATTATATCTAGATATCTATTTTGTACTTGTGTCTGAAGAGTTAAAATGAGAAACTTGTCTTGCATCATGACAGGTCAAGGAGGAAATGCTGTTTGAGGCTCTGACAACACGAAAGACGGTGACCGTGGGCGAGAAGCTGATCGTCCCGTACAAACTGGCTGAGGTAAGCAGAAAACAGGCTTTAACATGGTCATTTAAAAGCATTAAACAGACCCAAAATATGGGGTCACCTTATTCGGAATATCGACAGCAATTAATCATTTATTTATCTTCATATGCTCATGTATAAATACTAATATCAGCGTACGAGGGAAACGGAGGCGGAGTTAGTGGTGGTGCTTCTGCTACTGCTGGAGATGATTCGGGAGAGGTCTGTGCCCCTTTACCGATCAGAGCGCGCGCTGACACGGAGTAAAGCCTTGTTTATACTCGACGCGTTCGTTTCTTTTACTGTCTATGGTCTGCATGAGCGCGTAGGTGTGCGCGCCAGAAATGGCGCGTTGGGTGCGCAAGACCGGCAAGACCCCATTTCGCATTGCTGTGTGCACAGCTTTTTTTTGTAACAGCGCGCGCGGCGCCGCATCCGAGGATGAACCACTTCAAGCCGAATCTGCCCGAGCATGTACGTCTCACCGCACCGGCACCCTTGCGCGTCTAAATTGCAGTTCATTGCAAAGATTTTTTTGTTAAGGTTTTGTTTACTGTGTGTGATTTATTTAAAACAAAGCACGTTCATTGTAAAGTTTTTTTTTTTGTTAAGGATTTGTTTACTGTGTGTGATTAATTCAATGGAAAGCACATTCACTTCTAGTCGTCTTGCTGTTCATTTTAAATAAACGTAGAGCAAGTAGATCAGTGTCTGCTCCTTTATTCAAACTAAGTTGTCCTATAATAACCCCCCCGACGACGGTTATGTTACGAACCGTCACATTTGATCACCAATTCTGAAACCGGCACACCCCTAACTAAGAGTTGTTAAAAGTCAGGCAAAAAGTCTTTGTTACTGTAATTATCGACAAATGTTACAAGAAACATTTTGCAGATTAATCACATTTTTGGGTAACACTTTATTTCGATGATTTAGACATGATTTTACTAACTTTGCAGCTACATGTCAATAAGACATATGAGCAGTGTTGGGTAAGTTACTCTAAAAAAGTAATCCACTACAAGTTACTACTTTAAAATTGTAATGTGACTACATTATTGATTACTGCATGTAAAAAGTAATCAGATTACTAAATACTTTACTTTCAAGTTACTTTGAAAACCTATTAAAACTACAAGAAAACTTCAAGTTACTTTGTAACGCGTTATACCCAACTCTGCATAGAAGTTACTTATAGTCAGTTGAATGTCTGTTGGTGAGCATCAAAATAAAGTGTTAGCAGATATAAAGCGGACAGTATACTGATACTCTAATGACTGCTAGTTGACATGGAGTTGCAAATAGCGCTGGGCGGTATGACGATATATATCGTAACCACGCTATAAAATGTGTGTATATAGCAGAAAGTAAATAAATAGCTATATTAACACATCAGAGTGATGAAATGCATGAATGAGAATATAAAGTGTGGGACGTGCTTGATGTTAAAAGGAGTTATAAGAGCAATATATCCTGAAAAGTAACTGTGTGCAGTGCTCAAACTGAAAGCTGCCTCTCTCAGAAGGCCATCGTTAATTTAGGACATGCTCGATGATAAAAAGTGTTATTGTTAAGCGCAATAAGCAGTGATAAAGACCTCAATGCAGTCTCGCGCTGACTGACACACAGCGTAAGTGTGAACATAGAAAGCAGAGTTTCTTCTCTTTCACTTCTTATTGCGCTTGAATGGTTGAATACTCACGTAATAATGTATGTATTCATGTAAACACAGGCGGTTATGTCTCAAGTTAAAGTAAACAGTAAACCGGATGTGTATCAGTATAATGGATCTGTGCGTTTGGTCTTAAAGTGACAGTAGCCTAATAAACCTGCTGCTCTGTGTCATTAATGTGAATCAAACAAAAGAGAAAAAAAATTTACTGCTCTTGTCTGAATAACTTTTTTAGGTTTTAATAAGAATACATTTAATTCGTACTGTAGAGACTATGCAATATATTTTTTTTTTACATTTGATTATTACGTTTCTGTACAAATTCCAACTATGTTAAATTGTACCTGAAAGCTTTATTTGTTTAATTCATATTTTTGTTATATTGAATTTGACCTATTGTTTGTAATCTGCTTCTATTTTCTTTTCCTTTTAATAACACAAATTAGATAAAATAACACAAATTAGCTGTATTGTGATGCATATGCTTATCGTGAAATAAAATGCATCATATCTTGAAATAAGATTTTGGTCATATCACCCAACCCTAGTTGCAAAGTTACTTATAGATAGTAGAATGTCTAAAGAAACAATTTGTAACCCATTGTTGCGTGTCATTGTTAAAGACAAATGTGAGAGAATGAGCTGACTGGACATAATTATGTTAATTTTTAACATTTAAAAATGTCACATTTTTGATTTCCTTCATTTCGCCCCCTCACTGAAGTAATGTGTTCCTCAGGGGCTTCGTCATGCTCGATCATCATAATGAGAAACGGCCATGAGGTTTTCAGAGCTTTTTCCAGCATTAGGACTCTGTTCTCCTGTCATCTTTAAATATTGAACTGACCAGCTGTTTTATTAAAATCAGAGGTTCACAAACAACTTAATAAATCCCTTTAACTGCACATGCTTACAGATTTAAACTTTAAAAACCTGGCAAATATAGAGTTGTTAAGTCATTTATAATACCACAAATAACAGTTTTCTCCCTCTCCAACTAGAACTGGGCGATATATTGTATGTTCCAGATATATGTGCTATGACTTTGCTGGCGATATTAAATTAACCAACATTGTGAATATTAGGGTTGCACGATATATCAGCCACCATATCGGCAGTTCATTTATAATGTAATCGATATCGGTCTGATAAGAACATCTGGGCAATATATTAAAGCCGATAAATAATGGATTATTATTGGAGTGAGACACTTCATATGCGCATCGTTCACCATGATCGTTTTGAATTGCTTAAATTATGATTGAAATCACTTCAAAAAAGGAAAATAAAGTTAAGTCTGCTGCGAGTCTGTCATATAGGCTACATTAAAGTATAATGAGAACATTATCGTTGTGTGCTTGGGACATTTAATGGTGAGACTTTTGTTTTTGCAATCAGGCTTTTAAAAATTATATAAAAAATGTAAAAAAAATGACCAATATATCGGTTATCAGTTGTAAAGAATTATCGGTATCGGCCACATTTTTTTTAATATCGGTGCATCCCTAGTGAATATTGTGATGATTATGGAATATTCTGTCTTATTTATTTGGCATTAAGTTTCCTAATAAATCATTAGACTAGTTTCACGATCCTCCCCTGTCTCGTGATTTGAGTGGCACACAATATGCAACTATTTATGATTATCTGTACTAGTTTTAGATCAGTCTTGTGTTTAGCTGTAGCTCTGTTACAGAAGATTGAATTGTGGGCGGCTGTCTCACAATATTGAGCATTAAACAGCCGAATCTTTCATTTGCTAAGACAAGTTAGCATAAACAAATACTGTCGATCCACTTTTAATAGTAGTCCCACCTTAAACAAACATTTACAGCTCACAAATGTTGCTAAAGTATAATAGATTTAACAACGTAGGTTAAAAAAGTCGTGATAATTAAATCAAATTGCCATTTCTCTCTCTCTCTCAGGCTGGAACGGTGCGGGACTCCATGGCTAAGTCTCTCTACAGCGCTCTTTTTGACTGGATCGTGTTCAGGATCAATCATGCCCTGCTCAACCAAAGGGACTTGGAAGAGTCAGCCAAGGTAAAATCATTTTTACTGATAAATCCCAGAGAAATGAGGATAGTAAGTGCTGGATGTGGAGTCCTAGTGAGTCACCTGACATAGATTACATTACACAGCAGGAATATGAGTTCATCTGACAGAGACGTTCCCTGTTTTCCTGTGGCTCTCACGGCTTTAATCTCTAAATTATGGATGGAGACATTATGTAATGGGATATATTCAGCCACACTGACTGAGCCCCTGCTGTTATGTATTCACTAGCAGAACATTATGCTAGTCAAGCCTGAAATAATCTTTATATAAGTGTGTGAACATTATCGCTAAACAAGCTTGCTTGGTTAAATGCACTGTTGCATTCGGGGCTCAACACTTTTTTTTTTACTTTTTTTTTTTTTTAGCACTTCTGCATGATTTTAATGTGCCACAATAAAACATGCACAAGTAGGCATGCTAATCAGTTATGACAGAATAGTGTGACTAAACCAAAATTAATATTTTTTACTTAATTGAACAGGCGGCAAACACAACTGCTCATGTTAACCTGGGTCACCTTCTGAACATTAACTCACAAAAACACAATGTTCAGCCTCTGTAATCGACAGTCGCACACGGCTTTCTGCACTTGATGAGTTGACTGAAGGCATGTAAATAAAAATGTGTTTTGGGTCGGCCATGAAACTATTATTTCATTTCAAAACAGGCAATTACTACTAATACTAAAACTAAACTATATACTATCAGTGTTGTGAAAGTTCACTTTCTACATGAAAGTTCAGTTCACAAATTTTAAAATGAACTAGTTCAGTTCATAGTTCATACTTTCAAATTTTGAACTAGTTCATAGTTCTTTTTTCCATATGTTGCTGCAAGGTATTATTTTTCCAAATTATTGCCACAGCCCATATACGTAGAACCACAGACAGCAGTGATTTTATCGGCGGGGAAAGTTTGCACAGAAATGCAAGATTTTTCCCATCCTCACGACCTTGTAATAAAACTTGTTTAAATGATCATACGACGGCTTTGCTGCCTTTTGTGTTGATGACGCATGCGGCGGTGCGACACTGCTGGTGTTGCCAGATTGGGTGTTTTTCCGCTTCATATTAAGGCCTGTTTACGGTGTGTTTTATCCGGGTTTTAGGCTCTATAGAAATCTGGCACTCTTTTGAACGAAGTTAAACTGAGAGAGCTGCCGTTCACAGACACCAGAATGAACGAGTTCCCAGTAACGTCCATCAGGCATTAATACAGTACGTTCAGTTCACGTTCACTTCATGAACGCGTTCAGGCACAACACTGTATACTATACTATACTATCAATACTATAGTTCAGTTGTTTAATAGTTGTAGTACTATTGTACTGTAAAATAAAACCGTATTAATATATTTTTTTACAACTAAGATTACTGTACTAATATTTATGACTGTCTTCATTTTTTAATCGTTAAACCATAGAGCTTTTATTTTGGCGGGAGACCTTATGCTTCTCATTTATTGAAAATTAATTAAAAAATTATTCTCATTACAAGTTTGTTGGCACATGTTGCGTTTTCAAATGCATATTATAAGCAACACAACTCACTGCACTTGCAGAGATGGAGTGTGTGTGAAGTAGCATTTACAGCGAACCGAGATGTAAATGAACACCGTGCCGTGCTTCACTCTGAAACACACAGCACATCAGACTAGAATTGTAAGAGATGCACCGATATCTGACGAGTAGTTTGATATTTTCTTAATGAAAAAAATCTCTCCTAAATAATACTGTTAACTAAAAACAGGGAAACCCTCTCATTTGGTACATTACTATAATATTAGCAGTTGAATATGAAAGTTTGGGCTTTGTTGTTAATTTTAACTTTTATTTTCAGGTATAATAATAACACTTAAATAAAAATGTAAATGTTTGTATACAACTTAAGGTAGTTTTCATAAACACGTGACAAATTTATTCAAGCATACATAAATAAATAAAAGTAAATCAGCTCCTCTTTAGGGTTTTTATAGCTAACTAATGAACTGTGAACATTTGATAACTTTCCTGAGATAAATACAATGTTAAGTTGCATTTGCACAAGCTGTTTTATTGACATCTTTCCACGGTTGAAACACTGATAAAGCAATTACATGAGTCATAATTCATTTAGGTATTTTGTGATGTATCTTTCAACATAACTTCTGTTGTTAATGCATGTTTTCTCATGCCACGACTTGTGTTAAAGTGGAAGAAAAAACTCACTGAGGCGCTACAGCGATCTGTCACGACACATCTAAGAGTGTCAAAACGCCATTATTATTTGAATTTTGTGATAAAATGGACCGGATTTAAAAGTTGAGACTTTGTTTCACAAGTGACGAAGCTTTTTGTGATTGTTGGATGGGAGGGGTTACGGGAAACCGCAGATATGGCAACCCTGGCTTGAACTACAGGCGATTTATAGAGCTTGATTTTACATCGCTATTTTTTAACTGTTAATGCATTATTTTGCTCTAAACTCAACACAAGAGAGACTTTCTTCACTCACAGCATGAGTTGCAGTCTGACACGTTTTTCCGTCCCCTTTTTATTAACAGGATATAATCGGCCCTGATCATCAGCTGATTTTAACAATAGTGAATATAATCGCTTTTATAGATGCCGATCAAATAATCATACATAGTTCAATCGCAGCCTTTGTAAATCTACTCTCATTTGGGACTTGGAGAGTGTTAATTTTGGACTCTTTTGACAACTAATTATTCACACACGGTAAATGCATCTGAAATGTTCACGCTGTAGATCCCTGATCTTGATGAGCGTTGACTAAACTGTAGACATATTGTTATCTAGCTGATTGATAACACATCTAGTTTAATAACGCAGACATTTTGAACTGGATCTCCAGTACAGTTTTTTTTTACTGCCACAATGACACAAGAACGTTTTAAATTGCCTAGTACTTTTCTGTTCTTACTGTTCCCTCCATCTCATCCTCTTTTCAGATCCTGGCCATCGGGGTTCTCGATATCTTTGGCTTTGAAGACTATGAGAACAACAGCTTTGAACAATTCTGCATCAACTTCGCCAACGAGAGACTTCAGCACTATTTCAACCAGCACATCTTTAAGCTGGAGCAGGTAATGTTTTCATTTTATTTATTTTTTTAATTTAAAGCTGAGATAACCATCAGCATCTCTCCCCACACACTACTAATAACTGATTTATTGCCAGCAATTATGACTCAAGTTATTTTGACTGCACACAGAATAAATTAATGCCTTGACTGAATGTTTTCGGCAAAATTTAAAGGTTTGCGATCTTTACATTTGTACACTCTCAACCTCCCTTGAAGTGCATGAATTCCTTTGTTTTTAACCTTTATTTATATAGTGCCTTTTACTAGGGCTGGGTATCAATTAGGATGTTTCAATTCAATAGGATTTCGATTAGCAAGCTCTTAATTCAATTCGATTTTGATTAGTAACCTCTCAATTTGATTTCGATTCTTGATTCAATGAATATGGATTTCATACAAATCCTATATTTATAAAAAAGAACTGTGAACATAAGTTTACCAGTGGTTAATTAATAAAAAGAAATTAAGAGCCAAAAAACCTGTATATTAAACTTGTTTTATTTTAGGTACACTTGGGTAGATTAAAACAGAAGCCAACTCTATATTTCAAATGCATACAATGAATAGACAGGATTTCCGCATGCCTTGATTAAACCGGATCAGGTTATTTTATGTTTAAGATAAAACAAAAATAAAATCTCACAGCATTAGCTGTAACATGGAGGCTGCAAGCCTCTGAACAGTGTAAACTAATACTGGCTTTTGAGTGACCGATAAATAAATATGGAAAAAAATAGATTTGTGGCCTTTGAGAATCGATTTTGAATCGACCACATTAAAAATTTTGCCCAGCCAATACAGATTGTTTCAAAGCAGCTTTATAGTGATAACAGGAAAATAATGCAACGAAGTTTGTTTCTGCTGT
The DNA here is from genome assembly GCF_051911475.1 of Siphateles boraxobius. Lineage (NCBI taxonomy): Eukaryota > Metazoa > Chordata > Actinopteri > Cypriniformes > Leuciscidae > Siphateles > Siphateles boraxobius. The sequence continues at coordinate 3,936,155 of NW_027509119.1, read as the reverse complement.
ACAGCAGATCTAGAATAAAATAGCGTCAAAGTTCAGTGATGGTTCATTTCTGTTGTAAAAAAGTTATGTAGTTAATTTAGCCGCTCTGCAGAAACAGTGATGTCATCGTCCAACTCAGTTCAGTGCTCATATAATGGTGTCAGTGCAGACAGATGAATAATATCGTTGAATATCATTGAATCAGCCCATGTTATATAATCTACTGATGGAGATTAATGGGGAAATATGTTTTTCATTACTGGTGCTTGCTTTAGAATAAGTTTAGGGACCAGAATGTCATATAAACTTGGGCATGGGTCAGTTCTGTGTATTATGAGAGTAAACTTTCCTTGAAAATAATTCAATTCATCCTACAAAACGAGGGAATTGTAATCATTACTGAAGTCTTTAATGGGTTTGGTTGTTGGATGCCTCAGGCTGTGTGATCATGTGACATAGTTTCGCACAAAATAAACCGTTTGATAATGAGACAATAAAAAGGGTTACTTTACTCGAACCTCAGACAAAGAATTGTGTCTGTAATAATGTGTGTTTTCTAAATGAGGTCGTTCTCTTAGGATGACTAAAGAGGCAACCAATTACGGTAATGACAGCCTGTCAAAGCCGTGCCTTTGTGACGCACCTCAAACTATACGCTTGCTTAAAGAGGGTTTGTTAGTTTAAGTTTCAGTCAGTCCAGAGTCCAGATTTGATAAACTAACTTTGACAGATTTGCTTGCACAAGGCACATTTATCCACATAAATCACACACGGTCACAGGACGTGTCGCTTTATGCAGATGTGTAAATAACAGACTATCACCTGTGGGTTTAGCACTTCTTGTGACAAATGATCCATGTCACAAAGCTGTGATCAAAGTCAAATCTGCTTCATTTTATAATATACTTGTAGTTTTGAATGCTGATTTGCTGTAACTGCATCTTTTTTAAGTGTTTACATAATGTCATTTACCCATGACTCCATTAATATAGTGCAACAATTGTAAATGTATTTTTACGATAACCTGTAAACCTTTAAAGACAGCCTTGCTGTGAGCTATGAGGTTGTTAATCGATGGTATTTGCTTCTATTGAAGCCTTCAACCTGCATTATTTCAGCTTATATTTAAAATAATCAGTGAAATTTGTGGTGAAAACTACATTACCCATGATGCTGTACAGAAAATTGCACCAATCAAAGAATTGCAACAAGCAAGAGCTCTTTAGCTCCGCCCACTCCTATGCTCTCAAAATACTTTAATATTTGTGTGTATATAATGAGAAGTTTAATATTCCTCCATTGTTTGTAATTCCATTATGCTGTCCGCAATGCTTCATTGGATTGTAGTTCTTCCCCTCACTAAAGCCATTCGTTTACAGTCTGAAGTTGTACCTTTGTATTTTCGTCTGATTATGAAATACAGAATTGTTTGCTGCTTCTTTGCAACGTTTGTAATGTTTTGATCCACCTCGTAGCTGGTTGGCTGGTTCCATGGTTTATAGCGCTTTAAATCTCTATAGGAGAAATGAATGGGGAAAAAAAACTTCCAGATCTAGCACAGCTGAAAAAGTGGGCAGGCACTAATGCACTCTATAGGTTATGGAAGCTTGTTTCCGCCACAGACTAAAAACAACGTTTTATCTCACAATTCAGACTTTTTTTCTTGCAATTATGAGTTATAAAATCAGGATTACGAGAAAAAGTCAGAATTGCATGATATAAACTCAAAATTGCGAGAAATAAAGTCAAAAATGTGTGATATAAAGTCGCAATTGTGAGTTCTAACATCATAATTGTGATGAAGTCGCAATTCTGAGAAAAAAGTCAGAATTGTGACTCTATATCTCGCAATTCTCTGAAAATTAGTTATCTTTTAAAATGTTTTATTCTGTGATGGAAACAAGCTTTCATAATAGGCACATGGCATTTACAGTTCAAGTAAAAAATCATAAGGGGGTATAACTGATGTATTTTATGGCATAGAGTAAAACATGAAAAACATCTTAAGCTTGTGTTCACCTCAGACCTTATTTCAGTCATTTAACCAAAAACCCATTGACTTCAGGATGATGGGACCAGAAATGCTAAAATGTTTATTCATTTCCGGGTTTTGGCCTACAAAAAAATGGAGATAGAGAGGTCAGTCTGAAACCACATTGAGGGATTCGGAGTTATTTTGTTAAAAGGATTTTTGATATTCTTGTTAATGGCATTTCTGATGGGATTCATTCCCATTGCCACAACAGTTTTGCTGTTTGTTCCTTGATAAAAGTACAGGAATTTCACCGCGTCTGCCAAGTTCCACGCTTTAATTGCTCTAAGAGTTGGAAACTCTTGGATTCAGATGTCAGGAATTAATTCACATCCTGAGTTTGCTACCAAGTATGCGGTGTGCTAATGTTTTATATACATCATACCCAGGTTATCCACACAAAACATGGAATATGCAGATTCATAGTTTATGACCATTAGTTAATGTTTGACTGAGACAAAAGTTAACTTGCATTACTTGCGATTGTTTGCCTGAATTGAGCTACAGTTGTAGTATTTGTTCTAGTAGTAGACGTAGGTTAGTGTTCGATTATAGGCAGGTAAATAAAGGATTCTTGCCATCTGATGCCCATAAATACAGGCATGCTGGAGCCAGACACAACACCACACATGCTTTCATTAGTCTATTAATGCGCTGTTTTCATTGTGCCATTTATGGAGATGCTGTAAATGGATTTCATTTGATTTGGAGGCTCTTTGAGTGCATTTCTCATATCAGCCAAACAGAGTGCATGCGGTTCCTGAAGTGCTTCGGATGAGGGTTTGATTGAACAAGCATTACTGTTATTATTGCTCACACTGTGGGTTAAGGATTTGAACAAACCCATTGCTTTAAGTACTAAACTTTGGCATGTAGCACAGTTTTATATATATATATATATTAATATCATTATGAATAGACATTCATGAGCTTAAAACATGTTCAGACTGATAAAATCGTATCTTTTTATCTGTTGTCTCTAAAAAAAAAAGATTAATCAATCTTCATGAAACTTCGCTTACATGAATGGGATTATACAATAATACCATATTATCATGCTTTCTTATAATTCTAATCCGCTCTTGTATTTGAATGACAAGTGTAGATCATCTGCTTCGTTCTGCTGATCTTATACTTTTGCCGTTTAATGTGCAAACATGAGAGAGATTCCACTGATTGTATGAAACCCTACTGGGATTACATCCTTTATTGTTTCATTTACTTTCCCAGCGATCCAAGGAAACAGTTGAGGAAAAAAAAGCTACAAAATGTTAAGAATGTCTTTCATATTATTAAACCGCAAAGACCGTGAAACCTCGGACCGGAGAAAAGGAAGTCTCCTCTAGAGGAATCTGAAAACACTTTGCAGGCCTGTTGTTTTGTTGTTCTGGTCGCAGGCCAAAAAATGAATTACCCGTATACTTATAACAAGTTTTGTGAGATGTTCCTTCTAATGTTACTCTGGTAGTGATGAACATTCTGGAACATAAGAGGATGATTGACACATTCTACATGTTTTTTTTATGACACAGTTTCCATAGTCATGAAAACCTGAAAACATCAGTCAATTTTAAAGAGGACATATTAATCCCGTTTGCAACGTTTTTTTTTTTTTTTTGGCCTCTACTAGAACAAGCTTTCAGGCTTGAATGTTGATTATTTTCCTCATATTCTCCATTGTTGCGGCTCCTCTCTTCCCAGTCTGTCAGTAACGCTCTGTTTAGTTTCTGTCTCTATGAAGCCCCTTCTTCTTAAAAACACACTGTGCTCTGATTGGTCGGCTGGAGCAGTGTGTTGTGATTGGTTGAGTGCTTTGAGTGTGTTTGTGAAATGTCTCGCTCTTACCATAACCGCCAGTTTCAACACACTACTAACTAACTCAACCAGGCCCCGCCCCTTTATTCTGCGTATGAATTATTTAAATGTGGAATATTGTGACGTGTTCGTTTCCAGAAGAAAACTCCAGAAAAAAAGACTACAATGGAGGCGTTTCTGGGAGTTCAGAAACAGTGGCCGCGTTTCCATTACCCTTCAAATTGCGCAAATTGAAATTGCGAATTGGAAAAACATCCAATGGAAACACGTCAATATCGCAAAAACTCCCATTTATCGCAAAAAAGTTTTTACGCTCGCATGAGGTGGTTTTTCAGTCAATTTGAAAAAGAAATATTTCACAAAACTGCAATGGAAACAGTTATTGCGCATTTACAGGTCACCTGACTTAGATGACGCGGTGTGTTTGGACAGTAGACGAGACAGAGTTCGTTAAATTCATAAAAGACAAAAGAATTACAGGAATACTGGATTCTAAACCTCAAAGAAATGCCACAATCAAGAGCTTGAAGCAGAAATGAGGGAGAAACACCCAGAAACACCTCACCCGGCCTCATGTGCCGCTCACTGTATAAGGGTCTGTCCTTTCCATTAATGCTTGGATAACACGCCTACGGCTCCTTCGATTAATAATAATGGCCAGTGCAGTGGCTGAGAGACATGTAAACCTACCAACATCCGTCGCCATGATTTTTGTAATGACTTATTGAGAGAGGAAAAAATTAAGTTTTAGTCGCATAACATCGGTTAATGGAAACGCCTTCATTTCGCATTCGTTTTGTGTCCACATTTAGAAAAAATCGCAAAAGTTTTGCGCCAATCTGTGATGGAAACACCTAGTGACACTGAAACAGAGAATAACTCCCTTTGGAGGGACTTTGGATCTTTGCAGAACATTTTCCAGCTCAAACAGCAACAATACACACTAAAGAATGTTGAACACATAATAAAAGCATAATAGGACCCCTTTTAAAATTGGAATGAAAATTGGTAAAACCTTAAAAAAACAGGAAATCTGTAATTGTCAATATTTGTTGACTCTTCATAATTATTGATTTTAAGTGTTGAATATGTTTTGCATTTCCTATAGGAAGAGTACCGGGCAGAAGGCATTGCCTGGCATAACATTGATTACATCGATAACACCGGCTGCATCAACCTCATCAGCAAGAAGCCCACAGCACTGCTCCACCTACTGGACGAAGAGTGCAAGTACGTCTGATCTTTTACAATGCAAACAAAGAAAGCATGAGATAAAAGTACTGTATCATTTATTGCTAGTTAGACCAACATGGAATCTCTGAATGTAAAAACAAAATATACTTGAATGTTTTACCTGTAAATCAAATAAAACAAATACAAATATCTGATTACGGTAGTGCCCTAAAAAACAAGAGTAAGGCTCTCTCTGCCAAAAATAGCGGGAAACCTGACTCTCCACATCAGTGTTCCTCATAGCTCAAATCTCTAATGTCTCATTCGTGCTCTTCCTGTGGCTGTGTGGCTTTTTTCTGAAGTTTTTGGCAGCAGCTCTCATTCTTCTCAAGAGGAACTGCACAGGTTTATAATATACTGTCTGCAGAAAATCAGTCATGCTCCCTAGATGACCACTTTCACTCTCTGGACGTTTGCTGCGGTCCCCTAGTGAGAACCAAAGGGGAAAAGAGCTTAAATTTACAATTTAAATGTGCACATCTGTGATGGCTACATTGCAGGATGTGCGATGTCAAGCAAGTGGGGATCAAAGTTGTTTCATCAGCCGTACGGTTCAGATAAATATGTGTTACGTCCCAGGTCTAGGGTCCAAGAGAATAACATTAATAAAGTCGTTACACCTGGACTTCTTGTTTATTCCTTTTTATTATTTTGAAACAAGTTGTTCAAATTGATAGGATCAGCACAAGACATCAAAAGGAAGCGAATTAATTTCAGGGTTGGGTCAAAGCCAAAATAAAAAACAAAATCGAGTGTATCTTTTTTTTTTTTTACCAATTCGTGGATTAACTGGAAAGTTTAACCATCATAAAGTGAAAGTTTATCATTTTTACATGTTGTCAGTTTAAAAACTGAAGCAAAGCATAAGAAAATAGCAAATTATGTCAAAATGCATCAGGCGAGGATCCTCATAAACAGTCAGTTGTGTCTTAAGTGAATGTAAACATTTGAGAAAGAAAACCGATGCGTATCAGTATATTGGATCCGTGCATTCAGTCTTAAAGTGACAGCAGCATTTTGTTGTTAATCAAACAGCAAAAGACAAACGCAAAATCACTTTTTTTTAGCTTTAACAAAGATTAATTATATTTAATTAATACAGTGCAGACTATGCAGTGTTATTTTACATTTGATTATTCAATTTCTGTACCTGAATACTGTTAGACTTCCCTGGAAAAGCACTGCTTATTTCTATTGTGTTTATCTATCCCTGTCATTTGTTTATTGTTTTCTATGCTGATTCACTCGCCTACAAAATCATTTTAGAATGATTAACTCTTTCCAAGTAGAGCTAATCAAGTCATCTGGTGAAATTGTTTTCATATCGCAATATATATAATGCACTCTCTATACTTTACAGCTTTCCACAGGCCACCAATCAGACGCTCCTCGACAAGTTCAAGCGTCAGCATGAGCGAAACGACTATATTGAGTTTCCTGCAGTCATGGAGCCGGCCTTCATCATTAAACACTATGCAGGAAAAGTCAAATATGGAGTGAAGGTCAGTGCTATATAGAGCTACACACAGTTTTATGCACTTTAAGCCAATCTCGGACCAATTTCAGTCGGATTCCTAAACAAACGCTTTCAAACTAACCAGATTCGAAGATGACTTGGTATGAATACTGGGACTAACAAAGATGATGATCCAGCAATATATAATTGGCACACATCCTACTCGTACTATTTTTACCGTGTCTTTCTATGCCAGAAATAGTATGAGTAGTATGCGGTTCTGAATTCAGCACATTCGTCCAACATTGAGTCATCTCTCTAGTTGATGCATAGTTGATTGTTGTTTGACCTCGACCGTATATAAAGAGGGTGTGATGCCTTTGTCACATGACTCTTTATTTATAGTATATAATGAGTAACTCTGTTTGTCGCTCATGGCACCATAAACGTGACAGTAATGAGTAACTGTGTGTGAAGTCCCAGCATCCCACAGTCCTGCCCCTCGGGGGTGTTTGTTAACAAATCAAGGTCTGGCAATGTATTGCTTCAGTGCAGTGAAAGATCTGGCACTTCACACTCATTTTTGCTTTAGCCTTAAAACCTATCGTTTTGTTTCCCAGGACATGTTTTTAAAAGAAGTCTCTTCTGCTCACCAAGGCTGCATTTATTTGATAAATAAAAAAAGTTATATTTTGAAATATTATTACAATTTAAATAATAAATAATAAATTTTAATATATTTTAAAAATGTGATGACTGATTACTCCAGTCTTCAGTGTCACATGATCCTTCAGAAATCCTTCTAATATGATGATTTGCTGCTCAAGAAAAATTTCTGATTATTATCAATGTTTGAAAACATTTTACACTACCGTTCGAGGGTCAGTCAGAATTTTTTTTTGGGATGCATTAAATTGATAAAAAGTGACAATGAAGACATTTATAATGTTACAAAAGATTATTTCAAATAAATGAAATGGAACATTCTATTCGTCAAAGAATCCTGGAAAAAAGAAATTGTACAGAATTGTTTTTAACATTGATAATAATAATGAATGTTTCTAGAATGATTTCTGAAGGATCATGTGACACTGAAGACTAGAGTAATGATGCTGAAAATTCAGCTTTTATCACAGGAATAAATTGTATTTATATTAAAATTGAAAACATCTGTTTTAAATTGTCATAAAAAATTTCAATATTACCTTTTTCTTTTTCTTTTTTTAATCAAATAAATGCAGCCATGGTGAGCGGAACAGACTTTTTTTTTTTTATAAACATTAAAAATCGTACCGATCCCAAACCTTTGAACGGCAATGTATATCGAACATTCTGACTTATAATATTAGGTATAATCTGCGTTGGCTTTTACCCAAGATGTCCCTGAGCTCATAACTTACAATCTGACAAGCAGCAATCATAAAAGAAAGAAAAAACTATCACAGTGTTAACCCGGCTTAAGTTTGTCAGAGTTTGATAGTCATGAGTAGCTAAACCTCTTATTTACAATATAAAGCCTTTGTTCATGCGTTAGATAATGACCTCGCTCTCTCTCTCTCTCCCTCTCTTCACTGATGTTTCTCTGGCTCTTACATTTACATTTATTCATTTAGCAGACGCCTTTGTCCAAAGCGAGTTACAAATGAGGACTAAAGCAAGTGAGTCATCGTGAAGAGGCAAAAACAACACAAGAAGTGCTCAAAATACAAAGTTATGCATAGAGTAGCATAAGTCAGACAAGGGAGGATTAAAGGAAATAAATTATTGTATTTTTATTTTTTAAAGAGGTCAAGTGCTCACGGAAGAGATGAGTTTTATATACAAGGCTTATATCAGTTATCTGTTTTAACACTCATGAGTGGCTAAACCTCTTATTTATAAATATAAAGCCTTTGTTCATGCATTTACATTTATTCATTTAGCAGACGCTTTTATCCAAAGCGACTTACAAATGCGTTACATAATGGCCTCTCTCTCTCTCTCTCTCTCTCTCTCTCTCTCTCTCTCTCTCTCTCTCTCTCTCTCTCTCTCTCTCTCTCTCTCTCTCTCTCTCTCTCTCTCTCTCTCTCTACTGATGTTTCTCTGGCTTCATGAACGATAGAGCCGATTCAGTATATAATATATATATATATATAAATAATGGTTCTGTGACCTCGCTCTCTCTCTCCACTGATGTTTCTCTGGCTTATATCAGTTATCTGAGTGTGTGTATGACCTGCAGGACTTCAGAGAGAAGAACACGGACCACATGCGGCCCGACATCGTGGCGCTCCTCAAGAGCAGTAAGAACGCCTTCATCTGTGGCCTGATCGGGATCGACCCGGTGGCCACCTTCCGCTGGGCCGTTCTCCGGGCCTATTTCAGAGCCATGGTGGCCTTCAGGGACGCTGGGAAGAGACATGTGGACAAACGCAGCGGTGAGTCCAATTAAACCCTTACATGCACTTCATTCCTGGTCACATGCTTCTAGTTTGTACTGATTTTTTACTGATTCTTCAGGCGATGCATGTCTCACTGCCAAATACAAGACCCCTCTTGTGCTAATTAATAATTTCATCGCCTAAAAATATTATTTTAATCTTAATAGTGTTATATCTGTGCAAATTGACTTTGATTTATGTAGTTCTAGCCATCAAAATACTTCCGTTTCATGGAAATTATTATTGTTTTTTTAGGTTGCACTGATTTTTTACTGATTCTTCAGGCTATGCATGTCACACTGCCAAATACAAGACCTCTATTGTGCTAATAAATGTACAGTAGTCAACATTTGAAGTGGATCAAATCCTTTCATCAGTTATACATGAGTTTTGAACAATACCCGTTCTTGTCTTATTTAAACTTTGAACTTTTCTGATCCTCTTCAAATGATGACTACTGTATTTTTAGGTAATGAAATCAGTGTTTTAGGGATCTATTCTGTGCAAATTGACTTTGATCAATGTAGTTTTAACCATATTATACTTCCGTTAATGCATTTTATTATAAATTATATATTGCGTGATATACCTGAAGTTGCAACTGTTCTAAATAACTCTAAAAGTTGTCAGTTAAGTTATGGTTAGTACTGTATGTTAAACAATTATTAAACTGTTACATTTACATCACATCATCCTTTCATAGAATATCATGGTCTCATTGTAAGATATTGTAACATGCTGATTATACTGCCGTTCAAAAGAGGTGATTTTTTTATTTTATTTTATTTTTTTACAATAAATGTTTTTTTTCACCCAATGGGTGAATTGAGTCCTTTTGTGAAATGTATTCTTTAAAATTAAAAAATCGTACTGACCCCAAACTTCTGAACGATGGTGTATACATTTTTAGACATCACGACAGAAATTATTTTATTTAAATATATTTATATATTTATTTTTTATTGTATATACATTTATTTTATCATTTCATTATTTCATTTGATATTTGATATTTTATTTTATTTTTTTTATTTATTTTGTGATCTGCAATAACTGGTGGACCATGAGGGTTTTGCTTTCTGGCATAGCATTACATTTAACGGAGTTATTTGTTTTCAGGGCTCTGTATCTTTAGTCAATGAGTCACATTTAGCCGTGTAACAATCTTTGCTATTGTGTAAAAGAATGTGTTTGTAAGTATACAATACTAGGGCTACTCTGTATGTATGTTTGCTAGCGAATCACGCCATGTTAGCCCAGCTCCCCTTGCTTGAAATCTATTGCCCTGCTCTCCAGCTTTTCAGTGTCTATATGCTTTTCTTCCTTAATTACGAGTTTAAGCATTACTGTTGTAGTTTATCTATGCTTAGATGCCTCACACATGTTAAGTTTGAACTGTGAGTGCATTATGGGTATCCTTCGCACTTCTTTTCACTGTGGCGCAAATCCGATGTGTGAACACCAAAAATCATGTCCATGTAATGTGAACTTTATGCTGATAGTCAGCATGACTGACAACTCTTGTAGACAAGCACATCTTATTTCTCCCTATTTAATCTTTTCTCTGTCTTCTCTCTTTCTTGTGTTGTTGTTTTTTGGCTTCCTAAGGGCATGATGCTGCTGCTCCAGTTGTGAAAAGTGTGGATAGCTTTAGTTTTCTGCATCACCCTGTGCATCAGAGAAGCTTAGAGATCCTGCAGAGGTGCAAAGAGGATAAAAACAGTAAGGCTGCCTTTCCTTCATCTCGTCTCCTCACTCCATGACCCCGGGCCAAGACATGTGGCACAGCCCGTTCAATTTCACCCTTTGACCTCTTCAGCTACACATACAGTCAAACCAAAAATTATTCAGACACCAGATATGTGACCCTGGATCACAAAACCAGTCATAAGTTGCATGGGTATATTTGTGGCAATAGCCAACAATACATTGTATGGGTCAAAATTATCGATTTTTCTTTTACGCCAAAAATCATTAGGATATTAAGTAAAGATCATGTTCCATGAAGACATTTTGAAAATTTCCTACTGTAAATATATATAATTTTTTTTTTTTTTTTTTTTTACAATTTTTAAAAGCGCGGACATAAATGGACAACTTTAAAGACGATTTTCTCAATGTTTCGATTTTTTTGCACTCTCAGATTCCAGATATTCAAATAGTTGTATCTCAACCAAATATTGTCATATCCTAACAAACAATACATCAATGGAAAGTTTATTTATTTATTCAGCGTTCCTATGATGTATACATCTCAATTTAAGAAAATTGTGATCCAGGGTCACATATATTTTTTGATATTTTTCTATTAGTGTGTGCAGGACACTATAGTTCATTCATGTAAGTGAGGATAGCAAAATAAAGTAAACTGTGACATATTATATCTAAAAATTCTTCATACAGTGGACCAGTAAAATGTATAAAAATTTAGGACCTACAATTATTCAGACACTTTGACATGATCATGTTTTGCTGACGTGTTTTTTACACCACATCTTTTACACCACAGACTGAACAAAATTAAGAATTGCTTGGTAATTGGTTGAGCTAAATTGGTATTATCTAATTGTGTAGTTAAATTTAACAGCTGACAGATATTCAACATAATGAGAGACAGTGTGCGACAGTATAACAGAAGGATGGACAAAACCAGTGAAATATCAACTGAATCTTGTCATATTTTATTACAATTTTCTAATCTACAGCGAATAAACTGTGATCATGAGAGAAAGGTGTCTGAATAAATTTCGGTTTGACTGTATATAATAACAGAGTCATTGATTGGATTCAGAGCTGAAGCCCTCATGTCTCTGCTCATCCATCTTGCATCTGTCTTGTTTTCCTGCATGATGTAATCTTTGACTAACACTGTCTCTGGGTTCAGTCCAGCACGCATGTGTTTCGGACAGTCCTCCTCTGTCCCCCGGCTCAAGTGTGCACTCGTTTCTCTCGCTCTCCGAGGACAGCGGGCTCACGATAGCTCTGCTTGATGGAGGTAGCTCGGGTTATAGACTATACACACAAAACACACACAAAAAATATATCGTTCCTTCCTGTTAGAAACATTGCTTAGTAATTCAATCCTGTAGTTAGGGCTGGGTGATATCATTGAAAAAAAACCATTCTATATTTTGGTAACACTTTATTTTACAGTGTCCTTGTTACATCATTTACTGTTATTACTGTGGTAAGTACACGTAACATATGCATAATTACATGTAACTAACCCTCAACCAAATCCTAATCCTACCCTAACCCTATAGTAAGTACATGAAGTTGATTAATATTACTCAGTACTTAAGTATATAATTAAACTGTAACAATGACACCTTAAAATAAAGTGTAAGCCTTTATTTTAATGTGTCATTGTTACAGTGTAATTATATATTTAAGTACTGAGTAATATTAAGCGACTACATGTACTTACTATAGGGTTAGGGTTTGGTTGAGGGTTAGTTTTATGTAATTATGCATAATTTACTGTTATTACTATGGTAAGTACATGTAACATATGTAACAAGGACACTGTAAAATAAAGTCTTACCAAAAAAAAGAAAAAGATTTATTATTCCTGTTAGAAACATTCATTCGCAATTCAATCCTGTAGTTAGTGCTGGGTGATATAAGTGAAAAACTATTCTATATATTCTATTTACTCATTTCAAAATGAACATGTAGCATGTCCATAGACCTCAATATTTGATTCAAATTTAAATGCATTTGTTCACGCTTGTTCGGTTCTTTTAGTCTGGACCAAAAAAAGAAAATGATACATTTAGTCCTTAGCGTTCACACTGTCAAACCTAAAGATACAAAACCAAAAAAAAAAGGCTTTTATGGGACATTTTGTCCGACGGAATTTACCGAACATCCAAAGCAATGCTGTGTGGAGGGATACATGCGTATGTGTGTACATTTGGTGGTGTTTTGACCAGCTGAGAGCTTATAAGATGTGTAAAGATAGAATAAAGAGCTCATAAAATGCCCATAAAGAGCCCATAAGCCCATGAAGAGCTTATAAAATGTGTAAAGGAGTCAAAACATCAGGAGTGACTGAGATCTTCTGCGAGGAGAAGGGGTTCTGATGCCTGACCCAACTGTGATGAGAAACAGGTGTGCTTGAGCATTCGGTGCTTTTTAGAGTCGCATCTTGTGACATCACATCCTGTTTTTGGTTCGTTCATATTTCATTCGAACCGCGCTAACAGAGCAATCGCTCTCAAGGAGAAAATATAAAACTTGACTCGCTGAATAAAAAAGCTAATTAAAGTGACTAATGTTAATTATTTAACTTAAATATTGCTTAATTTTGGTATACATTACATATATGGTATATTTTCAATATATCACCCAGATTTAGTTGGAAAGAGAGTCTGTGCGTGCGTGCCTGTGTGTGTGTGTACCTAATTGACAATATTTTGGGGACAAATTTGTATCCAGAAGTGACCAAAATCTCCAAAAAACTCCCTTTAGGGACGTCCTCATTTGTAAATCTGGTATAAAAATAAAGAAATGAAAATGGTGTTTTTTTGAAAATGTAAAAATGCAGAAAGATTTGTGTGATGGGTAGGGTTAGTGTAAGGGGATAAAATACACAGTTTGTACAGTATAAAAACCATTACGTCTATGGAATGTCCTCATTTAGATATCCAAGTAAACAAGTGTGTGTGTGTGTGTGTGTGTGTGTCTGATTCACAGTAGCATGTTTCAAGTAATTCACCTCTAATTGAATGTTCATACGTTTCATTTAATCAACAGCAGTGAATCCATCAAACTTACGTCCTGTTATTCTCATGAGAACCATTACACAGTCCTGTCGTAACCTCTCACTCATTTCCCATATTTCCCGTGTGTGTGTGTGTGAGATCAGTCTGGTGTCACAGGCTTTGTGATGTGTTTCAGGTGTGAACAGGAGGAATCCTCGCTCTCCACTCTCTGATCTGCAGGGAAGCAACACAATAAATCAACGGTAAGTGCTTCGCGTCTGTCATGTGTCTCTCACAGATACAGATACACATTAAACATGTCTGTACTGTATAAATGTGATTGCAAATCAATAGTGGTTGTAAAAAGTTAGAGTTGTGTTTTATTTTGTTCCATAGTATTTCCAGGTTAAAGAGTCATGGGTATGTCACACTTGACACTTTTTTCACCCAGTATAAATGGGTCTGAATTAGGGATGCACGATATATCGACCATATATCGATATCGGCCGATAAATGGTCTTTTTTGATGTTATCGATCCGATAAGAAAATTTGGCCGATATATCAAAGCCGACAGATAATAGATTATTTACTTCAGTTGAGAGATGCGCGCTGTTCGCCATGATGGCTCTGAATGATTGGATTCACTTCGAAAAGGAAGATACAGTTCAGTGCAACATGTGCAGCACAAATCTGTCACATAGGCTTCATAACACTATAATAAAAACGCCTGTAAAAGAATGTTGTGAATTCTTGTTCGCCAGTGTTTCAGCGCGACGAGCGCGTTGTTTTGGAAAGAGCGCATCTATGGAGTTAAGCCTTCATGACAAGCATAGTCAAGTTCTCTTGAGCATTCGCAGCATTCTGTGCCATTGTAAGTTGTAATATGTTTATTTTGTGTATATATATCTGTATTATTATATATATATTATATATAATTATATATATTATCCTATATTATTAATCTAATATAGGATGCGTTTGGTTGAGTTAATGAACGATGCAGTAGCGCTTCATTGTACCGGTGATCATCTTTATAGCCTATTTAGCGTGCGCGCAGCTCAAACAGCAATGCACATTCCTAACTATAATTGGGACTGTCATATACATGCCATTATAATGAGAACACTATTGTAATAAAACGTTGTGAATTCTCTGGGTTTAGTTGCCGTGTTTCAGCGCGTTGTTGTGGGAATAGCGCGTCCAGAACAGGGATTACTACAACATTGTGACCAGCACAAGTTCGATTGTGCATTCACGTCATTTTGTGCAGATAAGTCGTAATATAAAGTTGATGTAAAATAAATATCTGATTAATCTCACATATGATGCGTTTCGTGGATTTAAACAGCCAGCTAGAAAAGTTCTTCAGTTTCCCGGTGCTCGTTCTCTTCAGCTTAAGCACGCGCAGATTGAACAACAATGCAAAACATTAAAACCTATGATTGGGACTGTCATATAATTATAATTGTATTCACTATTGTAATAAATTTGTAAATTCTTTGGGTTTGCATTCTTCAGCAACCGTTGAGTTGATTAACCTTCTAGCAAAGCGATTTGGTTTAACGTTCGTTCTCTTCAGCTTCAGCGCGCGCAGCTCACACAGCAATGTCATTTGAAACAGTAACTAAGCTATTAAAGATTTTTACTATCACTGTAATATTAAAAATGTTTAATTTTTTTCAAAAACATTGTGTTATAATTAATAACTACCATTATTTTGTTCTCGTATTATTTTCATCAACGATATGGTTTGATAAAAATAATTTCCTTATTGTCCTTGCAGAGGCGATTCCATTTTATTGATCCATTTTGTTTCTTTATATGCAGCCCAATGTTATCCAATGACTTGTTTGCATTATTTAGGTATTTTATTTTTTGTTAGGCAATAGATTTTTTGATAACACTTTACAATAAGGTCTCATTTGTTAATGCATTAACTAACAGAGAGCAATAGCCTTTGTTATAGTAGTTAATAAAATGGGTGTGTTCATGTTGTGTTACTATTTTTTTAATAAAGAAACTTGCCCATAGGAGTGTAAAATTTATTTTAAAAGTTAAGGAATCTTACACTGGTTCAAACTAGGCTGTACTGTATTGTATATGTTTGATTTATGTTAAAAGTGTTTGAGACAAGGCTTTAATGGTGAGCCTTTTGTTTATGTATACAGGCTATCAAAGTATATACATTTTTTTAATTTAGATTTATCTGCCAATATATCGGTTATCGGCTTTCAAATGTAAATAATTATCGGTTATCGGTATCGGCCAAAATATCGGTGCATCCCTAGTCTGAATGCATGTAAATATCGAGGTGCCTTTATATTGTAAGAAGGGGCTCTTTCACTGAGTGATGGTAATATTTGGGGGTCCTTGTCTTTACAAACCCTTTCATTGGATATTTGTAACATTGTCTATTCTGGAAGATTGAAGAAACAGTTAGTGAAAGGATAGTAAAGTGTGGACATACTAGTAGAAAGCTTAGTTTGCTCACTATAGATTTTTTTATATTGTTGGCAATTACAAACATTTTGGTGGAAAAATGGGTCATTCTGAAGAGCTCAGTGAATTCATGCTTAGTTTGATAGGATGATACCTTACAATAAGCCAGTTCGTGAAATTTCATCCCTGCTAGATGGTATTATTGGTTTATACATTTAAGAAAAATGTGTTATTTATATATTAATTATATATTAATATTAATTTTTATACATAATATAATCTTATATACCCACACCCGTTAACACACCCATATCAAGAACAACCAATAATTTTAAAATGATGCACATGTTACCAATGTTTCAATCAATGAAAGGCAAAGACTGTTTATACATATTTAGAATCAACATAGAATACACATACTAGTATTACATTTACAAGAAACAGCTTAGTGACAGATCTTCATTCATTCCATATGGGGATACATGTGTTTAAACAAAAAATGTACCAATCCTCTCTTTGAAGGAGGCGGTTCTCACGGTCCCCCCCCTCTTGGAGACCGATTGACGCACTCTAGCCCCATAAATTCGAGCATATTGGCATTATGTCCCGCAGAATTGAAATGCCTTGCGACTGATGATTTGTCATCATTCTTTCTGATAGCGCATTTATGCTCTAAAATTCGGGGTTTTTAATTGTCGCTTCGTTTTACCCACATAAAACAGCCCACGAGGACACGTCAGTAAATACACAATAAAGGTGGATAAACATGTGATTCAGCCCTTTACTTTATATATTCTGCCTGTTTTTGGATGTGTAAGCACATTATCTGTGAGCATAAAACTACATGCCGCACAGTTCAAACACTTAAAATTACCGTGTGGAATTTTAAAGGGAAAAGGCAACTGGGAATGCGCAGGAAGGTGCGAGCGCACTAATCGATCTTTAAGATTGGGTGCTCGTTTATAGCAACTACGCGGTAGATCTTGGAAAATGTGCCCTATGTGCGGGTCGCTACTTAGAATGTGCCAATGACGTTGCACAATGTTCTTTAAACTATTTGAGATCGGACCGTAGGTCGATACAAAGGTAACTGAAGTATCGTTAGAGCTTTTCTGATCGATACGTTTGGTCATCAAGTCAGCGCGCTGTAGACTGCGCGCACGCTTTAAACAGTCACGCACTAAATTACATGCATCACCCCTGTCGATAAATCTTTGACATAGTTCCCCCGCTTGTTGCTCAAAGTCCGCATCATCACTAAAGATACGGCGCACACTCAACAGCTGACTGTAGGGCAGACTACGTTTGAGTGAGGGTGGATGGAAACTCTGGTAGTGCAAAAAAGAGTTACGATCCGTTTCTTTACGATAAATTTCAGTGTGTATCGTGTTGGCTACCTTCTTCACTAGAACATCCAAAAAGGGCAAGGTCTTATAGTCATGAGTCAGTGTGAATTTGATAGAGGGCGATCTAGTATTTACATAATCATGAAAAGCAATCAGTTCTTCTTTTGAGCCCGATCATACAAAAAATGTCATCTATATATCTGTACCACACTTTCAGATGTTGTTTAAAAGGTGTTTTACGGTGTGTGCTTTAACCTTACACCTTTAACCTTATTATTTATTATCCT
This sequence comes from Siphateles boraxobius, assembly GCF_051911475.1. Taxonomy (NCBI): domain Eukaryota; kingdom Metazoa; phylum Chordata; class Actinopteri; order Cypriniformes; family Leuciscidae; genus Siphateles; species Siphateles boraxobius. The sequence goes on along the minus strand of NW_027509119.1, from coordinate 3,918,441 downwards.
CAGGTTAGGTAGAGCAAGTCAAATCTGACCTAAATCATAAGTGTTCAAATGGTACTTACAACTTGTTCAGAAGACTTCTCTGTGGTTTAGTTCTTGCTCAAGGTTTATTAACAACAAAACTGGTAGACAATTGCTTGCAATTAGTATAATAGTTATTTATTAATATTCCAAAAATAAAAGTTAAACCAAAACTAATAGCAAAGTTACAATATAAAGCAAGGTATAAATCAAAGGTACAATCAGCTGGTTTTCTGGTGTTGAGAGATACCGCTAAATCAGTATCTGCTTGTCCAGTCTTCTCATCAGTCTTTTATACTCAAACAGTTCACTGCCGAAGTCAAACTCTCTTCTGTTGTCATCAACTGGAGAGCTGCCAAGTCTTCCATGACCCTTTTAAGGTGTTTCCGACGTAGCCTGCCCTCTCTCTTCTTGGCTCTTTTTCTCTTGGTTCTCCGTTTCTTCGTCTGTAAAATATACCTTATCTTCAGCATTACATTTTTCTTAAAAGCAATTCTTATCTAATACATACATGCTGTACTCTAAGTTACTTAATATAAACATTTACTACTTTTATAAGGTCAAGTATACATGCATAATTGATATTAATTTTTGTATAAAATTTCCAATACATTTTCATGCAGCATTACTATTTGGGTTACATAAAAGTACTACAAAGCAAAATAGACATCAATCAAGACAGAGTAATTGCAAATAATCATCTTCATTAACAAAGGATTAGAATTACAGATAAAATCCTGTTCAAATTTACCCATAAAGAGATTGGCATAATTAGGCGCCATGGGCGAACTCATAGCAGTGCCTTGAGTTTGTAGAAAAAATGTATTTTGAAACATGATATAATTTTTTGTTAGAACTTCATTAGCCAATGGCAATAGGAACTCTGTATGTGGCACTTGATTTATCTGTAATACCCTAAGGCCGCTAACCCTGCATCATGCGGGATATTAGTATACAAACTGGTCACATCCATAGAGCACAATAGACCAGTTGTGTTAACCTCTCCAATACATGACAGTTTCATCAGAAAATCGGTAGTATCTTTTAAAAAGGATGGCAGGTTATACACTAAATCTTTTATATGATGGTCAACAAATTTAGACAACGGCTCAGTTACGGTTTGATTCCCAGATACAATTGGACGGCCAGGCGGATTATCCAACCTTTTATGAATTTTAGGCAACGTATAGATCACTGGTCTCAGTGGGTTAGTTTGTAACAAAAACTTGTACTCTTTTTCATTAATTATTGCGTCAGATGCAGCTCTCTTTAGTATAGCTTTTATCTCTTCACTAAACTTATATATATATACACAAATATAAAATTATGTATATACATGCAAATATTTCTTGTGTATATATATATATATATATATATATATATATATATATACTAAGAAATATTTGCATTTATATACACAATATATGTGTGTACTGTACTGTGTATAATCATTTTCTTTATTAAGTATCATTATGTATGTGTATATACAAAATGAGTATACACAGTACACACACATATATTATGTAAACACAAACTTTTATTTTGGATGTGATTAATCGTTTCACAGCCTTACTCTGATAACATTTTGCTAGTGTTTTGATGATATTTCCCTGGAGAACCGGCATATTATTTGATTCTACTGTAAGTTGCCAGGTTTCTGAAATTCCCACTGTATTATCCTGACACTTTTTCCTTTTTTTTTCTGAGCGGTAAATCAAGCGTGTCCGAAGAGCCCCTGGTCAGTACTCTCATGGCTTGTTAAGTTCTCGGTGTGTGTGTGTGTGTGTGTGTGTGTAGTTAGAGCAGTGACTCCAGAGGATGAGCCACGGTCTTCCCGACTTCATGCTTTATTAACGACCGCATGGCTCTGAGATTAGTCCTGATATCCAGAACAAGTGGCAAAAGCCGCGCTCACAACCGCTCTTTTGTTGCGCTGTAAAGTCCCCCTAATCTGTTTCCCAACCCCACACACTTTTTGGGTTACGAAGAGACCACAAAACCCCAGGAAACAGCAGCTGCTTCCCGTGTGATGTCAGAGAGCAGATATTTTGCTCATTTGGAGGACAGATCCGAGGCTGATGGGTAATTGCTCCCCACAGTTCATGATGACCACATGCTTCAGTGATCTCCTATAGAAGGAATATTGCAGAAAGCCACATTTACACGGATTTTCAAAGCAGCTTCACAGAGATAACGGGAAAATAATGCAATAAAGTTTATTGCAAAGCTCAAGTTATGCTCAAGTTATTATTTGTTTCTGCTGTACAGCAGATCTAGAAGAAAATAACATCACAGTCCAGCTTAAGTTCAGTGATGGTTTGTTTCTGTTTGTTAAAAAGTTATTAATTCAGTTCATTTATATACAAGTGAAACTCGAAAAATTAGAACATCGTGCATCAGTTCATGTACTCAGTATTTCAAATTAAAAGGTGAAACTAATATATTTAGTATATATAACTATATACATATGCATGATTATACTTTTCAGAGGGCCGACATTTCTGTATTTAAATCCTTTTTTTTTATTTTATTGATTTAATGTAATATTCTAATTTTCTGAGATTTTGAATTTTGGGGTTTCATAAGCTGTAAACCATAATCCTCAAAATTATAGCTTTTGCACGATATTCAAATTTTTCGAGTTTCACCTGTGTATATATATACATATTTAGCGGCTCTGGAGAAAACAGTGATGTCATCGTCCAGCTCAGTTCAGTTCTCATATAATGGTGTCAGTGCAGACAGATCAATAATATCGTTGAATATTAAGTGTCCCCAACTAAGCAAGCCAAAATGAACTGAAAGAAAACGCAAACTGGCAAGGAACTGAAACTGAAGAACTGATAAGAATGTAAATGTGTTCCTTGAAATGCAATGTAAGTCACTTTGGATAAAAGCGTCTGCCAAATGCATGAATGAATGTAAATGTAAAACTCCGTCAGGTGACAGAATGAAGAAACCAGACTCAGGCTTCAGTCATCTGACTGATATTTCATTAACATGGTTTTGCATTCAATGCAGTTTGAGGAATTGTCCCTGAGTTAGAGATGTTGTTGTGTGTATGTGTAACATGCATTTCACAAAAGCACAATGTTTTGTTTTGATTGTAAGTGTAACGCATACAAAAGTAGTTTTTTTTACGGTTTCTTTTTTCATATTTCTTGTGTCTGCATGACCATAAATGACGGAGTATTTTAAGTCTGTTTTGCTACTGTGTGATGATGAATCCAGCAGAACGCGCCGGCAAAGGTTAACATGGCTTTGCATTCATTGCAGTTTAAAGTGAGAGATAGAGAGATAGTCTTTATTGTCCCATAGGGATAATCATTTTCACACATCCTTCTTCCATAGCACAAAAATATCACATATGAGTAACACATAGGACATGTGACGCACATCCAAATACATATACAAACACATAGCTCATTAAGGCACCCACATAAACATGTCCGGTGTAAAAATTACAAGGCAACTGAGATGAGCATTGTGATGAAAGCTTAGACTCTGAGTTGGAGATGTTGTTGTGTATATGTGTAACATGTCTGTGCGCTGTCCCTGTCAGAGAGGTGTGGAACGGGAGACAGAAGCGTCTGTCCTCCATCGGATCCTTCAGTGAGGAGGACGGGATCTTCATCAACTCCACTAGCAGTAAACTCCTGGAGCGAGCGCACGGCATCCTCATGTGAGACTTGCTCTGCAGACCTTCACACACACACCAGGAATATCAGAACCACTGTTACTTATGCTGCTTTTTCTTTTTCAGGAGAAATAAAAACTATAAGATGAAGCCCAGTCTTCCTAAGGTGTGCATCCCATAACATGCTTTTTTTAATTTGATTTAAAATCACTTCATGTTGATTCTGTTATGATCTACTCATGTTGTCCAAACCTAGTGTTTTTGTTGTTTTTGTTGTTCTGATGTGTTGTTGTTTTGTTGTTGTGCCGTTTTGTGATATTGTGTTGTGGTGTTTTGTGTTGTTGTTTTGTTGTAATGTTGTTTTGTCTTGTTGTTTTGTGATATTTTGTTGTGGTGTTTTGTTTTATGTTGTCTTGTTTTGTGTTTTTGTTGCTGTTTTGTTGTGATGTTGTTTTGTCTTGTGTTGTTTTTTGTGTTGTTGTCTTGTGGTGTTGTGATGTTTTGTCTTGTTGTGGTGTTGTTTTTTTGTTTTGTTGTCTTGTTTTGTCTTGTGTTGTTTTTTGTGATGTGTTGTGGTGTTGTTTTATGTTGTTGTGTTGTGTTTTTGTTGCTGTTTTGTTGTGATGTTGTTTTGTCTTGTTATTTTGTGTTATGTTGTTGTCTTGCGTTGTTGTGTTTTTGTTGTTGTTTTGTTGTGATGTTGTTTTTTTGTTTTGTTGTCTTTTGTCTTGTTTTGTTAATGTTTTGTGTTCTTTTGATTCAGTTAATTTATTTTTGTAAAACACAGAGAGATATTTAGCAAAGTGTCCACACAACTTTACGCCGTCGTGTTGAATGTCCAAAAGTGCTAATCAGATTTGCACTAGTGTGGAAGGCAAATTTGTTTGAATTTTTAAAATGTTGTGTTTTCCCCGTCACATGGCCTCAGAAGTAGGGCTGGGTATCGGTTCATATGTTACAATTCGATTTCGATTCCCGATTCGCCTCAATGAATATAGATTTAATACAAATCCTATATTTATAAAAAAGAACAGTGAACATAAATTTACAAGTGGTTAATTAATAAATAGAAATAAGGGCCACACACCTGTATTTTAAACTCTTTTTATTTTAGGTACACTTAAAAGAGAACCCAACTCTATATTTCAAATGCATACAATGAATAGACAGAATTTTGATGCAAGATGAAAAATTGATGCCGAAAATTGGACAACTCAGAACAGATGCCTTGATCAAACAGCATCAGGTTATTTTATGTTTCAGATAAAACAAGCATAAAATCTCACATCATTAGCTGTATGTTACATACATGGAGGTTGCAAGCCTGAACAGTGCAGGAAAACAAATACTGGCTTTTAGGTGATAGATAAATAAATATGGGGGGAAAAATCGATTCGACCACATTTTTAAAAACGATTAATCGAAAAATCTATTTTTTTGCCCAGCCATACTCAGAAGACTTGGAAAATTGCACCATATAATTAATTTTTTGTCTTTTCTGGAGCTTGATAGCTGCGCTCACTGAGTAAAATGGTCATGTAGGCTTTAAAAAAAAAAAAAAGCAACCATATTTCCGATCGTCATTTACCGCATTGACTTTTTTTTTTTTTTTTTTTTACTTTACTCAATCTCCTTTTGTGTTCCATGAATGTTCATATGGGTTTGGAACAACATGAGATTCTGTAAATGCTGATTGAATTGTGATTTTTGTGCACACTGGTCTGAATATGCTTGTGTGTTTGTGTTTGTGTGTCGGTGTCTTCAGCGCTTTCTGGATGTCAAGTCTCTGAAGTACCTGAGTAACCTGACGTTACACGACCGCATCACGAAGTCCCTGCTGCACCTCCACAAGAAGAAGAAACCCCCGAGCATTAGCGCCCAGTTCCAGGTCAGATCTCACGCTTTCTCTCTCGTAATGTTGGCAAACTAAGAGTTTTCTGAATCATGTCTGTGTTGTGTAACTATGGTGTAATTTCCACCCTGTGCAGCCCAGTAAAAACCCAAATTAATGACATCATGTCTATCTTTGATGCAATAACACTTTTATTTGCTCTGTCTTTCCAAAGTCTTTTGTTTTGGTTTCACTAGAAAAAACAACTGCTTGTTAAAGTCTATGATTCATAACGTTTAAAATTTTATTTCTGAACCACCATAAACATGAACAGAATTTCCACTGCATCTTAAATCAACACATTTTGTGGTGTTTTTTTTTTTTAAAGATGTCCGAAATAAAATGGCTTAATCCATTTGTTTTTCTGGATTATATATGTAGAAGATATAATGAAATAATATTTTCACACATTCTGTATAAAAGTTACGATGGAAAGTGATATTTGTCTTTGTTTAAATAGGCATAATTGTAAACCATATATATGGATTGTCATAGTTTAAGATTGAAAGTCTAGGGCAAGACACCGTAAAAATATAGTAAATCAAAACCCCAGTAAAAAACCCAGTTCTGTGGTGTCTGGTTCAAGGCCTGCACTAATGTGTGGATGACCTCACTTCCTGTTCTGTGCAGATCTCACTTTGGGAAGGGAGAGTGAATTCCTGACCACCAAAATAGCTGCTTTCCTCCTGTCCTCTGTATAGACAGAGACACTGTACATGGAAACTAGGCACTGTACATGGAAACATTGACACATACACACACGTCTTTTAAAATATAATCCTGCAACGCTATCAGACCCTCCACCTCCCCAGCTCCACCTGCCTAGATCTGCGACGCCATTTATGCATGTCTATTTATGCAGAAGCATATCTCACATGCTCACAACAGTGTGTGTGTATCTATTAGCAGTAACAAGTCCATACTTGCTCTGCAGTACCAAATAATCAACAACAACAACAGCAGCAGAGTAAATATAATCCATGAAGACCAAATACATTAATTAATAATAACTCAATACCATGCTATTCCGAGCGTTCTGAAATATGGCTTCATTGTCCTTTTTTTCAGAATATAAATTTGAATTTTCCTGATTTATATGTTTTGGGTTTGATCTATGACATGCTGTTGATTTCCAGAAATTCTGCTTATTTATTTATTTGTGGTGTTTTGCTCCATTTAAGGCCTCTCTCAACAAGCTGATGGAGACGCTTGGTCAATCAGAGCCGTACTTTGTGAAGTGCATACGATCAAATGCAGAGAAGGTGTGTGTGCGTCGATGTGAATGCATCGTATTTCAATCATATCTATTGTATACATTTCATGCATTTCTGTTTTTACTGTTTAACGTATCCTTGCTGATTTTCAGCTGCCTGTGCGTTTCAATGACGCCCTGGTGCTGAGACAGCTGCGCTACACCGGCATGCTGGAGACCGTGCGCATCCGACAATCTGGCTACAGTATCAAGTACACTTTTCAGGTGAGACTGACACACACACACTGATCTCTACTACAGAAACACTTAAATCTCAAGCCTGAGTCTAAAAACATGATGGTGTGGGATAAAGAGTTTTTAAATATTTTTGAAAGATGTCTCTTCTGCTCACTGAGGCTGTGTTTGTTTGATTAAAAAGAGTAATATAATTGGATTAATATACAAGATACTGTATTAATATGTATAATTGTAAAATATACTAAATAAACGGTTTTCCTTTTTTAATATATTTTCAAATGTAATTTAATCGTGTGATTGCAAACCTGACTTTTTAGCAGCCGTTATTTCACATATTTTCAGTGTCACATGTTCTTCATAAATCCTTCTAATATGCTTATTTTGTGCTCAAGTAATATTTCTGATTATTATCAATGTTGTAAATAGTTGTGCTGCTCAAGGTTTTGTGGATACATGCTACATTTTAATGATTCTTTGAATAGAAAGTCCAAAATAAATCAAATGTTTATTAAGTTTATTTATATAGCACATTTCACACACTGGGAATTCAAAGTGCTTTACACAGAAAGGAAAATTAAAACCATTATAAAAGGATTTAAAAGAGATATATGATAGCTATAAAATTAATTAAGAATAAAAATATGATTCATAGATAAACTTCTCATCTGGCAAAACACCGGTGTATCATATGTTTCACAACTCACAGTTTTCTCTGAGATTTTCCCATGAGGATTATTACACTGTCTTTACAAATTTCCCATGGTGATTACAAATTTAATCCATCCTTGTTAAAATAAAGTATTCATTTCTTAAAATCCCGCTGCAGTCAATAATTGTATCTATTAAAACTCATCTTTGATAATCTAAATTACATATTTAAGTGCTCCTTCCTGTGAAAATAATTTCTTTATTCCTTAAATTAGCTTGAATGTAACTCTACACGCTTGCTTCATTTAGTATACGCGGGCTCATGAATATGCAAATTAGCCCCGCCTCCTCTCAATCACAGCAGCTCGTATTACCTGATCCTCTCACTCAACTTTACTGTAGTAAACGCAACACAGTGACAATATTGGTTTAATTCAGCCATATATGTTTGAACCAGAAACTGATTCAGAAGAAGAAGAGGAAGAGCCGATGTATAAGAATAGTAGTGTGTTTTATATACTTCAGGCACATAACGGTAATTAATATGAATAGCTTTTTGCTTGACTGTTATCAAACCACTAATAATGTGGTGTTAATGTTACACTGAACATCATTGAAAGTCAGTGGAGAAAAGCATGTAGTTTATGATTATAACATCTTAAAAGGCGGAGACTGTCTTTTGGTTTTAAGGAGCAAATACTCAGCAATCTTAAAGCATACTAGAAACACCACAGAGTCATATAAACAACATGACTTGATTTTCCCTACGGGGTAAAAAAAAAATAATCGTACTTTCCTCCAAACTTAATTTCTGATTCCTTATCCTTTTTTTTTGAGTTCCAAAGCTGAAATCATTATTTCCTGTTGTCATTTCCTGTCCTGGGTGTGGCCGTCTGGGGATGAATGTGTTGTTTGGGCCTTTTCTACCATCTGAAACCCAGACATCAGCCCAGACATCCAGCATCATGCAGTTAATGCAAACAGAATTTGTTTATACCCTAATGACTGACAATTCAAACAGAGTTATCTCTCTTTTCAATCATTCATAGTGTTTAAGGCAAGCCTTACTATTACTATTGTTTATATCGGGTACAATGGCCTTCACATGAACGTGGGACTTCAGGGTCTGTGTACTTTTGTGTGCATTACTTTGCCCTTATGACAAGAAAAATGAAGAATATGTTTTTAAATACTATGTTAGATATTACAATTGAAACCAGAACCAGGGTTCATATTAAGTTTGAAAAAGTATGGAAGTTTGAAATGGAAAATGTGTAGGAACCCGGCAGAACTGGACACACAAAATAAAGTATAACCGGTAACACTTTACAATAAGGTTCATTAGTTACTGTATTTACTAACAATGAGCAATACATTCGTTACAGTATTTATTAATCTTTGTTAATGTTAGTTAATAAAAATACAGCTGTTCATTAAGTTCACAGTGCATTAACTAATGTTGACAAATAATGTATTAATAAATGTTGAAATTAATATCTAAGGTGAATAAATTTAGCTAAAGTAGTTAACTAATGATCCGTATTGTAAAGTGTCACCGTATAACCTTTATTAAACATTTTGAAACACGAGTGGCTTCTCCTCCTCCAGTAATTCCTGTAAGATATGAAGCTGGTGTAGTTATGACTTCACAGAGCCTCTCTCTCTCTATAGTCTGCAATAAAAGTGGCCAGGAATAATTGCATACACACACAACGGCATCCAGACTGTCCACCCCCGGGAGACTTCATACATCACAGTGATGCTAGTGTTCTGTGCTTTCAGGCCTTAATGAGACATGTCACTTCCTGGACACTTCACAAAGTGAATGTGTGTGTGTGTGTGTGTCATCAAAGAAATAGATTGGTTATGGTGGTGTAAAATCTGTTTTATGCCCTCCAGGATTTTGTTCGACACTTTCATGTGCTGTTACCTGAGGGACCGAACCAGGCCCGCCAGGACTCCATCAGCCGGTACCTGAGTCAGGTGGATCTCTCTCCTGAGGGGTTTCAAGTGGGCCGAACCATGGTACGATGATAGGACTTAATTAAATTCCTACAGTGTAACTTTTTCTGATGCCTTTTGGATGACACATACTTGTCCATTCATGGCTAGGCTGGTTGTAAATGTCCAGTATTGCATGCGTGTGACGTGTGTATGGCTCGGTGTGACGTGTGTTTGTGTGTATGGCAGGTGTTTCTCCGTGAAGTCGAGCGTCAGCGACTGCAGGATCTGCTCCATCAGGAGGTGCTGCGTCGAATCGTCACTCTCCAGCGGCGTTTCAGAGCTCTTCTAGAGAGAAACCACTTTATCAGAATGAGACGGGCCGCTTGCCAGATACAGGTACGTCTCGGCTTACCAACGCAGATTCTTTTCTGACAGTAATATTTTGTGTAATATAATATAACTATAAAGTAATATAAGTGGAAAGCCTGGAAATATCAGAAGTGCTATTGCTATTTTAGTTGCAATGTTTTTTTTATTATTATTATTTTTTTTATTAAACAGTTAAAAAAGTTTTTTTTATGTTTTTTATTGGGAATGTTTTTTTTTGTAGTTTCAATAGAATTTATTTCTGTTTAATGATAAAATCATTATCAGCCTTGAAATATCAGGACTGCTATTGCTATTTTAGTTGTATAAATAAGTCATGTTTTTTTATTTTATTGGGAATGTATTTTTTGTAGTTCCAATAGAATTTTTTTTTTTCTGTTTAATGATAAAACTATTATCCTGTTATCATGAATGACTGGAAACTCATGGAAGTTCATTCACTGTGCAGAAGGTGTGGGAACCTTATCTGTGGTATTTGGGTAGTTCTTGCAGAAATAAAGGATTTAGTATTAAATAAATATTATTGAATGTGAACTGTTTGTTCCATCATTCAAGGTATTTTATTTTAAAATAGCTCCGTTTACCCTAATAATCCGATTGTAATTGGACTACTACCACACTCAATAACAATAAAAAAAGTAAAATGGAGCCACATCAGTCGTAATTAATTGGCCAAATCAGATTAAAAATTAATTTGGATAGTAAGGGTTGGTTTATACGTGTTCTAAACCCGATCGAGAGGACATGTTAACACTTAATCGGATTGAAATCCCCAAACTGGAAACTTCTGCACATGTGCAATGAAGTAGAAATGACGTATGACGCGTGGAACGAGTTTGGTTGTTGAAAGTGTTCATGTGCTTGTCGTTTCCTAATTAGGACCCGAAACAGATCAATATGAAGTCTGCTCTTTAAAACAAACAAAAAAAGAGGCAATTTAGGGCAATAGTATCTGCAAACAGCGGGAAACTGTACATATTTGTGCAGTGCTGGGAAATGATTAATCGCATCCAAAATGAAAGTTTGTTTACATAATATATGTATGTGTACTGTGTTTGATTATTTTGTATATATAAATACACACATATGCATGTATATAGATTTGAATTATTTGCATGAATATAGTGTATATAAATTTCATATATATATATATATATATGTGTGTGTACAAATATTTTTTATAAAAATAACACGCATGTATATCAATATATACATGCATGTGTTTGTATTTATGTATAAAAAATTATTCACAGTACAAACACATATATTATGTGAACACAAACTTTCATTTTGGATGCGATTAATCGTTGCCTAGCATTAAAAACAATCAAACCAGATTTAAAACTTGTGACATATGAACACGCACATCCACCCGATTACTTTATTTAGCATTCATGTAAACACTACGTTCGGATTCATCAATCAGAATCAATTCATTCTGATTGAAATAAAGCGTGTCAATGTAAGCGTAGCTAATGCGGATGGACTTGCTCTTCAGTATTGGAAGTCTATTACATAAATGGATCCGTATTTATTATTTATTCATATTATAAATATTTACATTGATGTCTTGGCATTTCCTCAAAATAGTAAAATAACTGTTTAGTACTGATTTTCTAAAAAAGTGCATATGAACAAAAATATGAAGCACCTTTTTTCTCTCTTTGTTTTAAATGCATGTGAGGCAGTTTCTCTCTCTCTGCTGTTGTCTGGTGTAGAGCTGGTGGAGGAGCATTCAGTCGTCACAGATTGACAGCAGGCTCGAGTGTGAGACGCGTGTCCAGCGCGAGGCAGCGGTGTGTGTTCAGTCGGCCTGGAGAGGCTTCAGAGAGAGGCGTAGACTCTTGCTGTGGAGAGAAGCAGCCGTGCTGATCCAGAGAAACTGGAGACGGTGTCGACGGGAACGGGCGGCTCTCCGGATCCAGACTGCATGGAGAAGATACAGGACCAGAGAGATCTACCTCAGGAAGCGGGACGTCACCGTCCGCATGCAAGCCACGGGGCGTGGATATCTGGCGAGGCAGAGGTACGGTTTCTATAGAGGGCTTCACTGTTCAGACAAGTTGCTTAAAGGAGTAGTTCCACTTAAAGGTGCTATATGTAGCTTTTCTTCTCAAATGAATCCTTTTTTTATTGCCTGTGTGTGAAGGGGTTGTAATCACACATTACAATGATCCACTTGTCGGGTTTTGCTGTTACCTCTGAAGGCCAGTATTCCTATTTCTATGTGAAGGCTCCGGGTCGGATTTACTGTGAAATCCATGGGATGTGACAAGCATGCGCGCTCCCGAGCCTCTCTCCTTTTTATATACAGTCTATGCGACGGCACTGCAGCTAAATATATAACACCAAAAAACGACCTGCCTCCAGCACAACACAGACTCCAACACAAACTCCACATAAATATAAAAAACAAAATAAAGTTTTATCTGCTGAAGCTCGTCAGGCCAAACGTGAATCGGATCAACTTCGGACGAAAACAGGGATCAACATCGGCAGAGCGGTTGAATTATGGAGAGACCTCCGCTTTGTTTTAGGTATAGGTATAGATTTAGGTATAAAAACAGACCCGGAGTTGGCTTTCATCCTTTTTGTGATGCTTTCTCCGGTGTGTTGAAAGTCTCAGTGTGGCCGGTACCATGAGTGCTCGCTCTTGAGTTCGAGCACGCGCACGAGTGCTCTTGTAAAAATTGGTTGCAATCTGAAACATCACCGCTAGAGGCCGTTAAAAACTACACATAGCCCCTTTAAAAATGAAATTTACTCACCCTCAAGCTATCCTAGGTGTATATGACATTTTTCTTTCAGACGAACACAATCAGAGTTACATTAAAAAATGTCCTGACCCTTCCGAGGTTTATAATGGGAGTGGATTGCAACCAACAGATTGAAGCTCGTGAAAGTGCATCTATCCATCATAAAAGTGCATCTATCCATTGTAAAAGTGCATCTATCCATCGTAAAAGTGCATCTATCCATCGTAAAAGTGCATCTATCCCTCATAAAAGTGCATCTATCCATCATAAAAGTGCATCTATCCATCATAAAAGTGCATCTATCCATTGTAAAAGTGCATCTATCCATCGTAAAAGTGCATCTATCCCTCATAAAAGTGCATCTATCCCTCATGAAAGTGCATTTATCCATCATAAAAGAGCATCTATCCATCGTAAAAGTGCATCTATCCATTGTAAAAGAGCATCTATCCATCATAAAAGTGCATCTATCCATTGTAAAAGAGCATCTATCCATCGTAAAAGTGCATCTATCCCTCATAAAAGTGCATCTATCCATCATAAAAGAGCATCTATCCATCATAAAAGAGCATCTATCCATTGTAAAAGTGCATCTATCCATCGTAAAAGTGCATCTATCCCTCATAAAAGTGCATCTATCCATCGTAAAAGTGCATCTATCCATCATAAAAGAGCATCTATCCATCATAAAAGTGCATCTATCCATCATAAAGTAGCATCTATCCATCGTAAAAGTGCATCTATCCATCATAAAAGTGCATCTATCCATCATAAGAGCATCTATCCATCATAAAAGAGCATCTATTCATCATAACAGAGCATTATCTATCATAAAAGTGCATCTATCCATCATATAGTAGCATCTATCCATCGTAAAAGTGCATCTATCCATCATCAAAGTGCATCTATCCATCATAAAAGAGCATCTATCCATCATGAAAGTGCATCTATCCATCATAAAAGAGCATCTATCCATCATAAAAGTGCATCTATCCATCATAAAAGTGCATCTATCATCATAAAAGTGCATCTATCCATCATAAAAGTGCATCTATCCATCATAAAAGTGCATCTATCCATCATAAAAGTGCATCTGTCCATCATAAAAGAGCATCTATCCATCATGAAAGTGCATCTATCCATCATAAAAGTGCATCTATCCATCATAAAAGTGCATCTATCCATCATAAAAGTGCATCTGTCCATCATAAAAGAGCATCTATCCATCATGAAAGTGCATCTATCCATCATGAAAGTGCATCTATCCATCATGAAAGTGCATCTATCCATCATGAAAGTGCATCTATCCATCATAAAAGTGCATCTATCCATCATAAAAGTGCATCTATCCATCATAAAGTAGCATCTATCCATCATGAAAGTGCATCTATCCATCATAAAAGTGCATCTATCCATCATAAAAGTGCATCTATCCATCATAAAAGTGCTCCATATGGCTCTGGGGGTTAATAAAGGCCTTCTGAAGCAAAGCCATGCATTTGTGTAAGAAAAATATTCATATTTAAAACTTTATAAAGTAAAACAGGCCGAATAACAATAATGGTTGGGTCACACATACTGTAGTCTGGTTTGTTCAACACTGCAATTGCTGGAAAGCACTCAGCTCAAAGTGTTAGGTTGTTAACTAACCTTTCTTGTTTAATTGGTACTTTTATTTTTGTTGTTTATACTGTGCAAAATATAAACTATTTTTATCGCCCGGCAAAATATTAAAAGTTTGATATATAGTATATCGGTAACACTACAATAAAGTTCATTAGTTAACATTAGTCAACTACATAAGTTAGCATGAACTAATAATGATCTGCACTTATACCGCCTTTATTGGTAACACTTTACGGTAAGGGTACATGAATTATCATGAATTCATGCATTCATTCTGCATTCATTCATGCATTAATATCTCATGAATCATCAGGAACTAACACGAGTTCAACGTTTTTCATTCATGATTTCATCTGCTCATGTGCTCATCTTAGTTAATGTTTTAATAAAGGTGTTGTTCATCCATGAAGTCATGAGTGAAAAATGTTGAACTTGTGTTAGTTCCTGATGATTCATGAGATATTAATGCATGAATGAATGCAGAATTCATGCATGAATTTATGATAATTCATGTACCCTTACCTTAAAGTGTTACCCATTTATTAATTTTTGTTAATGTTAATTTCAACATTTACTAATACATTATTAAAATCAAAGGTTGTATTTGTTAACATTATTTAATGCACTGTGAACTAACATGAACAAACTATTTTTATTCACTAACATTAACAAAGGTTAACAAATATAGTAACAAATGTTTTGCTCATTGTTAGTTCATGTTAGTTAATACATTAACTAATGTTAACTAATGAAACTTATTGTGAAGTGTTACCAGTATATCCAACTTTACCGGCATACATACAGTACACTCATATTATAGCAGATCTCGGCTGTGTGATTGTTGATAATGTCGCAACATGTAGCAAAGCTCTGTATAAAAAGTAGGAAATCTAGTATGCCCAACTTTATCCACATAAATACAGTATACTCACACAAAGTGATATATATGATATTGCAAATATCAACATCTTGATTCGTCATATCGTTGCAAAATGTAAACCATATTATCGCCCTACATCCTAATCTGCTAAATGTGACTATAAAGCATGAAGATATTATAAACATAACATAAAGATTTTAAAGCTGCCTTTAATCATTCATCGTGTCTTGTGAAAAGCACAATAGAAATACATTCTTCTTCTTTTCCCACTATAAATCCTGTGTAGAGATGCTCTTTTACTGAAAATAACAGTTTTTATTGGGATATCTTGAAATTTTCAGATTCAGAGAACTTCAAAAGGAGAGATTAAAAAGCACTCCGCTGCCGAATGGGAAAAACGATCTGTTCACAGAAGAGGACCAGCTTACAGACATGGGTTTGTGGGAAGACTCCTATGAGGAGCAGGACCGGAGCAAACCGCTCCTCAGTGGAGATGTTTTAGAAGAGATGGAGACAGAAGGTACGGGAATAATACAACTCAAAACCCATTTCTTTAAACATTATTATCAGTCATGACATGTTTTTTCCATAACTCTGTATGTTCCCTTACGTCCCATTAAAGCCCGTTCACATAAAGGACGATAACTATAAAGATAACGATAAATATAAATATATAGGGTTACACTTTAGTTTAAGGTGTCATTGTTACAGTGTAATTATATAATTAAGTACTGAGTAATATTAATCAACTTCATGTACTTACTATAGGTTTAGGGTAGGATTAGGATTTGGTTGCGGGTTAGTTACATGTAATTATGCATAATTTACTGTTATTACTGTGGTAATTACATGTAACATGTAACAAGAACACTGTAAAATAAAGTGTTACCATATATAGTTCTAAAAATCATTCTTTAGAATAGCAGAGTTAACACCACAACTGTAATGATAAAGATATGAAGAACGATATCGTTGGGATCACTTTCAGAACGTTTTTTTTTTTTCCCAGCTGTCGAATGATAAAACACTGACAGCCAATCAGAATCCATTATAATTTAAAGGCTCGCACATTTAAAACGGCAGTTAATCGCTAGGGCTGGGTATTCGATTTTAATCGATTGTCATTTTTTCGAACTGATATCGATTCTTAAATCCCAAGAATCGATTAGGCTAGTCATCCTGTTTTCAGTTTATGAATGAATGAACATTAGTGCGCATCCCATCCAATAAATCGCAATAATCTTTGTGGTTTGTTACTATTGATTTGAAACAAAGTCTCAGATTTCAAATTACGTCCATTTTCTTACGATATTCAAAAACATAAATACCGTTTTGGCGCGGTGGGGTGAGATCGCTCCGGCGCAGCTCAAGAGAAGCACATGATCTTCTCTTCCGCCTTAATACCAGTTACAGCGCGAAATCAACAAGAATGAGCATCTGATAGTGTGTTAAAAGATAGAGAACAACTTATCGAAATCCGTATCATGTCACATGGAATCGCTCAATCCGCGTTTCAACCGTGGAAAGACGTCAGTAAAACAGCTTGTATACAATGTCATGTAACGTCACATTTACCTCAGAAAAACCCTATCCAGTGACCATGAACTCGTTAGTCAGCTAGAAAGGAGCATTTTGCTAAAAATATGCACCATATTTCATATTCATTATAATTTTTTTTATGTTTTTATTACAGCCACCATTTAAATGTTTATATTTCATATAACTTTATTATTCGAAAAATAAATAAAAAGTGTAATTTAAGTGTTTGTGTACAAATCAGTTAATTTTTACCCTATAGTATAATATTTTTACAATATTATGGTAGGTTAATGAAAGCCTAGTTGGCTAAAACTAACTCCCATAGTTTAGGCCTACAGCATTAGTTGAGAGATTTGTTTTCCTTGTGAATTTGCCATGTATTGTAGCTGATATCCAAAATAATCAATATTGAATCGAACCAGAATCGAAATCGAATCGAATTGCAAGCCTGTGAATCAAAATCGAATCGAATTGGGAAATTTGTGTCAATTCCCAGCCCTATTAATCGCCGAGGTCCAGAAAGATCCAACACTGTTTGACAGTCAAGCCCCTTTTCAAGAAAATCGATATGAAAAACAATGTTCACACCCTCTGAATGAATGCTGAGAATTATTACCTCAAGTATCCAGCACTCGATTCGACAACATTGTCTTGCTTCCTTTGAATCTGCCGTGAAAAAGACTAGGTGGTGTTTTTATTCCACTATATTGACTACGTCAGCTAAATTCACTGTAGTTTATTAGACCGATTCCTCAAAAACACACAGCATGCTGAGGACATCTGCTGGTTAAAGCCGTGGAAATGCAACAAGAACAGCAAAAACATGACGTTTTACACACTTTGAAACCGCAGCACGCAAGCTTAGAATAAACACCGTTATCATTCGTTGGATGCAAATATTGTTATCATTCTAGTTATCGTTCTTGGTGTGAACGGCCATATAGTCTTTTACATCTGACCTTTGCTTCAACTGCTGTCTGTAAAAAGTGTTGTTTTTTTGTTTCTGGTTATTGTTTCTGTTTGAATTCGATTGGACTGGGCAAATGTACACTACCGTTCAAAAGTTTGGGGTCGGTAAGATTTTTAATGTTTTTAAAAGAAGTCTCTTCTGCTCACCAAGGCTGCATTTATTTCATTAAAAATACAAAACAAACCCAGTAATATTGTGAAATATTATTTCAATGTAAAACAGCTGTTTATATATATATATATATATATATATATAGTAAAGTGTAATTTATTCCTGTGATCAAAGCTGAATTTTCAGCATCATTACTCCAGTCTTCAGTGTCACATGATCCTTCAGAAATCACTCTAATATGATGATTTGATGCTCAAGAAACATTTATGATTATCATCATAGTTGAAAACAGTTTTGCTGCTTCATATTTTTGTGCAAACCGTGATTCATTTTTTTCAGGATTCTTTGAAAGTTCAAGAGAAAAGTATTTCATTAAAAAATAAATATTTTGCATTATTATAAATGTCTTTACTGTCACTTTTGATGAATTTAATGCGTCCTTTCTGAAGAAAAGTATTAATCTCTTAAATAAAATAAAAAAATCGTATTGACCCCAAACTTTTGAACGGCAGTGTACATTCCCCATTTATTATGTATGAACGGATTGTTTGTTCGTTACTGTTATTGTTATGCGTCTTTAAGCTTGGTAAAGGCGCTATATAAATTAAACTTATTATTATTATTATTAATAGTACAACCGACTTCTGAAGTGGCGATCCGAGAAAGACCCCGAACTCTGGAGGATCCCAACCAGAGGACGAGGGCCAAACGGGAAAGCCGTCGGATGCGAGAGCTGGAACAGGCCAAATTCAGCCTGGAGCTTCTTAAGGTTCGATCCACTGGAGAAATGGATGTGGTCAGCGAGATCGTTCACACTCCTCAGGGAACACCGGATAGCCAGAGCTCCAGAGGCAGCTTTGAGCTACTCAACATAGACGAGTATTTAAAAGACAAGGCACCTTGTGCCGAACCAGAGGATCTCGGTTCTCCTTCTTCAGTCCCGGACCAACATGATGTGTTCTCCAACATTCCCGAATCCACTTCTAATATCTTATCAGAACCATCTAGCCAACCTCAACTTCCCGGAAAACTAAACTCGCTCCCTACTTTCTACTCCCCTTATTCAGAAAGCAGGTCTTTAATGGTGAAGTCTACTGTTAATGTGTCCACCCCGGGTCATCCCAGCAAGCCTGTGAAAGACAAGGAGCCGACTCGGAGACCGATGGTCGTGGTTATTAGCATGCATAAGGAAAGCGCCGTAAATGAAGTGGATTTGAAGCTTCCCGAGGTTAAAGATAGTGCCGTCCAGACCAGTCCTGCGGAGCCAAGCAGAGACAGTCTTTATGTGCTGGAAAAGCTTGAGAAGCTCAATGAGGAAAAGCAAGAGCGTCAGAAACATCAGCAGCAACAGAGTGAAAGAGAGATGATGGAGCAGATCCGTCAGCAGAAACACATCCTCGAAGAACAACGAAAGCATTTGGCCCAACATGAGAAAGAGATGTTTGAGAAGCAGAGAGTCGAGGCTCTGCAAAGGATTGAACAGAGACTTGAAGAATCAGAAAGGTCAGACAGATTCGGACCAGCTCCCATCGCTCAACCTGAGCCTGATCTCAGCTCACAGACACTGCTTTCAGAAAAAGAAGATGCTCCTGCACTTCTCAGAGACCGACCGAAGGACAGCCGGAGTGTAGCCGAAGGATGGGCGCCGAAGTTGACCCTGGAATCCAGAGGAGATGAAGCCAGAAAGCGAATGAACATTAAACCGTCCAACATCAGCATGTCCGATAGGCCTGGGAACATTTTCTTTTCTCCAAAGACCATGCTTCCCATCTCGAAGTAAGTCAAGTCACCTTCATTTATGTAGCGCTTTTACAATACAGATTGTTTCAAAGCAGCTTTACAGTGATAATAGGACATTACAGTAACAGAGATTGTTTTGGCTTTACAGCAGCTCTAGAATAAAGTTATCGTCCAGCTAAAGTTAGTTTTGATTGCTTCACTTCCGTCGCAAAGATCATTAGTTATGCACTTGGGGGGCGCTACAAATTTTCTGTAATTTAATGTTTAAATATGCAAATTATGCATCATCTAATTAGATATGCATTAATTTGCATATCATTTACTAAACGAAATCTGACTATTGGATAAAGCCAGGTTCAAAATTCTTTTTTCATTGTGTTCACATATTAGATGGGAAAAAATTACTGAGGGATTTATGGATATTTTGTTATCCTGTAAATCAGAATATACTGTCAATAGCCTTAAATTGATTTTCGCCATGTTTTTTGTAATAAAATGTTATATAAATCAGGCTAGGAATAATATATTTACAAATCCCTCTGTAAATGTCTTCATAATATAACTAGGTACAAGACTGGAAGGTCTGGTGTGTATAGGTGCTACTGGAGTGGAGATTTCGGACTTCGAGTATGAGAGAAAAGTCATTTGGAGAAACGAGTTAAATCCCCCCTTTCACTTTCACGTATAAAAAGAAAATGGCCATATTTGGATCCGACAGTATTGTACAGGAGAGAGAGAGAGAGAGAGAGAGAGAGAGAGAGCTTTCTAACGGTGTGTGTGATGACGGGGTGCAGACAGCGATCGCGGAGCAGCGGGAGGATTTAACACGCCAACTTTTGTTGAATTTAAGAGAAATCTACAGACGCAAACAGACAAAGTGTAGTAAAATAAAGACCTAAATGTGTATTTCTGACTTTTTTTCACCACAAGTCTGAAAGAAGACATGTTATTGAAGACAAACATCCCAAAATCTCAAAATTGACCAGTGAAAAAAAACAAACAATGTTTTTACCTGCCGTGTCTCGCCTTAAGTGATGCGATGCAAGTAAGTGATGAGCTTGCCGAATAGTTCATCCCAAAATGTAAATGATCATTTCATATTCACATTCATGTCATTCCAAACTGTATGATTTTCTTTTTGTCCTCTGAAACAAAGGTAATTAGCAAGTTGTCCTTTCCTATACAGCAAAGCTGGATACTTGGGGCTGGGAAATAAAAATAGGTTGTTTGACTTGAATAGGTCAAGTCTTTTGAAGTCAGACGATAATTTTATGAGTCAAATTTAAGATGTAATTAACGTCAAACCTAGCGTGAGGCTTCTTGAGACGGCGTCTGTAAATATGCATAAACGTGTGAACCGTTTCGACATGCAAACCTAAAGCAAAGAAGGTTGTATGTGTTCTAACTCAGGGTCTCTGCTTGTCTTAATGTCTTTAAATGTCTTAATTCACCCCAAATAAGGACTTTAAAAAGGTCCTAAATCAGAGCAGAAAGTCTCAAATTCGTGAAAAAAGTCGTGGCATTAAATGTTAATTGCACTGTGAAAAAAATGAAAGTCTTCCTCAAAATTGTTGTCTTGTTTTCAAGTACAGACTTGTAATTTATAGGCTTGTTTACTAATTTTTTTTTTACATAATTAAGAAAAAAAAAATACAAGTATCTGTCAGTTGGGAATGAAAACTGGGTAAACTAAATGAAGTATATATTTTTTCTGAGCTTATTGGCAGATATTTGTTCTTGTTTTAATCACAAAATCACTTAATATGATCAATTTTACTGAAAACAAGACTTGATTGCTTCTCAAGTTAAATGAGTTAAATTAATTTTTAGACTTGTACACTGGAAACAACAAAAATACTGAGAGCATCAGTGTGATCAGAATGTACAGTAAAAGTTATGTGCAAATTCTTGTGTTTGGGATATTCAAGAGATATTTTTTGTAAAATTAATTAAAAAGTAATGGAGATCGGTTGAATGTTGTTTTTTGTACAAGTGTTGACAATGACTCATTGTGTGATGCCTAGACATTTGAAATTAGAGAACATATTGACATGTTGTGCACTGTAAAAAGTGTTCGGTTCACTCACATTTTCTTTTTTAGTAAATCTGTTGTCTTAAATTTATTAAGTAAATAAGCTTAATGCTTAAATGTAGTTACGTGAACTTGACAATTCCACATTAATAAAGTTTTAATAAAGCTTAATTTTTTCTATTAAGCATGACCTTTATTTACTTAAAAAAATTGAGGTAACCCGTTGCCTTGAAATTCTTAAGTCACTTTTTATAGCGTGTGTTCCCTTCCCTAAAAACAAGGTCTTCAAAAAGTCTTAAATGTACCATCATTAAACCTGCAGAAACCCTGTAACCCTTGAACTTGTTTTAGGTTGGATAAGGACATAGCCAATCAAGGGAAAACACCAGGAGTCCAGGACGAAGTGAGCCTTTTGGGTTACAAACCCTCTAAGAGTGAGGTAAGAGAAACACTTCCAGTCATGGCAGATTTTAAACCCTCATCCTTCCCTCGGGGCATTTTAAAAATTAAAAAATGTTTATCAGAGGGTATTCAAGGCCCTAGGACTTTTGTCGCACTTGAACCACTAATACAAATCCTCAATTTGACCCCCTTATGAATGAAGGGAATGTGAGGAATGCTTCAGTACACATAGAAAATGCTAAAAATTCAAACTAAAAATGCTAAAACTTTACCAAAAATGTGTATACATGTGTATCTGAATGCATACTGAAGTGAACTGACTTTAGGACCCAGAGGAACAACTCATTTGCTCCAAATCTAGTGGCAAGAGTCATGAAAATATCATGTTATATAAAAAAAATGTCCACAAGAGGTCGACAAAGACACCCAATATAAGATATTAAAAGGGTTTTGCATGAAATTGAGTTATTTTGAATTTAAGTTGAAAGAATGTGAGGAATGTGCTTAAATTACTATTTATTGATCAAATCTAGTAATTTGAAGGTAAATAAAAAATCACTAAAAAATTGCATTAAAAAATAGAAAAAATATTATCTAAATGAAATAAACTATGAAAAAAAGTATGATTTTAGGGCTTCGGGTCATTTTGACCCGCCATCATCTCACAGACCTCAGGATTTGTCCCCACCTCATTAATGAATACATTTGTCTTTGAACTCTTTCTAACAAATGGTGGTGTCACCTGACCTTGATGTACGAGGGAGCAGCTTCACTTGTGTTATTATCATTTGGTTGATTAGGTTGGCCGACCGGGTCATAAAAAAGCCCGTATGGCGCGGACACGTTCAGACTTCATGACCCGCGGCTCAGTCGACGGGGAGTCAGAGGAGGAGGAGTGTGATGAGACTCCTCTCGAGGCTTGTCACAGTGACTCGGAAATGGTAATTCAATGGTCTGATGTAGCGCACGCAGGCCTCTCTCTCTTTCTCTCTCTCTCTCTCTCTCGACAGCTAACTCTTCCAGAAGAAGCTGATAGATCGCCTTACTGACCCCCTGAAACGCTTCTACACTCCCTCTCTGTCCAGCTCAAGGAGAGTCTTCAGCCACAGATGCCCAAACACCTTTTGAAAACTATTCGTATCTGTGATGGCTGGTGTTTTTCTGCCAAAATCTTTTCCTGATTAGTGGTTTCTTTGTCTTGTTTTTCGCATGAGGTAATGTTAACTTTATCCTAGCTTATATTTAATGCATTCTTAAAAACAAAATTATTAATGCTGGTTTATTAATTGCTAATTATTAATTAAATAGTTTAATCGCGATTAATAGTTTTAATAGTTAATCACATCCAAAATAAAAGTTTGTGTTTACTTAAAAAGTGTTCTGCGTATAACTATTTTGTATATATAAATACACACACATGCATGTATATATTTAAGAAATACAAATTTAAGTATATACTTTGTGTGTGTGTATATTTATATGTATATGTGTGTGTATAAATGTATAAATATATATAAAGTATATACATGCAAATATTTCTTAAATGTAATGTGTGTGTGTGTGTATATATATATATATATATATATATATATATATATATATATGAAATACTTGCATGTATATACTGTATATATATTTATACATTTATATTATATATAAATGTAAATATTTTATATATAAATAAATAAAAAAATCTTAAATATATACATGCATATATGTGTGTATTTATATTTTTATATATATATATATATATATATATATATATATATATATATATATATATATATATATATACTAAATAATTATACACAGTGCACGCACATATAATATGTAAACACAAACTTTTATTTTGGATGTGATTAATAGTTGCCCAACACTAAAAAATATGGTACAATTTGAGCCAGAATTGTTCATCAATACATTAGTAAATCAGCCACACAGATCTGAATTGCTTCCATCAGAAGTTTGCTTTCCTCTCCTGATGTAAAAAGGCATTTGTGAAATGTGTAACCCACAGCACTCTTCACAATCTAGCCACACTGCTTGCCTAGACACAACAGCGCTGCTATTTACTGTATAGGTTGCTTCTTCCTGAACAACCAAGACATTCAACCGTGAGATTGTGCTTTCTTCACTGCCACCGTGGACCGACTTCTGCATGCTTTAACATCCAGCTCTGTCTCTTCTTCTACAACCAGGCTAAAGCTGTGGAGCTGTCAGGGCGCCATATTCTTCTTTTCTTTTTCTGTAGTCCTCTTTTTAATACACTTTCCACTCTTCTTTATTAACAGTGCAGTAGAACTGACCACATGCACGGTTACTTCCTGGTTTTCGATAAGCCAGCTTGGGCATTTCCGGTGAACTCGCTGTACATCGACACACAACCATCAGTGGTTGACTTTCTAATGTTGTATTTATATTTGAATGTAGTTATCTCACCTAATTTCCAGTTTTATTGATTGCATTAAAGACTAACGGGAACGTTAGAATAAAAAACACTGTCAGTAATTGGACACGCTCACGCAACATTTTTCCAGCACTTCTAATGTTAATTTTAATGTGATGACCAAAAACATTATTTGTTCATTCTCCTGAGATTGGCCTCATTTATAAAACTGAATGTTTCAAGATGTAGGAAAACCAACATTTGATAGAAAACACTTTTATTTAAAAATAAAAAAGACATAAATTGCCACTATAACCAGTAGATGGCGGCAGAGGAGCATTTATTGGCTCATATTAGCCATTTCATGTAATATTGTTTCACACGTTTCACTTTTGAAAAAAATAACAAACATTATAAAATCACTAGTTTTAAAAATACATTTTGTCAAGGTTTAGCACTTTTTTGTACCTCGTTCTCACAAAAGCTGTCAGTCAGCACAGTGATTTTGGCACACTTGTGAAAACTCCCCTTTTGCAACTAAAATGCTCAATAAATCTTTAATTTACAACGTTGATCCTTTTTTTTTTGCTGAGGAGGAACATTAAGAGATGCGTCTTTTTAATGTCGTTTAACGTTTGAATTACTAAATTAATTCTAGGCCTGACTATTTAAGTGACTATATTCTGATTATGAACGTAAGTGTATTACACTATTGATGCTGTTAAAGCTGCCTCGGGACACTGAAGATATCGACACACCAACAAGTGACATTTCACCGGAAGTTTTCCAGCTGGCTTTTAATTATTACAGAAGTTCTGAAGAACTTTTTGTGCATATGGTCGGTTCAGTCATTATCTGGGTCTTTGTATGAAACTGGTGCCTCTTCCATAACTTGCATTAATCTAATTACCGCTTTGATAAGTTCGACTAACAATGCTGACAGTTTACTTGCCTATTATTGGTTTGTGCTTATTAAGATATAAGATATAGAAGATATAATTATTATTGTTTTAAGTTCACAAAAGGTACCCGGTTTGTAGAATGACCCAACTTTTGTTTTGTGTGCGTTACTTCGTTGTCGTAGTCA
This sequence comes from Siphateles boraxobius, assembly GCF_051911475.1. Lineage (NCBI taxonomy): Eukaryota > Metazoa > Chordata > Actinopteri > Cypriniformes > Leuciscidae > Siphateles > Siphateles boraxobius. Next base: position 3,892,937 of record NW_027509119.1, on the reverse strand, counting down.
TATGCTATCATTTAAGTGCACTTTCTTTCATTGTGTGCTGCTGGTCAGTATTAGTGCATTAGTGTTGTAGAAGAAATTGATTTAACCACTTAGTGCCTTCAGACTGTCAAGGAGCAACATGTTTTTACTCTTTGTGCCCGCTGTACATGTTTTAAAATGACACTATCTTCCCGCAAATGGTGGCTGAAGTAAAAGGAAGAGGCAAAGAGTTCATTTAATGGTTTATATTGAGTTATTAAAGAGGTTTTGACAGACCAAGCATGTCTGTCAGAGATCTTTGCTCTTACACGCTCTGCTATAATAATGTGTTTCAGCCGGCCACAGCCAATGAAGAGCAGAAGAACATGTATAAGACCGTGTCAACGGGAGAGCTGGGTAAAAGTGACGCGAGGAAAACCTCTCATGGAGACGGAAGGTGCTTGTTTTTCAATAATCAATTAGTTTTGAACATTCAAGGGACTAAAATACTCATTTACTCACCCTCATATTGTTCCAGCACTGTATTTTGTTCTTCCTTTTTTCCCATGAAAGAGATATTTGACTGTTTTTGGTAACACTTTACAATAAGGTTCATTATTTAACATGAACTACGAATGAACAAAACCTCTGAAGCAATTATTAATCTTAGTTAATTTCAACATTTAAAAATACTTCATTAAAATTAAAGGTTGTATTTGTTAACATTAGTTAATGCTCTTTGAACATTGAACATAACTAACATTAACAAATATTAATAAATACTGTAACAAATGTTTGCTCATTCTTAATTCATGTTAGTAAATACATTTACTAATGTTCACTAATGAACCTTATTGTAAAGTGTTACTGTGGTAACACTTTATTTTACAGTGTCCTTGTTACATATGTTACATGTACTTACCATAGTAATAACAGTAAATTATGCATAATTACATGCAACTAACCCTCAACCAAACCCTAACCCTATAGTAAGTACATATAGTTAATTAATATTACTCAGAACTTAAATATATAATTACTCTAACAATGATACCTTAAAAAGGTGTTTTTTATTTCTATCAGATTTTAAAAAAATTATCATAAAATCAGTCACTCAGGTGCTTTTAAATTCGGTCTCTTTTGCATTCAAAGATTTTTTTGGTTAATTTAAGAAAGGAAATTAGAACCTAAAGAAAATGAAGGCAAAATGAAAGTATTTGGGTGAATTATTCTGAACTGTCTGCAGGGTTCGCGGTAAAATGCGGTTTTGGGGAAAGCCAAAGCATGGAGAGAAGAAGAGCTCGCGAGAGCGGCTGTTGTGTGGCAGTGATACTTTGGACGGGGATTACGCTGAAGCCATACTTCTGATGGAAGAGGGTGAGAGAGAGGGAAAACTGCTCCATTACATGTTTCAAGCTTATTGAGAAGGCCTTTTTGGTTCCAGTCCTTGATTCCGATCGATCAATATCTGTGTTTTGTACACGATAAAAGGATAAAACACGGCTATGACCACCAGAGGTGGAAAGTAACGAATTACATTTACTCGCGTTACGTAATTGAGTAGTTTTTTTGTGTACTTATACTTTTTAAAGTAGTTTTTAAAATCTGTACTTTTACTTTTACTTAAGTCCGTTTTCTTTGAAGTATTGTACTTCGCTACATTTGAAATCATATCCGTTACTGAGTAAAAAATAATAATACAAGGGGGGGGGGATCACACACTCCGGAAACTACTGAATTGATTGAAGGGCGGGAGAACAAACCCGAACAAACGCGCAAAAAAGGTGACGCCCAGCTGAAGCTGAAAGCTAAGCGCCAAGCGAATTATGGCCAGTATGAAAAGTAGAAAAAAAGCGTGGTTGTCCTCGAGGATAGATATCCAATTTGCAAAAAATGTGGACGCAAAGTGGCTGCAAAAAGAGGATATAGGACACCATCCCTCCTGCAGATAAAGGTATGTCCCGATTTACGTGATGCAAAGGGAATCCCGGAATCCAGTCATGAAAATGGAATTCACTTAATGCAGATGTCACGTAAAACATACAAAATAATGGATGGATGAATACATGGAAAGTAGAACTGTGCAATAAACCCAATCGCGACATGGTCTGTGGATAATTAAGCTAAGCACAAAAATACTGCAAGTAAATATATAAGTTAACCCTATTTGTTCTGCTGAGCTGCGTTTGTCTACTACATACTCAAGTACTCGTGACGTTCATGGTGTTTTCAGCGTCTCACAAACAATTTGAGGATATGAATACATGAACATTTCCAGAGCTGCTCTGAGAGAACGCCTAATGAGCATTTTCATAATTTTATTTGAGAAAATCCATTGTCAAATACACTATTACAGGTCTTCACAAACCGTCAAAATAAAAGTTCGGTTTTACTAGGAGAAATTGACAGAAATATATTACTATTGTAGGCATACAGTAGAACGTAGCCTACTTCTCAAAATAATAATAATAATAACAATAATAATACATTTTATTTGAACATTATTTATAGGAATATTTTTTTTGTCCATGGTTTAATTTAGTAAATCTTTTTTTTGCAGCGCTTCCCCAAAAAATAAAAGGACACAAGTTTAAATTTACATTTGATTAGCCTACCACCGTTTTTGATAATATATTTGGATTAAATCATAAAAAGTAGGGGTGTAACGATACACAAAACTGACGGTTCGGTTTTCCCACGGTTTTGATGTCTCGGTTCGGTTCGGTTTAGAAAGCTAAAAAAAAAAATTAAACAGTGGTTTAATGAGAAAATTGTGTCTTTGTCAGTTTTTGCATTAACTTTACTCTAATTTGTTATTGAAATATAATAATTGACACAGTTGCTGTCATTTTCATTAAAGATATTTTAAACGTACTTTAAATAATCAAGATATAATTAACAGGTTAAGTAAAATATAATATATAGGATAATATTGTGCATTTATTTAGTGCAAGAGTTCATTTCTCTAGGAACCAACAAGTTGTGGACACTTAATCACTAGCCTGCTGAGGTAAATATAATGCTAGTGACAAGCTATGCAGTTTTATTGACGTCTTTGCGCTGATGAAACACTGATTGAGCGATTACACGAGTTATGATGCCTTTCAGTAAGTATACTGTATTTTTCAACATATCTTCAGGTGTCCATTCATGTTTATTCTGTAACTGAGGAAGAGATGATCGCGTTTACTCGCGTTTACTCGCGTTTACTCCGCGCTTCCGCTACTGTTACAATCCGTGGTGACAGATAGTTTTAAACTGTGGGTACAGATTGTCAATTTACATCCATGTGGACAGATTGGTAAACTGTGCCTAGTTTTGTAAAACTGTGCACACGGTAGTTTATTTTTCTTCTGTAATGAAGCTTGGCTGTCCATCTAGTGAAAAATGTTGGTACTGCGGCCAAATAAAATCTTACTGAAAGCTCATTTTTTGAGATATCAACCTAAAATTTGGAACACAACTTCTTCAGATTTTTGGCTTACATTTTCTGGCAGTTTTAGAGTAAAATATATTTTGTAATATATATATTTTATATAAAATATAAATAATGATATTTTTACATTGTTCATTTTCATAAACTCAAACTTGTATAACTTTTTTTCTGTTTCACTTTCATAACTTCATAATACTTCATTTCAACATTAATCTGGCAAATGTCTTCTTTAAAACAAGACCAACCATAGGTCTATATTCGAAAGCATTATTGAATTACAACCATTTAAGTTTGAATAGTGATTTTCATGTCTATGCGAAAAAAGGGGGAGTGACAGTTAAAGGGTTAAACAATATTAAACTATAATATCTATATCTATAATATCTAAAATATAATTTATAAATAAAAACTCTCCTACAGTCCAGTCACCATCAGTCGCGACAGTCGCGACTCGCACGTATTTTCATTTAAACGTCACTCACTGACGTTTTCCTAACCAGAAAAAAAAACGATTGCCCTGCTCTGCCTCTGATTGGCTAGTACTTATTGCCATCTGGGTCAGAGCCAATTAGAAGCAGGATGTGGGTGGGGAAAAAACTCTGTGTATAGGGAAAGGGGAGAGACAGAGGGAACAGGCAAGACAAACTCCTACGTTTAAATAACATATAGAAAATATCTGCTTGACAACGAGCTGAGAACAAGCCCAAATAAGCAACTACACTTTAGAAACAAGCCCAAAAAAAAACGCGACCCGCGACTACCAATATTTGTAAGCGACTTTACAGAAAAACAAGCCCAAAGTCGCTTATAATAAGCGGACTTGGCAACACTGATTCCAGGTCCAATCAATGAGCCGGGCTGGGCGGGGCCGGGGTAGCTTGCAGGGCGGGGCGTGTTCGGTACGCCATGAGAGTATCGCCATTCGAATCGTGGGTTCTGTATCGCGGTTCTTCGGTTTGGTTCGAATATCGTTACACCCCTAATAAAAAGAAACATTAATTTTCTGAATAAAATACATTTCATAGGACAATATTATTCTTAAACATTTTAATAAATTATTAATGTTAAAAATAAGTTGTTAATCTAATTCATTATTAATTATCAAATTTAATTGATTAGACATGTTTTATTGAAATTTTAATAAACAAACAAATTATTTCAAGTTTGTTATAATAAAAGCATTTGTTCAACCAAAAAAAAATCCTGTTTTCATTAATTTAACTGTCATTTTAACTGATGATAATAATAATAATACCCATAATTTAATAATACAGTTTATTTATTTAACAATTGATTAATACTGTAAACCGTGATATTTTCTGAGACGTTACCATACTGTGAAAATCTTATACCATTACAACCCTACACGGGAGGGTCCCCCACCCCACCCCCGCTGTTAAAAAAGTAACTCAGTAACTTTTACTCCGAGTCAATTTTAAATGAGCTACTTTTTACTTTTACTTGAGTAGATTTTTAGACCGGTACTTTTACTTGTACTTAAGTAAAATTTCATTGAAGTAGTAGTACTTTTACTTGAGTAGAATATTTTATTACTCTTTCCACCTCTGATGACCACTGCAACCAACGGTTCTCTATGTATCACTACACAACACCCCTAGCAACCACTCTTAGCAATGTAAACATGTGTTCGATATTGTTCATTGAAGCTTATAGAGTAACGTTAAGTGAGTGTACCTGCATTTACAGTATACAGCATTTTCCGTCAGGTCTGTCCTACATTTGTAGACGCTAGTCATTTGTCAGAGTCTTGCTTCTCCGTGTTCACAACATGTTTCAGTCCTTTTCGATATAAAAGTCTTCTCTACTGACTGACTCACTCACTCACTCATAAAGACAGTCTTTGAATCTTTGAATCATCTAATGGCGAAAGTTCAAAGACTTCATTTTTCAATTATTTATTTCTAAAGAAGCACGACAATGTATAAAAGGCTCCATTACTTTGTATCTTACGTTATGGCCCCATAGAAGCCGTTTTTGTAAAAATAGGCTAACGATTGCGTCATTACCACGCGACTCTCTGTCGCACAGTAGAGAAATGACCGTATAGACAGGAGGAGAAGCTCACAGGCAATCTTTTACTGTCAATCGGGGGGACATGGAGGCATAAAGTCAAGGGAGAAGCCCATAGATAGAGAGTCCATAAAAGCAACGGGACAAAATATTTCAACAATGTTTTTGAGGAATTGGAAACAATTTGGTATGTGGCACAGCTACTAGAAGAGTTACAGCTGTCAGACAAGTTGCTCACGTCACATCTACGTCGTCAAGCTCAGTTTGAGCCTGTGCAGTCGCTCAGCCATCAGGAAGTGAGTGCTTCTAATGGGCTTCACGTTTCTCTGTTGAAATCAAGGGGGTCGCTGTGTCCATTTCTTTTACCGTCTATGGTTCATGGTCAGGGACTATTTTTTCCAGCGGAAGGAAGGCTTTTAGTGATTTTCCTTCATGAAAGTTACATTGAAACATATTTTTTGGCTTTAATATTAATTGTGTGGTACCTGTTTTATAAAAGGTAGTCGAGGCTAGTGCTCTATCATGAATAAGTCACGTGACTTTGAGCCTCGAGTACCTTATTGCTTACTTAAAGGTGGATTGTGTAATATTTAGGAGGATCTGTTGCCAGAAATGCAATATCATATACAGACCTATGTTTTCAGTGTTGTATTAAGAGCTTACTTAATGAATCGTTATGTTTTTATTATCTTGGAATGAGCCATTTCTATCTAGATACATGCATATCTACACCCCTTACATTGAAATGCGCCATCATGTTTCTACAGTGGCCCTAAACTGACAAAAGTGTTTTGTCATTATGTTGTTATTCGTGCAAGGAAGCAAGCTAAAGTCAGCGAATATAACACTGACACAATGATGAACAAGTAACAATAATATTTCAAAAATACATCTTTTCCTGTCGGCCACCATAACTTCTGTTGGTTGCGATTGGCAACTTCACCACTAGATGCCGCTAAAAATCACACACTGCACCTTAAAAGCATTGCTGTTCTCTTTATTCCTGGAATAGATCGCCTTTCCCCTCCTCAAAGCCCAGACCTTACACTACAGAGGGAGTTTAAGGAGAACAAAGAGCCGTCCCCTAAAGTGAAGCGCAGACGCAGTGTGAAGATCAGCAGTGCGACTCTGGAGCCGGTCCAGTGGCAGAACGATGCCCTGCAGATACTCACCTGTGCCAACGACTACAGGAGCATGAACGACTTCCTCATGAAGAAGGTGTGTACCTGTTTTCTGTGTGAATTTACTACAGCTGCATTTATTTATTGAGCCATCATAACCTTGTTTTAATCTCATAGATTACTGATTTAGACACAGAAGATGGTAAGAAAGACACAATGGTGGATGTCGTCTTCAAAAAGGCACTAAAGGAGTTCCGCTTGAATATCTTCAACTCATACTCCACAGCTTTAGCCGTAAGTACCGTAATAAAGCACTTGCTATGTTTCCACCTAGTTTGGGATATCGCAGTAAAAAAAAAATGCTTGATGGAATTGTCCATAAAGCATCATCTACGATGGAAACGCATTCATCGTATAAATTCCTCGATGTGCAACACAAGTCGCGTGACCGCCTCAGCAGAGGCTGTGATTGGATAACTGGACTAACCAGCGGACCAATCGCATCACAACATCTCAAATGTGGGTCTGAAACACCGGAGTCAAAGTCTGTCATCCGAATGATTTGGTTTATTTCACTCCAGAAGCGTCTCACATGATTGTGTTCCCGAACGCAAGAGAACATGACAGCGTTTATTGTGTTTCGTCTGACGCTCTGAGACGAACTGATTCATGACGGAGGGAAAAAAAGCGCCAGAGTTTCTTCCCTGATTTCAGCAACTTCTATTTTTATTACTGATATTTTACACCAATTTCCCAGGATTTTGTCTCTTGAACACACGGGATGAAACGCTGCTTTATTCACACTTTTTTTTAATGCGATATTTCATTTTTGCGCACAAGTTAAATTCACAACTTTGGATGGAAACATAGATAATGTTATCACTGTCACCCATCTTTCATCAAAATACAGGACTTTTGGACATTGTGTCTTTGCAAATGGCATGGAAGAGCTGTAATGCTTGTTGTTTCATCAGAAACAGAAGTGTTGTGTTTTCTCTGTTTGCAGATGGACGATGGGAAGAGCATTCGTTATAAGGATCTCTATGCCCTCTTTGAGCAAATCCTAGAGAAAAACATGCGTCTGGAGCAGAGGGACTGGAACGAGTCGCCGGTCAAAGTTTGGGTCAACACCTTTAAAGTCTTTCTGGACGAGTTCATGACCGAACACAAACCTCTGGACAGCAGTGGACAGAGCAAGGTGAGCTGCACTATACATGAACATTAAATAAATGTAACAAAGTATTACATTTTTTTGGTGAAAAATATGTCTCTACATTTTAAAATGGCAGGAATATAATTTAGTGCATAGGATTAATGTGTCCAGTTCCTCATAACAACTAAATGTGTAACATATTTTTGTCCGTTTGTGGTTTTCTCATTCAACCAACTGTGTTTATTTGGCTATTTTATTCCCACAGGCTCCCAAACCAGACCGCAAGAAGAGAAGGAAAAAGGATGCTGATATAGTGAGTGGAATCACAGTCTGAGGCTCTGTTTACATCTGGTATTAAAGGGATAGTAAATTCTGTCAGTAATTACTCATCCTTCTGTTGTTCAACCCCGTAAGACCTTCGTTCATCTTCAGAACACGAATTAAGATATTTTTGATGAAATCTGAGAGCTGGATCACTCCTCCATACTAGTCCATAGGCTTCTTCAGGGATTGAACTTGCCAGCCCCGAAAAGTTATTAAAGACATCGTTAAAATAGTCCAAGTGACTACAGTGGCTCAATCTTAAGTTTATCAAGCGACGAGAATACTTTTTGTGCGCAAAAACAAACAAAAATAACGACTTTATTTCAACTATTCATTTCCTTCTCTGTGGGCCTCGAGTCAGTTCACTAGTATAATAATGTAAGCTTCTGTGTTATACGTCACACGCATCACACACATGACCAGTGACGGCCAATAGTGAGCCTACGTGTGACGTAGCTCTACGCAATCACACTACGTTAACTGACTCGACGTTAAAAGCCCTGCCGATGTTTATCCTTGTTTTCGCGTGGGCCGGTTGCAGTCTCTTTTTACATCTCCGAAGTCCAAATTGTTTTGGGTTTTACAACTGGTGAATCTCCAGTTGTCACTGGTGATTGTCATTTGAACCTTTCTGGATCCGCCATAAGTTTAATTATTTAAAGTGCTGTGAGAAAAGCCAAAAAATGTCCACCTCCAACATCCTCACGCAATATAGCCTTTAACCGAGAATCCTTCTCTATGTATACAGATGTGACGTAATGTCGCAAAGACATGCTCGAATTTCCCGCGGAAATCCACCAGTACCACTGAAATTAAAATCACTATTACAAGCTAACCGTTTTGAATCGAGCTAAGGCAAGAAGATATTTTTGAACACTGGCTGGTTATGTTTTTTATTATTATAATTATTTTGGATAATTTTTAACCCAAAAAAGTTACGGATTTTGACACCAGGAGTAAACAAGGCTAGAGTTTTTGTGTACTGATTTAGCATTTCTGTTTTTCTTGGAAATCATCTGACACTGAGCCTTTGTTTCAGGTGGAGGAACACAACGGCCACATATTCAAGTCGACTCAATACAGTATTCCCACCTACTGCGAGTTCTGCTCCTCCCTCATCTGGATGATGGACAAGGCGTGTGTCTGCAAACGTGAGTTTCATGTCCACAGTCTCTGCATCAAAGCGGGCCTGAACTCAATTTAACATAATCCGATTGATCACCAACAAGCCCATGGCTTCCAGCAGGGAACAGTTTGGCTTTGTGATGCAGGATGTTTTCCGCCATCTTACAATGAGAGAGGAATGTTGACTTAAATTGAGTTTATTTTAGGTGGCGGTGCTTTTTTTGTCAAAATTTAATGAAAGAAATCAGTGCTGTTGAAAATGAGAATGAATGAGATGTCCATGTCTTGTGTAGTGTGCCGCTATGCGTGTCACAGAAAGTGCTGTCAGAAGACGACCACCAAATGCAGCAAGAAGGTAAGGGATTTTTCCGCTAAGTGCATTCATGTGATCGGGGAACATGCCGTCACTTACAACATGTTCATTTCTTCCCATGTGCAGTTTGATCCTGAACTTTCCTCAAGGCAGTTTGGTGTGGAGTTGTCCCGTCTGACCATCGACGAGCGAACAGTGCCTTTTGTGGCCGAGAAGCTCATCAACTACATTGAAATGCATGGCCTGTACACGGAAGGGATCTACAGAAAGTCTGGATCCACCAATAAGATTAAGGAGCTGAAGCTGAGTCTGGACACAGGTATGAAACATGAAACGTGTGTGATTTAAACCAGGGGTTTTCATAAAGTACTGTTGCTATTTAAGGCACACTATGTAAGATTTTTCAATTAAAATATTCAAAAACCACTAGAACAATGTTATATATTTTGTTGATTTGTGTACTTAGAGTATCCCAAATACGTCTTGGATTCAGAGTTGTTTTAAATTTTTTTATCATAGGTTTTACACTGTGTTGAAGTAGATAATAAATCATTTTCAAACCATAAATTATCAAATAATATAGTTTCTTAGAATCTTTAAATTCAGAGAAAGTAGCAATTTTAACCAGGAGCGTCGCCTATCAATGACATCATACCCACGTTACCCTCGAATTCCGGTTTTATTTTATAGAAACCATTGAAACAACAAAGACGCTTTAATATATTATTCAATAATTGCGTAAAGTTCGTCTGTTCAATTCATCTATACAGTGATGTCATCATCAGCTCAGTTCAGCTCCCATGCAATAGTGTCAGTGCAGTCATATCAATAATATCACACAACATAATAATGATAATGCTGAATATTAATATTACTAACTCTCCGTAGTAATATATCTACATCTATAGTAACTATGTCTGTATCTATAGTTTAATATCTATTATTTTCTGCCCTCAGATGTAAACGGCATGAATCTGGACGACTACAACATTAATGTCATTGCCAGTGTTTTCAAGCAGTGGCTTCGTGATTTGCCTAATCCTCTGATGACCTTTGAACTGTATGAGGAGTTCCTGCGGGCCATGGGTGAGCAGATTAGCCCATCGAGATTATAGCGTTAGCATTCAGTTTTGGTGTCTTTTTATTGTTTTGTTTTGGGACACATTAAAATCGGTACTAGTGGACAATGTGGCATATGATTTATTTATTGTTTGGTTTGCTTTGCAATTTGCTTTTTGTTTTGTTTGTTTCGTCGAGCATTAAAATTGCTACTAGTGGACAATCTGGCATCATGTATTTATTTAATTTATTGCATTTTGTTTTGTTTTTTGTTTAGGCGCACATTAAAATCAGTACTAGTGGACAATATGGCATTTGATTATTCTTTTATTTTGTTTTGTTTTGTTTGTTTCGCCGAACATTAAAATCGCTACTAGTGAACAATCTGGCATATATTATCATGTATTTATTCATTCATTTTGCACTTTTTTTTTCCGGCGCACATTAAAATCAGTACAAGTGGACAATATGGCATATGAATATTTATTTATTTTGTTTTGTTTTGCTTTTTGTTTTGTTTATTTCGTCAAACATTAAAATCGCTATTAGTGGACAATCTGGCATATATGATCATGTATTTATTAATTTTGCATTTTTTTAATTTATTTTTTTATTTTATTTTTGTTTCGGCGCACATTAAAATCAGTACTAGTGGACAATATGGCATATGATTATTTATTTATTTTGTTTTGCATTTTGTTTTGTTTGTTTCGTCGAACATTAAATCGCTACTAGTGGACAATCTGGCATATGATCATGTATTTATTTATTAATTTTGCATTTATTTTTTTTATTTTTTATTTTTTTGGCCGCACATTAAAATCACCCCCGAGTCACTCAGCCATTTCAGTATCCCAGTATAATAAAAAGATTTTATTGATAATGCTTTAAAATGATAACAAAATCAAAGATCCCTAAAGTTGCTAAACTACCTTTACGTCTTGGATTCAAACTCAGTTGTTTTAATTTTTTTATTATAGGTTTTACACTGTGTTGAAGTAGATAATAAATAATTTTCAACCATAAATGATAAAATCATATAGAAAACCCAAGTTCAAAACTTTAAAATCTTTATACATTTTATATATCAGTCCACAGATGCAGTAACCTTATTCCTTTAGATAAACTAGACATGGCTAGAGGCATAATGTTTGAAGATATATTGGTCATGTCTCTTCAGGTCTCCAGGACAAAAAAGAAGTGATTCGAGGCGTTTACTCTATAATCGACCAGCTCAGCAGAACTCATCTGAACACCCTGGAGCGCATTATTTTCCATTTGGTCAGGTGAGACGCCAGCTGTATTTCTCTCAATGACTGCAACATAAATAATGCTTTAACTATTACACGATCAAACGGCGAGCGATAAATCCTATCGTTTTGTCTGCCCTTTGGTTTCTATTTAGTCTCATTGTGTGTTAGTGTAGCTCCGCCCACAGAGCAATCTCATTGGTCTAAAATCCCACTGCACTTAGTATACCACAGATAAAATAAGATCTGATTGGCTTCTTTTCCACTTTTTGTGCAAAATGTTGGCTTTCAGTGAAATTGTTTAATTGAGTGTGTTGAAAACTCAATTATTGAAATTTCAATTATTGATAATAATAATGAATGTTTTTTGAGCATCAAATCCGTATACTAGAATGATTTCTGAAGGATCATGTGACACTGAAGACTGGAGTAATGATGCTGAAAAAACAGCTTTGCATCGCAGGGATAAATTACATTTTTAAAAATATTAAAATAGAAAACAGTTATTTTAAATTGTCATAATATTTCACAATATTACTGGGTTTTTTTTGCATCGTATTTTTAATCAAATAAATGCAGCCTTGGTCTAAAATCCCACTGCACATACCACAGATAAAATGTTCTGATTGGCTTCTTTTCCACTTTTTGTGCAGAATGTTGGCTTTTAATGTAAATGATTTGATGCTGGAAATGTCAATCTTGTTTCTGTCGCGCACAGGATTGCCTTGCAGGAGGAAACGAACCGCATGTCTGCTAATGCGCTGGCTATCGTGTTCGCGCCCTGTATCCTGCGCTGTCCTGACACCATCGACCCTCTGAGGAGCGTTCAGGACATCGGAAAAACCACAGCGTAATGGACGACTCTTACTTCATATAGTTTGACGGGACTAGTTTAGTCCTAATCAGGGTTTGAAATTAACACCGCAAACCTGCCAAATGCGGGTTAAAATCAACTGTGGCGGGTTGTCAAATCACTAGCCAATGTTACTTATGTTTACTCACTTTGCTTGGGATAAATGTAAGCCAAATAAATCTGCAGAGATTTAGCGCAAATACTCAACTCTTGAGTCATCATGATATATTAAATACAGCATATTGCGCAGAATATGTGCATATCTGGCTTACTTGAACACACACGTCACGACACAACAAATAACGGCGCACTTGTTCATTTTCATTGAAGCAATAGCGAAGATTAAAAAGCATTTGGTTAACAGAAAAGACATTATTTTCCAACATCCTTAATTTTTTATTTGTTCTTTGACCTGTATTGATCTGTCCACCTAAAACACATTTTTAGTGATGAGGATGAAAGAGGAAGGGAGGAGACGGCTGGATCACAGGATTTTGATTGAATAAGAAATTAATGTATGAAATCCATATTTAATAATATATATATATATATATATATATATATATATATATATATAAGCTGTGACGTAGCTAATCTGGTTTCTTTCTCCTTTTTTTTTTTTCTTTGGCTAGTAGAAGTTATGAATGGCCAGTAACTAAAAAAATGTAGTAGCCAAATTGGCCGATGAGTGAAAAAGTTAGTTTCAAACCCTGACGTTTACAGATCTAGTACATTGTGGCAGGTGTGTCATTGGAAGATTAAAGCATTGTGATGTCATTGCTTATCTGATTTTTGCCATTACATGTTGTTTTTTTTGTTTTGTTTTAAAGGTGTGTCGAGCTGATCATTTGCGAGCAGATGAATAAGTACAAGGCCAGGCTGAAGGACATCAGCACTCTGGAGTTCGCTGAGAACAAAGCCAAGAGTCGACTAACATTCATTCGCAGGTCCATGGTAAGAGTCCGACAGCTGAGTCTTTTTATATTTCTATAGACATCCAAATAACCCAGATGTCCAAAACCGCACTGAGGAGGACGTGTTTCTGGATCAACATCCTTCTCAGAACGATCTTATCAACCTTTTTTCCCTCTTGTTTTAGAGGTACTAAAATACGATTGTTTATTTGACAGGAATATTTTAGCTTAACCAATAAAATATGTTGATCCAGAAAGCTGGACAATCCTACAAGTGTTAGTCCTGGAACAACATTCTTTTCTCACAATCATAGGACCTAAATCCTCTAAAATCAGAGGGAAATGACAGGTTGATATGAATCTATCTCCAGCCCCAGTTATAGGCTCAACTCTAACCCTACAATCTCATTGGCCGATAGAAACATTGCTCCAGTCCAGTGGCATCATGCCCATCCAAACTCATTCAAACTGATTATTGAGACATGGATTTTGAGTGCCCTAAGCCTAACTACCAAAACAGAAAAAATGCTTATTTTTACATTTGATAATTAAGTTTTTATTGTACTGTAGGTTCAAAATTAGTGCCCCGAAGTCGTCGCCATTTAAGGCCCCGATATACTTCAAGTGAAGAGCGAACTAAAGTGACGTCATTTCGAACAAAATCAGGCCAAAACAAAGTTTTGTTTCGAGAGTTTGAAATAGCCAAAGAGAAATTCCTGGAAAAGTTCGCTACGGCTGGTAAACGCCTTCGAACTCCCATTGGTCCGTGGTGATGATGTAATAGGTGGGTGTGGCTCTGAGGCTCCGCCTTCTTTTAAATGGAAATCTTCTCCGGTTAATTACTTCTGTTCAGACCCTCGAGGTCAGACGTCTGCGAGTGAAACATGAACACACTGGGAGACGCTTTATAGTAGAAACTAAAGTTGTAATTCTATTATTATTATTTTTTTCCTTAATACTGTAAATATCGATTATACACAATTATAATGATGTTCTCATTATAATTTTTTGTAGCCTATATGACAGACTTGCATGTTGCACTTTACTGTGTTTCCTTTTTGAAGTGATTCCAATCAAATTTCAAGCAATTCAAAACCATCATGTTAAACAGTGCTAAAGGGCTCAGCTGAAGGAAATAATACATTATTTATCAGCTTTAATATATATCGGCCTAATTTTCTTTTTGGGCCGATAACGATAACATAAAAAATGAACAAATATCGGCCGATACCGATAATGTTGGCCAAACACAGAGTCCATATGATGGTGTCAATTTATTTGTCACATTAAGCTACAAAATACATGGAATCCATGCAGGACTTGCGTCAGTAAGCCTTAATAATGTATGATCACGCTTTGGTTCATAACTGAATATAATTGGGCCTGAAGACATTGTGGTAATTATCGCATTGAAAATTTGGGTGGGAGTTTTATTCAAAAAAAAAAGATTATTATTGCTATGTGGGGTCAATGACACAAATGATGTTACCAAAAAAAGGCAATTCTGCTGTTTTTGCTATTTAACTTAGGTTCATTATAAAAAATTGTATTAGATCAAGATTTGAACCCAGAATTCCTGCATTATACTAAACAAAAATGATACCACTAGACGATCATGTCTCTCAGCCAATGCCAGAAGCGTCACTGACGCTCAGAAAATGAGGATGTTGTTCCAGGATCATGTCCTGCTTGTGTAAATCCCTCACATTAGCTCTGTCTCGACACTAACCCCAGTCTCTCCTCTCTAATCCAGAAACCCGTAATAATTGCTGTTAGATTTATGAGCATAACCCGCAGTGCTGTGGCGGTAGGTTTTCACTGTGTGTTCCCGTTGTTCCCGTAAGTGTCGTCCCAGCACTGTGTGGTCCGTCTGTCTACATGATCATGACATGCAGCAAGAAACTCACGAGCTGAGATGATAGTTAGGCACTTAACACGTTATTAATAGACAGAATCACATTCATTTTCATAATGTTGCTGTGTCTGTGTCTGTGTCTGTGTCTGTGTCTGTGTCTGTGTGTGTTTGTGTGTTGGATTCACTCCATGTGCCTGATATTTTACACTTTTTTTTTTTAACTTGCTTTCTCTGGGAATGAGCAGTCAAATTCATTCAGAAAGGTAATAGCTTTGGGCTGAAGTGAGTCTGTGTTTTTCTATCCAGGCTCTAAAATGAACCGTTTTTTTAACGATTGCAACAAAATACAATTTCGATCAAATCACAAGATAATAAACAGCCTAATTAATAATTTGTCCTTGGGACAAAATGTTCATTTTGGAAAGTCTTTAGTCTGAAAGTGAGTCTTTAGAATGAAACTGCCAAACGCTTTCTGTGATCGTAGCAGTGCTAATATATAAATGTCTTTCGGTAACACTTTACAATAATGTTCATTAGTTAACATTAGTCAATGTATTCACTAACATGAACTAACAATGAGCAGTACATTTGTTAAGAGCATTTATTAATCTTTGTTAATAAAAATCCAGCTGTTCATGTTAGTTCACAGTGCATTAACTAATGTTAACAAATACAACTGTTGATTTTAATAACGTATTACTAAATGTTGAAATTAATATTTACTAAGATTATTAAATGCTGAAGAAGTATTGCTCATTCTTAGTTCATGTTAACTAATGAAGCTTATTGTAAAGTGTTACCCTTCTTTCTTACCATCTTCATCTAATCTCGAGCTCCGCCACTCATCAGTGTTGTGTTGTGTTGTGTTGTGACAGAGTAAGGGCCCGGTGCACAGGGTGAGGCATCACACACCGTCTCCTCCAGTGAGTCCTCGCTCCTCAGCCGTCCCGGATCTGATGCAGGAGAGCGGAGACGAGAAAGATCCCGAAGTCTCTGAGCAGCAGCAGGTCGCCATGCAGCAGGAGGAGAAAGTGCTGACCGAACAAATCGAGAGTCTGCAGAAAGAGAAGTAAGAGATCGCTTTAGCATCTCACATTGGTCGCATAAACTTGGATGTTAAGGGCTGTATCATACACTCGGTGTAATGCAGCGCTTGGTGCGACGCAACTGTTTTTTGCTAGTTTCAACTCGACGCAGTTTTCATTTTCGCGTTTTGCGCCACGTTGTTTAAATGGCAAATGCATTTACGCCTATTTGTGCGCCCAAAAATTTGTGCACCCTTCGAGGCGTAAAAGGAAAATAAAAGCTTTATGTCAGCTGAGGAGATTAACGTTACAAAGATCAGGTGTTTTATTATGTATCATAGCAATTACTTGGCTTTGTTTAACTCTGAAACATGAAATGTGGATTTATCTGCTTTTGCCACACACTCACACACAAAAAAAAAAAAAAAAAAAAAATATATATATATATATATATATATATATATATATATATATATATATATATATATATATATATATATATATATATATGTATAATACTTTCAATGAACTTTAATTTTATAAGTTACCTGTATTTTTTTAGTTAGTATTACTTAATCAAAACAACCCAGCTGCAGTTTGATTGATATTCAAATGCACAATAATAAAAAAAAACGATATATGAAAATGAACAATAACGGAGTTATTTTTTCTGCAAATGAACTCTTCTGTTATAGAGTTCATTTGCAAAAACGGATAACTCCGTTCTTGTTCATTTTCATATATCATGTGTTTTTTTTTTACTTGTAACAAACAACTTGTAAATGTCCCAATTGGGAGAGGGTGTGCAATTTTCAAAGAGTTTAGTTAAACTTTCATGTTATATATTTTTGGATGTGTTTGTGAGTTAATAAACGTAACTGGTTGTGAGACACTTGGCACATAATAACTAAATATAGATAAATCAATTGATATAGCCCTGAATCGAATCGAATCGTAATCGTATCGCAGAATTTTTTGAGGTATCGGCAAATATCGTATCGCTGGCTGAGAGAATCGATATCGTATCTTGATGAACTGTCCGATTTACATTCCTACTATTACGCCTTATGAATCCCTAGAGGAAATACTAGGTTTTCCATAATGTGCCGTATACAGCCAGAGTGTGGAGTTAGTGTGTTAGCAGTGCACTAGTACTCCTTAATGAACACAGTCAAAGCCTGAGATTTGTTTGCTGGTCCTCATAGGGAGGAGTTGACCTTCGAGATGCTCGCTCTGGAGCCACGGGCGTCCGATGACGAGACCCTGGAGTCCGAAGCCTCTATCGGCACCGCGGACAGCTCGGAAAACCTGAACGTGGACTCCGAAGGAGCCGCTTCTGACTTCTCGGGTGAGTAACTAATGGTGCGTTCAAGGCCTCCTGGGAAGTTCGTACGAAGTGTTTACGACGGCAGTGCGTTCAAGTCACTTTCCTCGGGGTTAGATGGCGCTGTACTTTCTCTTAATTAATTGGTAACACTTTACAATAAGGATCATTACTTAACATTATTTAATGTATTAACTAACATGAACTAACCATGAGCAATACATGTGTTATTGTATTTATTAATCTTTGTTAACGCTAGTTAATAAAAATACATCTGTTCATTGTTCGTTCATGTTATTTCACAGTGCATTAACTAATGTTAACACGATTTTAATAAATTATTAGTTAATGTTGAATTTAACATTAACAAAGATTAATAAATGCTGTATAAGTGCAGTTCATTATTAGTTCATATTAACTAAGGTAGTTAACTAATGAAGATTATTGTTATAGAGTGTTACCATTAATTAACAAAAATACAGCAAGGTTTTTTTACAGCAACTGTAGTTCTAGAAAATGAAGAACAAAGAAATGTGCATCAGGTGTTCTTTGCTTTTTTATGTTTTTAATGCATTTATGAAGCCACTGCAATCTTTTATCGTTACATATTATGTTGTTATATTATATATATGTCATATTATGTTATGATATTATGTGCAGGCAATTAGCTTACTTCGCTGAAAATCGAAAAGCCTGACAATATTAGTGCTAAATTCCTTGAAGTATTGTTGTAGTCCGCCATGTTTCTCACTGACACACGACAACTCGTGAAGATCGGGCTTAAAGAAAATCCAGAGTTATCACATTATGGTGGCGTTCATGTGCGTTCAACTCATAAATACGATCTTTACGAGATGACTTGAACGCATCATAACTAGTGCTTCATGTTGCTATTTAATTAAACATGCACGGTTACTTCCTGGTTTTCGATAAGCCAGCTTGGGCATTTCCTGTGAACTGTTAGCTGTCATTCTGTACATCGACACAAAACCATCAGTGGTTGACTTTTTAATGTTGTATTTATATTTTAATGTAGTTATCTCACTTAGCTAATTTGCAAATAAACCAGTTTTATTGATTGCATTAAAGACTAACGGGAACGTTAGCATAAAAAACACTGTCAGTAATTGGACACGCTCACGCAACATTTTTCCAGCACTTCTGATGTTAATTTTAATGTGATGACCAAAAACATTATTTGTTCATTCTCCTGAGATTGGCCTCATTTATAAAACTGAATGTTTCAAGATGTAGGAAAACCAACATTTGATAGAAAACACTTTTATTTAAAAATAAAAAAGACATAAATTGCCACTATAACCAGTAGATGGCGGCAGAGGAGCATTTATTGGCTCATATTAGCCATTTCATGTAATATTGTTTCACACGTTTCACTTTTGAAAAAAATAACACACATTATAAAATCACTAGTTTTAAAAATACATTTTGTCAAGGTTTAGCACTTTTTTGTACCTCGTTCTCCCTTTATAATCACAAAAGCTGTCAGTCAGCACAGTGATTTTGGCACACTTGTGAAAACTCCCCTTTTG
Source organism: Siphateles boraxobius (assembly GCF_051911475.1). NCBI lineage: Eukaryota > Metazoa > Chordata > Actinopteri > Cypriniformes > Leuciscidae > Siphateles > Siphateles boraxobius. The sequence continues at coordinate 3,873,646 of NW_027509119.1, read as the reverse complement.
CAACTAAAATGCTCAATAAATCTTTAATTTACAACGTTGATGCTTTTTTTGTTGAGGAGGAACAATAAGAGATGCGTCTTTTCAATGTCGTTTAACGTTTGAATTACTAAATTAATTCTAGGCCTGACTATTTAAGTGACTATATTCTGATTATGAACGTAAGTGTATTACACTATTGATGCTGTTAAAGCTGCCTCGGGACACTGAAGATATCGACACACCAACAAGTGACATTTCACCGGAAGTTTTCCAGCTGGCTTTTAATTATTACAGAACGTTTCGTGCATATGTTATTTGCTTACAATTGCACTATTCTATGAGAAATAGTGTGAAAAATTCCAAAAAGAAAAACTGCTCTGGAATGTTGAACACTTGTGATAAAGTTCATTATTTTCCATAATGTAATGATAAAAATTAAACTTTCATATATTTTAGATTCATTGCACACCAACTGAAATATTTCAGGTCTTTTATTGTTTTAATACTGATGATTTTGGCATACAGCTCATGAAAACCCAAAATTCCTATCTCAAAAAATTAGCATATCATGAAAAGGGTCTCTAAACGAGCTATTAACCTAATCATCTGAATCAACTAATTAACTCTAAACACCTGCAAAAGATTCCTGAGGCTTTTAAAAACTCCCAGCCTGTTTCATTACTCAAAACCGCAATCATGGGTAAGACTGCCGACCTGACTGCTGTCCAGAAGGCCATCATTGACACCCTCAAGCAAGAGGGTAAGATACAGAAAGAAACTGCGGCGTGGCATGGAGGCAATCAGCCTGTGGCACTGCTGAGGTGTTACGGAGGCCCAGGATGCTTCGATAACGGCCTTAAGCTCATCCAGAGTGTTGGGTCTTGCGTCTCTCAACTTTCTCTTCACAATATCCCACAGATTCTCTATGGGGTTCAGGTCAGGAGAGTTGGCAGGCCAATTGAGCACAGTAATACCATGGTCAGTAAACCATTTACCAGTGGTTTTGGCACTGTGAGCAGGTCCCAGGTCGTGCTGAAAAATGAAATCTTCATCTCCATAAAGCTTTTCAGCAGATGGAAGCATGAAGTGCTCCAAAATCTCCTGATAGCTAGCTGCATTGACCCTGCCCTTGATAAAACACAGTGGACCAACACCAGCAGCTGACATGGCACCCCAGACCATCACTGACTGTGGGTACTCCAGTGCTGCTTCTCTGTAGCCCAGGTCAGGTGCTTTTGTGTTTCTGGTTCAAAAGTGGCTTGACCTGCGGAATGCGGCACCTCTAGCCCATTTCCTGCACACGCCTGTGCACGGTGGCTCTGGATGTTTCTACTCCAGACTCAGTCCACTGCTTCCGCAGGTCCCCCAAGGTCTGGAATCGGTCCTTCTCCACAATCTTCCTCAGGGTCCGGTCACCTCTTCTCGTTGTGCAGCGTTTTTTGCCACACTTTTTCCTTCCCACAGACTTCCCACTGAGGTGCCTTGATACAGCACTCTGGGAACAGCCTATTTGTGTAGAAATTTCTTTCTGTGTCTTACCCTCTTGCTTGAGGGTGTCAATGAAGGCCTTCTGGACAGCAGTCAGGTCGGCAGTCTTACCCATGATTGCGGTTTTGAGTAATGAAACAGGCTGGGAGTTTTTAAAAGCCTCAGGAATCTTTTGCAGGTGTTTAGAGTTAATTAGTTGATTCAGATGATTAGGTTAATAGCTCATTTAGAGACCCTTTTCATGATATGCTAATTTTTTGAGACATGAATTTTGGGTTTTCATGAGCTGTATGCCAAAATCATCAGTATTAAAACAATAAAAGACCTGAAATATTTCAGTTGGTGTGCAATGAATCTAAAATATATGAAAGTTTAATTTTTATCATTACATTATGGAAAATAATGAACTTTATCACAATATGCTAATTTTTTTAGAAGGACCTATATGTATATAATATATATATATATATATATATATATATATATATATATATAATTTTTTTTTTATTTTTTTTTTTTCATTTGTGAAATTGAGCAAAAACAACAATATTGACAAAATTGTGTCTGAAATGTAACATTAAATTCTTGTTTATTGAACTATTGTTTAAAATTACCTTTACATTCGTGCTGATATTCAGATATAGATATAGCTAATCTATATCATATGATACAAGACAAAAACCCATACAGTATTGGGCATTTTTGCCCTCATATCTCGAATTTTAGTGGCATTTTAACTGCATTCTCAAGTCGTTGCCCTGCATCATGTTTGTAACTAAACTGCAAAAAAAATAGCCCCACACTAACACTATAGCATAATGAGGGTCTTTACCTGCAAACCGAAGCATTGAGAACTTTGTAAGTGTTCAGACAGTTTAATGATACCACGATCCACGAACCACGAACGGCGTGCTACATGAGCTGAACTGTGACTATGGACCAGCACGTATCGCGGCGTTCATGGTTCGACTGGTCGAGACTGGTTTTCCAAAAACAGTGAGGGACCCTCATTATGCTATAGTGTTAGTGTGGGGCTATTTTGAGCCTTGTTAGTGGTATTAACTAGCGATGTTTATTTTTACTTATTCTATGCCCTATATACTAGCGTTATAAGCTAATCTGTGGTAAAACTAAAGCTAAAACTGGGTACATTCGATTATCATGAAAAAGCATCCCAGAGAATGGTCGACTCGATTATCATGAAAAAGCATCCCAGAGAACGGTCGACTCGGTACCCATGTGTTATTAACCCCTAGGTTCATTTCGGGCCGGGATTGTCCTTTAAATACGATTTTTTATCATATGTTAATTTAAAGAATCTTCTATAATATGACTTGCTGTTTTTGTATTTGTTTTTATTGTATTCAAATGATATTTGTATTTTTGTAATTTAATTTTTGCCACGAAAATAGCTTTGAATGCTGACATGGCATTAAATGAAAGAATCGTATTGTTAATGTTAATGTTTGGTTTCCTCAGAGCGAGGTTCAGCGCTGGCCGTCTCGAGACCCAAGAAGACTGAAGCGAAGAGCAGGAGAGTTCTGCGGAAACAGCCTGAATCCCTGGACTCCATAGACTCCAGTTCCACCGTCTCCTCCGTGTCCTCGTCCTACATGCAACCGACCAGAACCCAGAAATTACGCTTGCGGTCCAAATCGCCTTCGACCCGATTGTACCCGTCTGACAGCCTGGACCAGGACGACGAGGACCGAGCGCAGTTCACCAGCCGAGGCACATTCAACCCAGAGAAAGGCAAACAGCGTCTGCAGGGCGTCAAGAGCTCGCCTCAGAGACAGCGGGACAATCCCACCGGAGAGAAGAGGGATCCGGATCTTCCGGCCCAGCAGGTGGTGCTTTACGGGAACAACGAGTTCATGGTGTGAAGACCAAAGGATTGTACGTCCATCACCGGAGAAGAGCTCGTTCTCCCTGCTAACGCTCACTTTTGCTGCATTATAGTCCTTAAGTGCCATGTGGAGAGGAATGCAGATGCGCAGGGAAAAGGGAATGTTGTAACGTTCCGAAACGGAATGTTCTCCTTTGATCTTCGATCGGGAGTTCCGTGACGTTCCGTGACTCTGACGACGAAGCCATTGATGAACTCGAGCTGCTTTAACGTTTACACAGTGTAGAATCATGCGAGCAGCGTTCTCTCAGATGTATTTGCCCCCCGATCCTATTTAATACATTTTATTGACATATAAATCTATATAATTATATATTATAGTGTAAAAAGCCAGAGCACCAGGAACTGCTGGGTTGTTGAATTCATATATTATATCTTTGAATGCGTTGGAGAGAGAAGCGAGGACATGTGTGTGTGTGTGTTCGAGTGCGTGTCTTATGAGAAAACCTCTGGATGTGTTTGTGCTGCTTTTTGTGTTGTGCTTGGAGGGAAATGATGCCATTAAAGGGACCAAGCAAACTGGTGTTATAAAGCCAGAGGATCCCGACACTAAACGAAGACTCTTCGTCTTCCAGGTCACCAGACAGTGTATTGAGTCTTCAACAGCCATCCGTCAGTCGTTTCCATCCCTGTCTTTTCTGCCTCAAAGAAACCAGTGTTAAAACACAAAGCCACAGAGTTACTAGATTGCTGTTACTTATGTTTTTTTTGTTTTGTTTTTATTATATATATATAATCAGCATTATTTTTCAGAAAATCCTTGGATCATTCATGCCCTGCAAACATGAATTACCTCTTGCCAGAAAATGACTTAAATATGACTTAATATATTACCAAATGGTCTCTTCTGCCTGTATATATGTAGTGCGATACACCCTATTCTTTTTCTAAATATTTAATTATTAAAAATCACGGCTATAGTAATCCACAGAAGTGCATTTGAATTCGACAACGCTCGCATTCAACTGCTCTATTCAGTGTTTGATTATTACTATGTCCATCACTAGTTATTGATGCAAAATGAACAAAATTGTGCCACCAGCAAAATAGATCATCTGTCGTTTCTAGTCACTATAGTTTCTGCAAAGATCATGAAGTTTAAGATGAATGACGTTCAGCCTCATGTTAAACTGTGCTTTTGCCCAGTAACATGGTTTGTGAAGGGTTTCTGCATGTGATGGGGTTTTTCACAGGAGTGTTAATTTATATTCTGTTATGTAGATCTCCTGCATCGCTGACACTGGTCACGCCGCCTGCAGGATTCAGAAAACTGATTTGTCTTCTGTCATGTGTTGAACAAATATTTCTAATGAAAGAGAAAAAAAAAAAGTCAATGGTTGTAAAATAAATTACACATTTTGAACAAATGAGTGCTGGTTTGTTAAATGAAAGATGCGAGTTGTTTGTGCTGCTGACTTCCACCCACATTCAGTTTTTTGTGTTTTGATTGATTTGAGACAGAACTTGACTGACTTGTTCATCACGCTTTAGCCTCTTCTTGTTTAACTGCTTAACTTTTTGAGCATAGATGTTAAAAATGCACCATTCAAATGGAAATGGTTGTAGTTCATGAATGATTTGGAGTACACAACTAAGGTTGGTCTCTTTTTTTAAAAGATGATCCTCAGCAGTCCCCCAAGTGGTTGATATCACAACTGAAGTTCCTATGGGATTTTATTTAGGCGTAATACCAAAAATAGCCACCAGGTGACACATTCTATATAATTTTTTATGCATTCTCCTGTAACAAGTTGACACACTTCTGTCACATCACTTCTATCACAAAACAGTTGTCATATATGTAACGTTGAGTTTCAGACCTTTCCGACGATAGGTCTATTGTCAGGGTTAGAAACTTTTATTAAAAAATTGAACTATGACACCGTCCACTAGTGGGAGGAGCCTGCCAAAAAAGGCTTTAAAGTACCGTTTTTATGAGAAAACAAAGTCCATTTTAATTCCACAAAGTCCATTTTAATTCCATTTTGAACGGTTTTCACAGGATACATTTTGTGTTTAAGCTTTCAAATGATGCCTGATTTATGGGATTAACAAAAAGAGGTGAGGTCCATCAGATCGGGTTGTGTTAGGACCCCAAACGACCCCATTGGCTCAAATTACTTTTAATAGGTGCTCTCTTTTAAGCGCCTGATTAAAATTCCTACAACAAACAAACAAATGGCTAGGTTATGACCATTAATTACTTAGTTTACGTACTAGCATAGCATACAGATGCCAGATTAGCCTGATAGCTTAGTTTTATACACGCATTTTCACTTACTCTACATGACTCACAGTCATCATTACTGTAATTAAATGTTAAATGCTTAAGTAATTTAAAATAGAATGTAATGACGTTGCATTATACACTTAATTGGCTATTATTTATTTATTAACCGTTTATCAAGTGAAAGAAATGTTTTATGCACTATATAGTAACCTATACATATTTTAAATTAATATCGTTCGTAGGCTATGTACTAGTATAATCACTAACCGATTTGTCATGACACCGACCTGAGGAAATTGTAATTGTGTGAGAGCTGTTAAACCTGTAATACTGCTGCTAAAGGTGCGGAGTTATTTTGATTTCCCCAGAGAGAGAGATTCGCATGAATAGCTGTGACTTGCAGGTTAAAAAAAAACACAGTTTTCTTCCCTTTTAAAAGTCTCTACATAATACCATGTTATTAAAATGTTATGTTACTGCACGTTTATTAGTTTAACTCTACATGAGAAATCAAGAAGTGTTCATTTCAAGTAGTGTAAGCAGAGCTGGAAAGCGAGATCCAAACTAGATCCCTGCAGTGACGTCATGACTGAATGCACCGCGCATGCGCAGTGGTCAGTGAGTTACGCTGGCAGGTACACGGAGCACGAGAACACCTGTGCTTGCCGCAAGACAAGATGTCTGGATTCGATAGCAACCCCTTTGCCGAACCAGTTGATGTCAATCCTTTCCAGGTAAGTACCTAATGATTTATTTCTGTGGTAATGTGTAATATATTTATATTTTTCACTGTGAACCTGTTGGTTTGGTTCGGAGTGACTGGAGAAAGGTGAGAGTGAGGGCTCAGCCAATCAAATTTCACTGTTCGGATTACAAGCCAATCACCTTCCGATGACGATCCAGGAAGTGTTTATTTTTTGTTTTTAAGTTGTCTTTAAATATAACAACCGATTTTTTTTATTGCCGTCGTGGCCATTTTAACACTGTTTAGAACCAAGCATTATGGCATAAACTTTGATCATCACTTCTAGCGATAAGTGCTCGAAGCCTATGTACAAATCCAACAGGTGCATATTTTTACCGTGTCGCCTTAGACAAGCCTTTTCTTCATTCACAGATATCAACAATTCAGTTTTCACTAGTTCAAATGCTAATTCTTGATATCGGGTATTAGATTTCTACTAGTAAAATGTAAATTATTGATACGAACAATGACGTAATCACTCACAGAAATACGAATTCTTGGTGTCAAGAATTAAATTTCAGCTACTAAAAACTATAATTCTTGATATCTGTTATTGTATTTTCACTAGTTAAATGTCACCGTTGGCTACCATTCAATTTAATTGTCGAGAATTGATTTCTTACTTCCAATTTTAAATATCAGAAATACAATTCTTCCTAGAAAAAAAATCATAATTTTTGATGTCAATAATTACATGGTTACTGGTGCAAATGTCTGTTCTTGATCAACAATTCAATTGCTACTAGAAACATTTTCAGTTTTGATATCAATAATTTGATTTTTACAAGTGTCACATACTAGTCCCATCAATGTGATTGTTAGAAAGGCATTTTAGATAACTGAAATTACTCTCTGAATTATTGTGTCAGAAATAACAACTTTAACATGTTGAAATACATTACAACCAGTGAAAATTTAGTTTTTGATATCAGGAATTTATATGTTTTACTAGTAACAGTTATTATTGATTATTATTGATATCAAAAAATTATATTTCTGCTAGTAAGAAATGCATAACTGAAACGTGAAATTGAAATTTCTAGTAACAATTAATTTGAATGGCAGCCTTTGCTGACATTTATCTAGTGAAAATACAATTACAGATATCAAGAATTATAATTTTCACTAGTTGAAATTTAATTCTTGATTAAGAATTTGATTTCTGCAAGTGATGATGTCATTGTTGATATCAAGAATTCTCTTTTTTTACTAGCGGAAATTTAATTCCTGATGTCAAAAATTGCCATTGTTACTTTTAGAAATCTAATTCCTGATATCAAGAATTAGCATTTTAACTAGTGAAAATTGACTTGTTGATATCAAGAATATCATATCCTGGAAATGAATAATAGTCCAAACGGCTTGCCATAGTCTGCTGCATTTGCAGGCCAATTATAATTCGCAAAAGAGGAGGGAAAAACACGGTCTGCCAATATCAGATTGGAATGTTTTGAGAGATGTCATGGTACATGGCACTCCAAAGTATTTTAAAGAACGCTTTGGCACCCAAAACCGTTTATAACATACAGTGTTTAATGAAAAGGCAAGTGATATTTGTTGTGCGTGGCAGGATCCATCAGTCACTCAGGTGACCAGCACTGCAGTCGATGGCGTAGCAGAGTTTAACCCGTTCACAGCCACTGCTCAGGTAAGCCTGACCGTTTCAATCCTCATCCTACAAATCAACAATCATTTATCAGTTCCTCCTGTCACAGTACATGCATATCAACAGGATAATATTCCTCTGTCATAATTTGGATCCTACTCCATAAATTGAAATCCTATTTGAAATGGGATTGACAATTATTCAGAATTTGATTCGATCTTTCAGACTGACTTAAAATTATAATAATATGTCAAAAATGGTAAAGGAATGCCAAATAATTCCTCAAACCTAAAATAATCAAATAGAAGTCCCGTTAAAAACGACAGTAGATAAACTGGAATCCCCACACTTAAGTTTGTTTTGAGAAGATCATTTCTCTTTCCTTTTTTCAATATTTGATTCCTTCAGGAATGAATCCAATTTTTATGATAGAAATTCCAATGCAATATATATTCCTTTAGGAAGTTTTGAGTTTTCCTCGGGAACACTGTTCTTCTATGCTGAATGAAATCACAAGCAAAAAGTTTGAATTGATATTTTCCCTCTCTCTTATTCAGGGTGAAAGCACCATCCCTGTTTCAGTCGCTTCTCAACCAGCAGTCCTCCAGACGACTGTGGAGCCCAGTCCACAAGTTAGTGCAATATTCATGCAGAACCATAATATGCTGATTGATATTTATCATTGTACAGCATGAAAGAAGGTACACAGAAGTCCCGGTTCGGTACGTACGTCGGTTTTGGGGTCATTTTCTTTGCGCGTGAGAGTTCATTCACATGCGGTGACAATGGCGGAGACACAAAGTCCAATATTACGCTTTTTCAAGAAATCACGTAAAGATGAGCGAGGAGAACTTCATCTTTCCACGAGGAGACAGCGAGTGAAGCGAAGCCTGACGATTCATATTTCCAGGACACTCATATTTCATCACTGGACGGTAGTGAGATTTACACGACACAAATCGGCACAACGCCAAATGACTTTCTCATAACAACGAAAACCACTTAAAATACTCGGTCATTTATGGTCACACAGATAAGAGAAAAACATAATTTGAAACTAAAGGTCTGTACACTCACAATAAAAAACAAAACATCGTGCTTTTGTAAAATAAAGTAAACGAACAGCACGCCGCTTTCTGCCGTCCCGGTTTCCTTTCCGTGAAGTTTGTGGAGCGCGTCACAAAACTGAATGGGAACTCAGCGTATTGGCTCCTAGCAAGCTTTTCTGTTAATCTGAACTCTTGTTTTGGGTTGGTGTGTAGATTGTCTCTTCTTCTGCTCTCTTTCCTGTTGTGGCGGTTAGCAAACAGCGTTGCATTACCGTGTGCGCCCCCTTCTGGATTGGAGTGTGGATCGTGTCCAAGTGTCTATACTACTACCATCCTAAATAGTATGTGAGATTAGAATAAGTGTGTCCCAAAGCATAGTATGTTGAAAATAATATGTCAAAAGTCCCCGGATGATCTACTATTTCCGGTAGACTTTCGAAGTGTGGATCCGTGCGCACTATTAGGCCGTGTGTCCACCAAAGCGTTTTTTCACGCAGCTGGAGTATTTTTCCAATTGTTTTCAATGGGAGCGTTGTGTTTTTTAAACGCCGTAAGCGTAACGAGGCGATGAGCGTCTTTTTCACGCTGAAGCGCTGAGCGCCCGGTGTTTTTCACTGGTCACCGAGAGTTGAAGAATGTTCAACTTTGGGTAAAACGCAGCGCTCATCACTGTCACTGCCTACCCAACCGTCCAATCACAGTGGAGGAGGGGCGGGACAAATACCACACCGACCAACAGCCATATTCTGCTTATTCAACGTCAACAGATGACAACAACAAGCATAATAACGGAATAAAATAATTTAAAACAAGAGCCAGAGAAAATACGTTACATTGTATCGACATTTTAATATAGAATCACCACAGAAACAAAATATGTGTGAAATGAGATACTAGTAACACTTTCGCGGATCTTACGTATCATAACAAGCAAAGTCTCTCAACTGAAAAAAATGCTGCGCTACCAAACGCTCTCAAGCGCCCACAGCTAAGTGTTTTCTGCAGAGCGCCTAGCGTTTCCAGCTGGCTAAAAACGCTTTGGTGGACACGCGGCCTTAGGCTAATATTACCCATAACTCATTGCACTTTGGAGGAGGAACTACAAACACAACTAAAAAGTGTTAACTACAAAACATGGCGGATATGCGCGACCGATGGTGAGAGGTTTAGATAAAGGTTTGAGAGACTGATTAAAGTTTAACCTGATAAAAAATATATTTATGTTATGATATAATGTGGACTTTTATAAAGCTCGTTTGGCCTTTATCTTTTAAATGCATCATTATGCATGAATATGAGGATAGTCTGCGCATGAAAGACCCGCGACTGCAGATCAACGTGCTTCTGCATTTCTCCACGATACAGTAGGACATGAAATGAAATGTGGAGGATTTTATCTTTGATAAGATGATTGACAGCTCAGTTTACGTGAGAGGATGTGACAGAGCAACCGTTAAAGACACAATATTAAGACATGACAGTATGTCCCGAAGCTTCTGCTACGCACTCAACAGTATCTACTGTTTCTTCACAAAAAGAGAACATACTTTTAGGGTGTAGTATAAGCAGGCGAATTGACTATATTCATCATCTGACTGTATGCACCGAGCCGTGACGTCTGTACCATGAAGGATTGTACAGAGAATACATGTACCGTTACACCCCTAAAAGCTACTGATGTCATATCCTCCTAAAGGCACTCAAACACAGCTTCTTAGGTTGATGTTAGTGTGTAAACGTCTGCAGTAACACTTTCAGATGGAGGAGCGTTTACTGCTGATCACAGAGCCGTACGTCAATGACAAGCTGCGTATAAAAAACAAACGCAGCCTTTGCGATTTCATAATCGTGATAAGCCAAATCGGTTTAAGTGTGTTAATTGCGATTAATCGTGCAGGTCTAGGACCAATACATGAACCATTCCAGCCCTAAAAGCTCCTGGGGCCGCTACTATTAGACACCTTAACCCAGGCTAACTCAGGTCTAAGACTCTGTTACCTTGGCAACCAGCAGTAACAATCAGTTACATTACAAACAGCCAAAAGAAAAGGGAAAATGGCTCATAATTTTTGGTTTGCTGACGACGTTATGGAGAGAGCTATGAGAAGGGAAAGCGTTTTTAGGAATCGCAGTAATACTAGAAATATATAATAATGAGGACTTTTCTTTTCTGTACGTCTTTAACGCTCCGCTCAACGGTCGGATTAACGCTGTTAACTGTCGAAACAATCGTTTCCCAAATTAAACATTTCTTCTTGTTACTACATTCTCCGCTAAATTTCCCAAGTAAAATGTCCTTGTAACTGTTAAACTCCTCCAACAAACACATTTTCCGCTGGGGTAAACTGCACTGAGCGGTTGAATGCGCTTACTCCATCCGCCATGTTTTTTGTTTCGAAAAGTGTCTTATTTTACCCAGAATGCATTGCAGTGTAGTCCTACTTAAGATAGTCAGAGTGTTAAGTGCTTTGTACAACGGTCTGATTTAGATGTCTATCTGAAAGTCTGACTATCTACTATATCTAAGCCACAGTCAAAGTCTATCTTTGTGAAACCGGCCCCTAATGACTCTTTATGATCAGAGAACAAGGTAGCATTTAACGAATTCACATGCCTTACTGAGAGTTTAAACATACAGCATTCTACAACTATCCACATTTTTATTTGTAAATCATAATATTATGAGAAAGAGGCGAGGAGAGAGCTTACACCCCTCACATCTGCTGAAAGTAAAGCCGTATATCCAGTTTCATGGTCATAATTCAGTGTCTATCTGAAGTCTGACTATCTACTATATCTAAGCCATAGTCAAAGTCTATCTTTGTGAAACCGGCCCCTGATCTCATATCCTCCCAGAGGCACTCAAACACAGCTTCTCAGTCTGATGTCAGTGTGTAAGTGTGTGTGTGGTTCCTCCATCAGGCCAGTGCCGCAGCGGGACAGGCGGATCTCATCCGTCAGCAAGCGGAGCTGGAGAAGAAAGCAGCGGAGCTGGAGCGTAAAGAACAGGAGCTTCGGGATCGAGGCACTGCACGAGGTGAGACACTACAATTCAATTCACGTTTATTTCTATAGCGCTTTTCACAATACACATCATTTCAAAGCAGCTTCACAAAAAGTGCATGAGTCCATATTACAATTTACAGTGATCTGTTATCAGAAGTAACTATCTAAGTTATGTATTTCAGAAATGTACACTACCGTTAGAAAGTTTGGGGTCAATATGATTTTCTTTTCTTTTTTTTTAAAGAGATTAATACTTTTCTTCAGAAAGGACGCATTATATTGATCAAACGTGACAGTAAAGACATTTATAATAATGCAAAATATATATATTTTTTATCTAGATGCTTTTCTCTTGAACTTTCAAAGAATCCTGAAAAAAATGAATCACGGTTTGCACAAAAATATGAAGCAGCACAACTGTGATAATAATCATAAATGTTTCTTGAGCATCAAATCATCATATTAGAGTGATTTCTGAAGGATCATGTGACACTGAAGACTGGAGTAATGATGCTGAAAATACAGTTTTGATCACAGGAATAAATTACACTTGACTATTATTCACATAGAAAACAGCTGTTTTACATTGAAATAATATTTCACAATATTACTGGGTTTGTTTTGTATTTTTAATCAAATAAATGCAGCCTTGGTGAGCAGAAGAGACTTCTTTTAAAAACATTAAAAATCTTACCGACCCCAAACTTTTGAACGGTAGTGTACATAAACAAAATCACAGTAAGCTAAAAATGTATTAATTTAAACAATATAATAATTTAATGCAGAGACAATGAGCTCATTGAAGTAATGAATACCACAGCACTGATGTCACTCTGTAGATGTTCTTCTGAGGTCATCTAAACTCTTGACATGAACGAATGTTTGCTTGCAGGGAAAGAAAACAACTGGCCACCTTTGCCCGGGTTTCTCCCCATAAAACCTTGCTTTTATCAGGATTTTAGTGAAGAAATCCCTGTGGATTATCAACGGGTTTGCAAGATGATGTACTACCTCTGGATGTGTAAGTGAACACAGACGTGTTGGAATACAGTTGCCATCAAAATTATTCAAGCCCCATTGCAAATCAGGTTTATTGCCAAAATGTACAGACTTTCAGGTGTTTGCAGTGAACAAATCAAACAAAAATAATCAAAAATAGCTCAACACAAAAAATGTTTCAAGTGGTTTCCCCAAATTCAACTTAAAATGCAACTTTTAATGACTTCTGCTCTCTCAAAATTCCTCAACGCCTTCATGGCAAGCATCTTTAGTACTTAGTAAAACACCCTTCTGCTGTTATGAGCTGCCTCAAATGAGCTGTATAACCAGACAGCAGTTTCTGAGGAATCTGACCCGTTCCTCATGAGCAACTCCAGTTCAGTAATATTCTTGAGTTTGTGTGTTGCAACGTCCTTCTTCAAATCTCACCAGAGATTTCCTATGGGGTTCAAGTCAGGTGACTTGGATGCCCAGTGTTGTGCCTGAACACGTTCATTGATCAATAGCCTGTTTTTATGAAATACATAATAAAAAAATTGTAAAATAAAGGGCCAATTTATCAAAATTATGGATGGTTCATGAACTCATACATATTTTGGTCGAACGTGAACTGAACGTACTGTATTACTGCCTGATGAACGTTACTGTGAACTCGTTCATTCTGAACGCCAGCTCTCTCATACCCCTTTTCCACCAAAAAAGAACTGGTTCGGAACTGGTGCTGGTTCAAAGTTAGTTCGGAGTTGGTTCAACTTGCGAACCTTCTCAGAACCGGTTTGTTTTCCCACTGACTAGAGCGCCCAGCGAACGACGTCGTTACGTCACTGTGTACGTCGCCATACAGAAACGCTAGCAAGTACATTATTTTGGGATTATCTCTAACTTGTGTACCATGAAGGCTTTAAAAACAATTGAAATAAGTAAGTCTTTTAATCTTTTCCTTTGATATGTAATCATTTCTGATTAGTTATGTACCTCTGTCTTGTGTCTTTTTTTCTTTCCGTTTATTTGTTCTATATTTTGACTGTTTTCTTCTTTGCTTACATAATGTTTTCAATAAAAAAATAAAATTTAAAAAAAGCTAGAAACGCTTGCGCCAACTTCAAGCATAATAATTACAATGGTGGACTACATCGTGTTTCTGCAAATGTTTCTCCTGGTTTTGCGGTCATAAAATATGTTTAGGACACATCTAAACCCGCCTCCAGCCCCGCCGTAAGCATGACACGGTGGTAAAAGAACGGTTCTCTGGTTCTAGTCCAGCAAAGAGTTGGTGCCGCTTTGGAACCAGTTTTCCTGGCCGAGAACCGGTTCTTTGGCTGTCGAAACACAAAGAACCGGTTCGCGAGTAGGCACCGGCTCTCAAAATGCTTTGGTGGAAAAGGGGTATCAGTATAACTTCGTTCAATAGAGTGCCAGTTTTCTATAGAGCCTTCCAGCCGAAAACCTGGATAAAACACACCGTAAACAGGCCTTAATATGTAGTGGAAAAACACCCAATCTGGCAACACCAGCACCAGTGTCGCACCGCCGCATGCGCCATCAACACAAAAAGCAGCAAGAGGCGTCGTATGATCATTTAAACCGGTTTTATGACAAGGTCGAACTTTGCCCGTCGATAAAATAATTGCTGTCTGTGGTTCTATTTGGGCTTTGACAATAATTTTGAAAAATAATAGCTCGCAGCAACATATGGAAAAAAAGAACTATGAACTAGATAAAAATTTTAAAGTATGAACTGAGCTAGTTCATTTTAAAATTTGTGAACTGAACTTTGAACTAGTTCATGTAGAAAGTGAACTTTCCCAACATTTGTGATGTCACTGTAGGATCCTCCAGGACTTCTTCTGCAACTACGCCTTGGTGGGATGTTGGAAGGTCCAATAACGCCCAAGCTTCAGCTTGCTCATTGAGTGCATGACGTTTTTTCCTAAGATTTCCTGATACTTTGATGAATCCACACACTGCAGGTTTCCAGTGCCAGAGGATACAAAGCAGCCGCAGAGCATCATCATGCTGAACTGTAGAGTCTTTTCAGCTTATGATTCATTCTTTCTCCAGACATACCGCTGATCCATAGGGCCAAAAAGTTCCAGTTTTGTTTCATCGCTCCACAGATCAGAATCCCTAAACTTCTGTGGCTTATTTATGATTTTGAGCAAATTGGAGCCGACTTTTTTTGTATTTTTGGGTCAGTAGTGGTGTACGACTTGTAGTTCTGGTTCTCAGTGCCTGTTGCCTCCAAGTCTTGCTGTAGGTCTTTTGCAGTCACTCGAGGGTTTTTCTGAACCTGCCTTCTCAGAAATCTGGTTGCAGCCATTGATATCTTCCTTTTTCTGGCCTGTCCAGGTAGTGTAACCACTGTTACTTTAACACTGTAAGTAAATGTAGAAAAAAAATGATTTTTTTTTTTCCCACCTGTCAGATGTTGTTGTAGGAGGCCTCTGGTGCAAATAATGAAGGATTTTTTTTTTTTAATTATGTTTTAGTAAGTTTTTAAAGAAATGTTGTAATATTGCAACGTTGGGCCTACACTGTATTTGGGAGCAGAATTTCAGCATTTGCACTCAGACTGTCAGAACAAATATACAGAACAACTAAGGGCTCATTTGAAGTGTGAACTTCAAACTATGCTTCCAACTGTGTTTGCTTCTCAATATCCCTCCTCGTTTCCTCGCTCCTCCATCCTATGACCCGGAAACCGATCGAGCTCAGCCATCTTGAAGGACATCTCAATTCTCTAATAGCACCGCGAGGATCGAGGCGTGAGGAGCTTCCTGAGGAGTCGTGAGCGAGGATACATGGGCGTATCCTATGCAGAAGTGTTTTATCGACTAAACGTGACGCACGTATAAATTCTCCTCCCCCTTCACATCGGTCACAATCATTTTAATTAATACTTCAGCTTTGTAGTTTAAATAAACCACACATCTCACATGTTTCAACAGGGTATCTTGCTTTTTATTATTTATTATGAATTTCTTAAATAACCGAACTTCAGCAACATATGTGCAGATCTTTTGAGCGCTGCTGATGAATCTGTGAATTGACACTCGAGTGATCAATGTATAAATAAGCTTTCCTTCGATTCCTCCGTCCTCATTTCCTTTCCTTGCATCCTACAGGGGTGGAGCTGAGACGCGAGGATGCAAAAATCAGAATTGAGAAGTACCATCTGTCTCTAGGAACATTTAGTGCCTTCGCTATCTTTTTGTATCCTGTTCCTTGTTTGTGAAGGGCGACGATATCTTCTCTCAACTTTTTGGACTAGTCTTTTGACTTGTAGTCAAACGTGACACTCAACAAGCCTAGCCAGTTCAGATATTTTGTGTGTTTTAGCTCAAGCACACCTGGTGGAACTAATGAAGCCCTTGATAAGTATGTAGGCCTGAGACGACACCGTTTTTGCAGATTTGTGCTGTTGTGAGGGATTCTATTCAGGGGGTGAATACTTTTCAAACTGCATTAAAGGTTGCATTTTCAGTTATATTTGGGGAAACTACTTGAAACATTTATTGTGTTGAGCTATTTCACTTTTTTTTTTTTTTTTTTATTGCAAACAGCTGAAAGTTTGTAAATTTTGCCAAAAAACCTGATTTGCAATGGGGGTTGAATAATTGGTTACAGTTAAAATTACAAATGTACATACTTTCTTGCTATAATCATACTGCAGTATTTTGTATTTTTTTGTATTTTGTGTAAAAATAAAAATGTTTTAGCAAAAGATGTCTGTACTGTGCCTACTATACATACTACATGCTGAAAAATAGTTAGAGAAGTACGGTTGTGTGCTAGTAGCAATGCTTGTTAGCAAACATTTGAGGTAATGTTCATGCTATGTGTAAGCCTGGATGATAATAATCCACATGTTGTTGTTCCACAGATCACAGTGTGACGCTGTTCCTGAACCTGCTGGCCTGTCTGGTGTATTTCTCTGTAGACACGACACGAGGAGTTGATTTCGGACTCGCAATCCTCTGGTTTATTTTGTTCACTCCCGTCGCGTTCGTCTGCTGGTACCGACCCGTATACAAGGCCTTTAAGTGAGTTCAATGTTCATATGTTGCATTGTGACATTACTATTTTGGTAACACTTAACAATAAGGTTCATTAGTTAACTACATTAGTTAACGTAGTTACAATACTTCTTCAGCATGTATTAATCTTAGTTAATATTAATCACAACATTTACTAATACGTTATTAAAATCAAAGGTTGTATTAGTTAACATTAGTTAATGCACTGTGAACTAACATGACCAGCTGTATTTTTATTAACTAACATTAACACAGATTAATAAATACTGTAACAAATGTACTGCTCATTGTTAGTTCATGTTAGTTAATACATTGACTAATGTTAACTAATGAACCTTATTTTAAAGTGTTACCATTATTTTTAGCCTTACCCTCCCTTAAAGTTTAAATATAAAGTGGTACAACAAATACCACCATGAACTATCATTATCTATTTTACATTACAATAAAGAGAGTGACATTTTTAAAGTCATAACAGTTTGTGAGGGAAAGTCGAACGATGAACGGGGTAAAAACATTGCACTAATAAAACTATAGTTCATCCAGTACATTAGGACAAGTTTTTTTTAAATATAATGTCTAAATATGCACTGATTTGCTTAGATTTCCAGAACAGAAATCTGAACATTGAACAAAGCTGATTCAAAATTCTTGTTTCATTTGATCTTGTTAACATTTTTAATGAGGAAGTGTTGGATTTCTCTGTTTATCACTTTGTTTATAAATACGGTCTATAGCCATAAAAAATCACCATGTTTTTAGGAATGAAATGTTAAATCTGGCCCGTGATGTATGAACAAACCTCTCTGTAAAAGCCTTCAGAATATAGATAGGAATAAAGCTGTAAAGTTGGTGTCTGTAAAGCTACTAAAGTGCAGATTTCTGAAGAAAAAATAATAATTTTGAGAAAACAGCCTTTAAAGATGCACACAGTGAAATTAAACACTTAAATGTGTCGGATGCTTTCTTTCTACTACTTTGAAAGATTACAATTTATGGAAGCACAATAGCCCAAAATATCAGTGCAAAAACAAAATGTGTATACTTATTTACAGTGTATATATATATATATATATATAGTATATGTATAAATATGTGTATACTGTATGTATAAATGTGTATGTGTGTATATATATATATACGTGTATATATATATACGTGTATATATATATATACGTATATATGTGTATGGGTATATGTATGTATGTATGTGTGTGTGTGTATATATATATATATATATATATATATACACACACACATAACCCATACACATATATACGTATATATATATATATATACTTATATATATATATACGTATATATATATATATATAAGTGGCATGGGAAAAGCAGGTTGTACCTAGAGCATGGCGCCGGGCAGGTGGAGTCTTTATACCTAAAGAAAAAGATGCTACAAGCATCAGCCAGTTTTGTCCTATTTCACTATTAAACCTCGAAGGTAAGATTTTCTTCAGCATTATTGCTCAGAGATTGACAACCTACCTATTAAAGAATGACTTCATTGACACTTCAGTTCAAAAAGCGGGCATTCCAGGGTTCTCAGGATGCTTAGAACACATCAATGTTATCGGGCAACGAATTCAATCAGCTAAAAAGGAGAGGAAGGAGCTCCATGGAATAATGGCAGGATGCACCATTTCTCCTCTGGCTTTACCATGGCAATGGAAGTAATCATTAGGGCATCAAAAATGGGTAGTATGAGGAGAACGCTTGGCTTCTGGGATGCGACTACCACCAATCAGAGCATACATGGATGACATGACAACCATGACTACAACAGTAGCCTGCACTAATCGGTTATTGGGTAAGTTAACCCATAACATTGAATGGGCACGAATGCAATTTAAGCCCTCTAAATCAAGGAGCATCTCGATAATTAAATGCAAGGCAGTAGATAAAACATTCTTCATTAATGGTGAGGCAATACCAACAGTTTCTGAGATGCCAGTGAAGAGTCTTGGGAGATGGTACGATGGGGATCTAAAGGACACAGTTCGAGTGGGAGAAGTTAGACGACAAGCAGTGGAAGGGTTGAAGAGCTTAAACAGCTGCGCTCTACCAGGGAAACTAAAACTCTGGTGCTTTCAGTTTGGTCTACTGCCGAGGTTGCTGTGGCCACTGACTGTGTATGAGGTTCCTTTGACAGCAGTGGATAAGCTGGAAGCGTTAATAAGTTCATAAATCAGGAAATGGTTGGGAGTTCCACGCTGCCTCAGCAGAGTGGGACTTTATAGTAAAGGAATATTGCAGCTGCCAGTCTCTGCCTAAACCGAGGAGTTTAAGTGTTCCAAGGTCAGACTGGAAATGACCTTAGTAGAGTCACGCTACAAATGTGTAAGGGAGGCAGCACCTGTGTTAAAAACTGGTAGAAAGTGGTCAGCAAAGAAATCTGTGGAAGATGCAAAGGCTGCCCTTCAAATTGGGGATATCGTGGGACAGGTACAGCATGGAAGAGGGGGTTTTGGGCTCAGTTTAGCCCCTCCTAAATGGCACAAGACAGCCCCAGCTCAAAGGAGGAAGCTGGTAGTCAACGAGGTGTGAAAGCAGGAGGAGAGGATGAGATGTATAAAGGCTATTTCCCAGGCCAAGCAGAGAGAGTGGATGAGATGGGAGAGTGTGGAACAACGCAAAATGGGCTGGCAAGACCTTTGGTCAATGGAAGAGAGTAGGATCAGTTTCCTTATCAGGTCAATATATGATGTTCTCCCTTTACCACATAACATAAACCTCTGGGTAGGAGAGGATCCCTCTTGTCCTTTGTGTTCATCACCTGCCACATTAAGGCACATTTTGACTGGATGTAAGGTGGCTCTTAGCCAAGGTCGGTTTACTTGGCGCCATGACCAAGTACTCCGATGTTTGGCTTCAGCATTGGAAGACAAGCGTAACATGACCAATAAGTTGCCACCTGTTCTAGCAAAACATTACACGCAGAAGACAATATTCCTCCGCCCAGGCGAGCAACCACCAAGAAAAGGTGTTAAAACCAATTCTCGCTCAGGACAACTGGAAGCTGCTAGGGACTGGAAGATGCTGGCTGATCTTGATCAACGGCTTATTTTTCCACCTGAGATTGCCACCACTAACCTCCGACCAGATATTGTTTTGTGGTCTGGATCAGCACGCATTATTCAACTGATAGAGTTAACAGTGCCATGGGAGGATGCTGTAGATGAGGCATATGAGAGGAAGAAACTGCGGTATGCTCATCTGGCCACTGAAGCAGAACAGCGAGGATGGAGAGTCCGGGTTTATCCAGTGGAAGTGGGTTGTCGAGGATTTGTGGCACACTCTACAACACGCTTCCTCAGAGACGTCGGATTCAGTGGGCAAGAGTTGCGTCGCACAGTAAAGAACTTATCTGAAGCAGCAGAAAGGAGCAGCAACTGGCTACGGTTGAGACGGAAAGATTCTGGCTGGCAGTGTACAGGCCGCCATGCTACAGTTTCGAAGATTACTTGAAAAACTCAAAGAGTCTGTTGGTTTAGTTGTATAGTTTGCATAGTAGTTACGGTTATTACGTCCTGTGTATTTTGCGTGAATGAGGATTGGTGTTTGGACAGATATTGTGTTTTGCGGTAGTATGCCATACGGAACCGTTGCCACTGACCTGCTTTAACATCCGCAGTGGGGCTCGACAGCCTTAGTCAAACGGGTTGGCGCATATGGTCGGGTTGCGGAGATTGTGAAAGATTATGGGAAGGTCACATGTGAACAACGAGGAAGGAGCAACCTCAGCAGCAGGAGGGATGTAGAGGTCAGTAAGCTAGGCTGAGTTGAGTGGGGGACGGAGGGGAGGGACTCTTGGATGCCAGAGTCACTGTCAAGCCCTCTTGAGGTGTCGTGGGATAGTCGATGAAACACTGAGGACGGTAGGTGCCCACTTGAAGACCCTAGAGATGTCCCCTACTCAGCTCAATCCAGACGGTTGTCAATCCAGACGGTTGTCATGCTGATACATTTGGGAGACCGCACTGTGGTTGCAGCCGTTGTGTGTGCTGTTGCAAAAAATACCCTGCAGTCATTAACACCAGACAGAAGGAGATTCACATCACCATATGGAAAGAGGCGTAAATGGATGGAGAAACATAGATTACTGTAAAGCTACGTCTTAGATGGTGCTTATCTTGGCGAAAGTCGAGTACAAATCAGCATGACGTTTTTAACATCTACTCTCATGTAATGAAATCATTATATATATTATATATACACCCACACTGAATGTACTGTATAATATTAGTCATAAAAAAAAAAAAGTAGTATCATCATCTCACCTGTAACTTTTCTTTTGTTTTGCATTGCAGATCCGACAGCTCCTTCAGTTTCTTCTTTTTCTTCTTCATTTTCTCATTCCAAGTAATCGTGTACATCATCCAGAGCGTGGGGATCCCAGGCTGGGGGAACAGGTGAGTCTCTCCGGCTCTGGACGGCTCTGATTTAAGAGTGTGATTAGAATCTTTACGTGTTCTTCCTCTCGGCATGTTTCTTAGACAGATCGCCTCTTCATAATCTGTCGGTGTGTTGGTTTTCCGGGGCTCTCTCTCTCTCTGTGAGTGTGAGACTGTTTTCTACTGAATCATCCTGTACTCTTCTCAGCAATGTGCATTTTTCATTTACAGTTTCATACTGTTTACTAGGGGTGCATCAATATGTATTGTGTATAGTTCACCCAAAATGGAAATTTCGGTTTTAGTATCAGAACTTCATTAAACTGCTATATATAATGTTGAATAATGCAATGGGGGAATATTTGTGGGTCCTGAATGTCAAATGTCATGTTACCAGTAAAAAGTGGCCGACATTATTTTAAATAGATCTACTCAGTGAAAGAGTGCAAGCATATTCATCTAAAATAATTAAATATTTCCAGCTTCAGAATCATGAATATTGTTATTCTGGTGTCTCTATTGTCCTGTGCTTTGGGTTTCCAGCACCGAGTCTAAGCCTATTCATTTACACACACAATGTAACACCACATTTAGCATTTTAATCAACAGTTCATTGTTTGTTAACCTTTTATCATATCTCTGAGTATCGCAATAATATCGCATCGTGAGTTCAGTATCGTGATATGTATCGCATCGTGACATGAGGATATCGTAACATTCACACTTGCTTTTTAGGCTCTTGCTGAGGCAACCATTGCTATTAATATCCTACAAATCTCTAACCATCATTTAAAATTAATGATAGCTGAAATGTGTGCTTGCTGAGGAGAGGTGTGGGATTACTTCCTAAACCAAAAAGTTGATCATATTGTATGTTTGGTGGATTTTGTAAGCATGTCAAGTCACCTTTATTTATATAGTGCTTTTACAATAAATATTGTTTCAAAGCAGCTTTACAGAGATAACAGGAGAATAATGCGACAAAGTTTGTTTCTAGAAGACAATAGCATCAAAGTCCATGGTTCATTTTTGGTGTAAAAAAGTTATTCATTTAGCTAATATATATATATATATATATATATATATATATATATATATATATATATATATATATATATATATATATACTGGATTATATCCAGATTCTCATATAATGGTGTCAATGCAGACAGATCAATAATATTGTAGAATATTAAATGAAGTGAATATTGTCTGATATGTGCTGATATATGTGTGTCAGTGGCTGGATCACGGCGATCACTATGATCAACAGTAATACGGCTGTGTCAGTCTTCATGATGCTGGTCGCTGGATTCTTCTCTGTCAACGCCGCGCTGGCCGTCGTCCTACTCAAAATGGTAAGTTGGACAGTGTTATTTATGGTTTTATTATGGCATTATTAATATTTTGAATTAGCTTGTATTTTTATGTATAGTTTAATGTTAATTTTAGTTTAATTTCCAGGAGTTTTGTTATGTGCTTTTGTCATTTTATTAGTACTTTTTTTTTTTTGGTTACACTTTATTTTAAGGTGTCATTGTTAGAGTAATTATTATATTTTTAAGCACTGAGTAATATTGAGCGACTACATGTACTTACTATAGGGTTATGGTAGGATTAGGGTTTGGTTGAGGGTTAGTTGCATGTAATTGTGCATAATTTACTGTTATTACTATGGTACTGTAAGTATATGTAACATATGTAACAAGGACACTGTAAAATCCTATTAAATTTTACTATTTAGGTCTCTCTTTTTTAAGCTTTTTTTAGGGTTTTTATTTATTTCTAGTTCATAATTTTAGTGCTTCAACTTAAACTTATTTCAGTTTATTGTCAAGACAACTTTTTCAAGTTTTTCAACAGTAACAAGCGATAGAAGCATTGCTTACGCTCATGTAAAATAACACGATCATTAAACATTAAACTGCATATTAATCAAAACTGCCCAACATTACAAAGTGTACATCTTATTTAAATTTTTATTATGGTTTTATTAAGATTTTTATGTTTAGTTTGTTAATGTTAAATTTAGTTTAATTTTTAGTAATTTTGTTAAGTGCTTTTGACATATTATTAGTATTTTTACGTTTTATTAGGTCTAATGTTTTAAAGCTTTAGTTAGGGGTTTTATTTATTTCCAGTTAACAATTTAAGTGCTTAAACTTATTTCAGGTTATTGCCAAGACAACTTTTCAAGTTTTTCAACTATGTATATTTTATGTTTTCTTTACCTTATGTTGTTTAGAGTTTTTTTTTTTTTTTTAATGTTGCTGTTACACATCCTCTGAAAGAGAACAGAATCTTCGGATTAAAAGACGAGTGAAGAAGAAGCAGAAACAAGCGATAGAAGCATTGCTTACGCTCATGTAAAATAACACAATCATCAAACTGCATATCAGAACTGGCTAACGTTACCGTATGAAATGTCGAACACACGAAGAGGAAACATCTGTGATGCTGATGGACTCGATTCTTCTCCATCTGTGCTTTATCGTTCTGCATCCGGTGCTCTGGTTCACTCTTTTGCTGTGTGTTTTCAGGTTCACTCCATGTACAGGCACACAGGCGCGAGCTTCCAGAAGGCCCAGGACGAGTTTTCTCAAGGTGTCGTCACTAACCGAAGCTTCCAGTCGGCTGCCACTACAGCCGCCACTTCAGCCTTTCAGTAACAAGAAGATCTGCACCAAACTGTGTTCCAGGCTTCTCAAAGCTGCAATACGTTCATTTGAATACTGAAAATACGTTTAGGTGAAAGTTTCCTGGCTGTCGATCGGTGAGACTTCAGGATCTTTCCTCCTGTACTCCTCGTGTAATGAAGGCAAACTTTATGCTAAAGTTACATTAAAACGGCACTATTTAATTCAATTTTATGTGATACAACATCGTTACAATAGTTAATCCATGTTTCCAAATGACACTTTCTAGTTATTGTCCCTGTATTTAGACATCTTTCATATTGTTGTATGTTGAATTATTCAACTCTTTGATTTAGTCCAGCTAAATGTATTGAATGTCAGCTGATAATCTCAGTAATGGTTTTACAATATTTGAACAAACAAGAAACATATTTATCTATAAGTTCTGCTTTTCTGTTTGTTACATTCTCAAACTGACGTGATGATTTTGCAGTGTTCTTAATTACGAACAAAATATGTATATATTTATAAATTAATTGATTTTATTTTACTGTGGTTCAATTTGGTGGACATCTGTTTCATGAGTTATTGTTGAATAAACTTGTTCAGATTATGTTGTTCATTGCTGTTTCTATATGTACAGTATATAATTTATTAAATTATAGGTTCTATTATAAAGTTAGGGTCTAAACTTATTTTGATAAACGTGATACAATCTAACTTTAATGTTACATAAGAAGTTTTTACATTGAGTACTTTTTGAATTCTCTGTTTAGAGTTATAATTTAGGTCGAAAGTTAAAACAAAGTATCCAACATCAGATTGATGTCAGCAATATTTAATCACAACATTTTAAAGTCACCGATCAGTAGAAGTGAACTTTCTGAAGAAGAAAATAAAGAGCTGAAACATCAACTGTCATGCAAATACATTTTGTTATGCGTTTTATTTTTATATAGTCGTAAAGGATTTTTGAATGAGTTCCAAATCAGGATCATGAATTCCTGAAGGAGAAGAATTTCTGTCTTATGTCAAGAAACATTTAGTTTATTTACCTATTCAGATGTATGTATATTACTACTAGACAAAGTTTGATTAAAAACATTTAGTAGTTTTAAAGCCTTGAAGTTGAAATATTTTAAAAGAATGTTGAAGGAATAAAGATTGATTGGAATTGATACAGTCTTAGTACTGTCATTTTGCTGAATTTTGTCAGTAAGTCTGATCAGAACGGACTGACAGAAGTTTGGTGGTTGTAGCTTTAAAGCTCTAAGGAGGAGTTAAAGTCAGAGATGTTTGTCATAATAGTAATATTAAAGGAATAGTGACAATTACTCACCCTCAAATTGTTCCAAACCTGTATGTTTCTTTCTTCTACTGAACAAAAAATATGATATTTTGAAGAATGTGGGTAACCAAACAGTTGATTTACCACCTTGGTTTTTTCATACTATGGATGTCAATGGGGAACAGAAACTGCATATTTTTCAAAATATCATCTTTTGTGTTCAGCAGAAGAAACAAATTGATACAGGTTAAGAACAACTTGAGGGCAGAATTTTCATTTTTTGGGGGGTGAACTATCCCTTTAATGAATAGGCTTAAATAAGTAAGTCGGTTACACTTCATTTTAATATTTCCCTGTTACAATGTAGGATAATTACATTTAAGTAATGAGTAATAATGAACTACATGTACTTACTAGGGTTATGGTAGGATAGGGTTTGGTTTAAGGTTAGTTGCATTATGTGTAATCTATAGTTATTACTTTAGTAAATACATACGTGTAACAAGGCCACAATAAAATAAAGTGTAACCAATTAATTTATTTTTAAAAAATTATGTTGGCTTTCTCATGCCAACATAAATATTAATCCTATAAATAGGACTCTTTTTTTAAATTAATTTATTTTATTAAGAGAATAGGCCTACAACAGAATACAGTATTCCAGCTTTAGTTTCGTTTCTCACGATCATATGATCAAGTTGTTGTCATTTGTGACGTCGTTCCAAAACAGCCAATCACATTTCTACGGTCTGAAAATATTGTCATAAAGCCAGCCAATCAGAGCATTCTTGGGGCAGCGTATTAGAAGTGTTGCTGCTCACAATGGTCACAAAGTAAGTTTAAAACTGTAACAAAATGCCTGAAAGCAAAATAATAAATGTGAAAGTGCGCGACGTGAGATTCCCGACTTCACTAGAACAACATGGATCGGATGCAATGGTTCGTTCACTTCTCTGGTGTTTATTAGGCTATATCAGTAATTTCATGCGTTTCACCAACAACAATGAATGCATTACAGTTGAATGTGATTGATTCGCAGCACACGGATCCAGATTACTCCGTGGCGTATGTTGTTCTTGAGACGGACACTGAACTGAAGGGTTACGGCTTGACTTTTACTGTGGGGAGAGGGACGGAAATCGGTGAGCTTCACAAATCTAGCAATTATACAAATACTGTATGTCATATGACCATGGCGTGCGAGGGGAATGTATTATTCAAATAACGATACGAGCCTGAAAAGTGTCATCAAGTAAAACTCCTTCATAATGTAATGAACGTGAATATTATGAATACAACAATTGTTCACCCAATTCAGGATTCTTAGTAAATATGAGCGAAACCAGAAGTACCAGCAGATATTAAACGCGTGACTGCCTCTACTAGAAAGCTTTAACTTGGCAGTGGTTGAACAGTCAATAATCCAAAGTACAGCTCAAAATCAGCACAAAAATGGTTCACTGACCAGATAATGAATATTTAGCATTGGCAAACACAACCCCCTTGATTAAACCTGATGAATTAAAGAGAAGAGTCCACTTCAAAAGCGACTTCAGAATCGTTTACAGGACAATGACACGTTTTTCATGTACCGATCGACAAGGTTGTCAAAACGATCCCCATTCACACAGAACCGCGAAAACGACTAAAACGCTGTATTCTGCTGCCAGGCCAGTAGATGGCGATGTCATTCTGTAAGGAATAGCTACGCAACTATAGATTGAATGCGTAATACGCATGCGCATATGTCACCGTTTTCACAAATTCTTGTTTTTGTAGTTTACAAGGAGAAGATAAAGGTATTGTTTTCAAAACCATGCATTTTGAAACACTGAAATTTTACATTTTCAGGGCCCCAAAATGCTGTTGTCATGTAAATAAATGGCCAAAACACATATAAAGTTTTCAGTTTTTAGTTGAAAACGGTGTGTGCAAACGGCCCCTAAAAGATCTAAACTAAAAACGTAAAACTTTTTATGCATTTTGGCCGTTAATTTACACAACAACAGCATTTTGTTCACTTTTAAAACGATACCGTTATCGTTTCCGTGTACAACTACAAAAATATGAATTTGTGAAAATTGTGACATCATGCGCACGCGTATTATCTTTTGTGTGTTTGTGTTTCTTTACAAAGTCACATTGCCATCTACTGGCCTGGCAGCAGAATATAGTGTTTTTTTGACATTTTCGCGGATCCGTGTTGTCGTCTGTACGTGAAAAACGCATAGGAAACTTTTCCATTTTCAGTACATCGTTGTAATGTAAGCGTACCCTTAGATATGCTATCTTGACACAGAAAGGTTGCACAAAGAATTAAATAAAGAAGTGCCAAAAATTGGTGAACACAATTCAGATAACAAAAATATTTTTTTTAATTATAAGAATTTTTTCCATCTAACAATTATTTTACCAAAGGTTAAATTTCGTTGAATATTTTGAATGATAGACTTGTTTTGCTAATATTTACCAAGCATACCAATATTAGTGCTCTAATAAAAATAATAATAACGTCTGCATTATATTTGCCCACGCTATCGGCCATTAAAAAATCATACTGGTTAGCAAGTGTTGGGGTTAACACATTACAAGTAAAGTTTTAGTTTTCTCAAGTAACGAGTAAATTTACATCAAATTATTGGAGTACTTTTACTTTCCCCTACAATGCTGTTCAGTTTATCAGTACCATACTTGTATTGGAATAAGTATTCCCAGCTAAAACTGTGACATTGTGATGATGTAACCAGACGGAACAACGTTGATTTTGTTGTGCTAGTGTTGCACACGGAGCTTCAGAAAAGGGTGTTTCATCATATTGGTAACCATAAAACAGCTGTTGTTTTGGCACTGTTGTAGTATTCCCATTAGGATCCCTCAGTTTCAAATTATGATAGAAAATCAGATTTTTTTTGGACTAGGTTATTCTAATCTAGATCAGTGTGTGTGTCCAGTCGTATGTGCAGTTAAAGCCTTATCTACGTTAGTGGTGGGAAAGACTTTGGAGGAGATAACTGGAGACTTCAGAGGCTTCTACAGACTCCTGAGCAGTGATGGTCAGATGAGATGGGTGAGTATCAGGTGCTTTCGTCCGTTCAAGACTTCTTCGTCTTCAGATGAATCAACAGATGATCTCACTGATAGATTGGACCAGAAAAAGGAGTAATTCAGCTGGCGACGGCAGCCATTCTGAACGCCGTCTGGGATTTATGGGCACGAGTGGAGGGAAAGGTGAGATACAAGACTGATTATTTTACATGCTGTCAATTTGAACATGTCGTAAAAATGCATGATTACAGAATATCATTAATAGTTAGAATTAATATGTTTTTCAGCCCTTGTGGAAGCTGCTTGTTGACATGGTGAGTCCTTGCTTGATTTTTAGGTGCTTAAATTATTGCAATTAAGATGCAAAACAAAGGAATATTACTTAAAGTATGCAATAAAGAACCATTTTTCCATATTGTTACATCTTTCCGAGTTAATCCGGTTATTGCGCAAAAAGACCTGATTTTTGTTTATTAGATTGTAGTTCTGACATTTCAATGAAAGATTATGGGTAAAAAAAATATATATATATGGATGAATTGTTCACAAGAAGACCAGTAACATGCATTAGAAAAAAGAAATAGGGCCAAATTAGATTTTTATGCTGACTTTAAAATAGGTCACCGTAAAAAAAAAACTTTTGTTGATGTGATTTTTAAGCGTGTTGAACATTCAGCATTATGTTTGCTGAATGCGTATGTTTATGAATCCTCTGCCTAGGATCCTGTGAAGTTGATCAGCTGTATTGATTTCAGATATATCACTGATGCGCTGACAGAGCGGGAAGCTTTAGGTGAGGTCATTCAATCAGATATTCTTCATATAATGAATTACTTCTTATACTCCATAATAATACTCATTTTCTCTTTCTTTTAGATATTTTGGTAAAAGCCAAAACGGGAAAGAAAACTAGAGGTGAAATCAGTTCATTAAGGCTATAAACTGTTGCACATATTCATTATATTTATTTGTTTATCATATTATAATTTTTCATAAAGTGCCATTTGATCAGAGAAACACATACATGCTCTACCAAATCTTCAAAAGTTTGGGGTCAGTAAGAGTTTTGATTTTGTTGGAAGAAATTTCTCTAATTTTTATTCAGCAAGGATGCATTAAATTGATCAAATGTGACTATAAAGAGTTATACATTGTTAAAAATATATATTTTTGCACTTGCACTTTTGCACTTTCTATTCATCAAAGAATCCCGAAAACACCATTAAGCAAATATAAGCAGCTGTTTTCATCATTTATGATAATCAGAAATGTTTCTTGATCATTAAATCAGAATGAATTCTGAAGTATCATGTGACTCTGAAGACTGGAGTAATGATGATGAAAATTCAGCTTTGATCACAGGAATAAATTACACTTTACTATATAGAATATGTTTTAGCTATTTAGCTATTTTACATCGTAATAATATTTCACAATATTATTGTTTTTACTGTATTTTTGATCAAATAAATGCAGCCTTGGTGAGCATTAGATACTTCTTTCAAAAAAATAAAAAATCGTTCCAACCACAAACTTTTGAAAGGTTGTGTATGTTAAGAATTAAGATAGTGTTCTTAGGACCATTTAAACTTTTTTATTTATTTATTTATTTATTAGAAAACAACAAAACACAAAAACTGCTTAACAACATGACAGAGTGAGAGTGTAAAAAAATAGAGTTCATTCTGCGATACTTTTGATAATCCAGCAATGTACTTTGTGATGGGAACTAATGACTTAAAAAAAAATAGGTGTTTGTCCAAAACCCAAATTGGGATATATGCACACTATTTTTCTAAATAAACTGTCGGGACAGGAGCTGTAATTTCAGTGCGCAATAAACTTTGGACTTTAACGTCGGTGTGAAACGGAAGATGCGATAGTCTTTTCGTCCCTATTGTGATGTATATCCAAGTCAAATGGCTTCTCGAACAAGGACAGATCTAGGGCGGGGCTTGATTTTGTCCAGGGGACTTGATTGGATGGTTGTGGTTTGCTATTATTATCATTACTTTGAGTTTTCCGCGTACAGACGACACCATTGTCAAAACGATCCCCTTTCACACGGATCCGCGAAAACGATTAAAAACGCTGTTTTCTGCTGCCAGGCCAGTAGATGGCGATGAAACACTATAGACTGAACACGTAATACAGATGCGCATGACGTCATCGTCTTAACAGATTCGTGTTTTTGTTGTTTTCATTGAGACCGTTTTCAAAACTTGCACTTTGAAACCCGTTTTCAAAAGTTTGCATTTTAAGGAACCCAAAACGCCGTTGTCGTGTAAACGAACAGCCAAAACGCAAAAGTTTTACATTTTTAGTTGAAAACAGTGTCGTGTAAACAGCTGCTAAGAGGCACAGAAATTTAAAAAAAATGATGTGCACGGATAAATCATTTATAATAAACACTGCAATATTCCATTAAAAAATAAGAACTGTCAATCTTGATTTCATGGTGACTTTAAACCCCTGCAGAGGAGCAGATGTTAAGGGAAGGTTATCCTGCCTACACCACCTCATGTGCCTGGCTGGGTTACACTGACCAACAGCTTACCCAGGTATGCCTGTTCTTTGGCTGTTTCTGTTATATTCGTATTCTGACCTTAACAAATATAATTTGCTTTGAATAGCTCTGCCTTGAAGCTCTTGCCCAAGGATGGACTAAATTTAAAGTGAAGGTTGGGGCCGATTTGCAGGATGACATCCGTAGATGCAGCCTTATCCGAAAGCTGATTGGACCAGAAAACACCCTGGTGATTCTCAGTCAAATGTGTTTACATTGCAAAACAGTAGATAGATATTGCAACCTGATCAGATTTAGCTTAAAGGGATAGTTCACCCAAAAATGAAAATTAGTCTATGATTTACTGTCCCTCAAGCCATCCTATGTGTGTATGATATTCTTCTATCAGACCAATACAATCAGATTATATAAAAAATGTCCTGGCTCTTCCAAGCTTTATAACGGCAGTGAATGGCGTTTCTGTTTTGAAGTCTATAAAACAGCATCTATCCATCATAAAAGAGCATCTATCCATCATAAAAGAGCATCTATCCATCATAAAAGTGCATTTATCCATCATAAAAGAGCATCTATCCATCATAAAAGTGCATCTATCCATCATAAAACAGCATCTATCCATCATAAAAGAGCATCTATCCATCATAAAAGAGCATCTATCCATCATAAAAGAGCATCTATCCATCATAAAAGTGCATCTATCCATCATAAAAGTGCATCTATCCATCATAAAAGTGCATCTATCCATCATAAAAGAGCATCTATCCATCATAAAAGAGCATCTATCCATCATAAAAGAGCATCTAGTCATCATAAAAGAGCATCTATCCATCATAAAAGTGCATCTATCCATCATAAAAGTGCATCTATTCATCATAAAAGTGCATCTATCCATCATAAAAGAGCATCTAGTCATCATAAAAGAGCATCTATCCATCATAAAAGTGCATCTATCCATCATAAAAGTGCATCTATTCATCATAAAAGTGCATCTATCCATCATAAAAGAGCATCTATCTATCATAAAAGAGCATCTATCCATCATAAAAGTGCATCTATCCATCATAAAAGTGCATCTATCCATCATAAAAGAGCATCTATCCATCATAAAAGTGCATCTATCCATCATAAAAGAGCATCTATCCATCATAAAAGTGCATCTATCCATCATAAAAGTGCATCTATCCATCATAAAAGAGCATCTATCTATCATAAAAGAGCATCTATCCATCATAAAAGTGCATCTATCCATCATAAAAGTGCATCTATCCATCATAAAAGTGCATCTATCCATCATAAAAGAGCGTCTATTCATCATAAAAGAGCATCTAGTCATCATAAAAGAGCATCTATCCATCATAAAAGAGCATCTATCCATCATAAAAGAGCATCTATCCATCATAAAAGAGCGTCTATTCATCATAAAAGTGCATCTATCCATCATAAAAGAGCATCTATCCATCATAAAAGAGCATCTATCCATCATAAAAGAGCATCTATCCATCATAAAAGAGCATCTATCCATCATAAAAGTGCATCTATCCATCATAAAAGAGCATCTATCCATCATAAAAGAGCATCTAGTCATCATAAAAGAGCATCTATCCATCATAAAAGAGTATCTATTCATCATAAAAGTGCATCTATCCATCATAAAAGAGCATCTATCTATCATAAAAGAGCATCTATCCATCATAAAAGTGCATCTATCCATCATAAAAGTGCATCTATCCATCATAAAAGTGCATCTATCCATCATAAAAGAGCGTCTATTCATCATAAAAGAGCATCTAGTCATCATAAAAGAGCATCTATCCATCATAAAAGAGCATCTATCCATCATAAAAGAGCATCTATCCATCATAAAAGAGCGTCTATTCATCATAAAAGTGCATCTATCCATCATAAAAGAGCATCTATCCATCATAAAAGAGCATCTA
This sequence comes from Siphateles boraxobius, assembly GCF_051911475.1. NCBI lineage: Eukaryota > Metazoa > Chordata > Actinopteri > Cypriniformes > Leuciscidae > Siphateles > Siphateles boraxobius. The sequence goes on along the minus strand of NW_027509119.1, from coordinate 3,840,759 downwards.
TCCATCATAAAAGTGCATCTATCCATCATAAAAGAGCATCTATCCATCATAAAAGTGCATCTATCCATCATAAAAGTGCATCTATCCATCATAAAAGTGCATCTATCCATCATAAAAGTGCATCTATCCATCATAAAAGAGCATCTATCCATCGTAAAAGTGCATCTATCCATCGTAAAAGAGCATCTATCCATCGTAAAAGTGCATCTATCCATCATAAAAGAGCATCTATCCATCATAAAAGAGCATCTATCCATCGTAAAAGTGCATCTATCCATTGTAAAAGTGCATCTATCCATCATAAAAGTGCATCTATCCATCATAAAAGAGCATCTATCCATCATAAAAGTGCATCTATCCATCATAAAAGAGCATCTATCCATCATAAAAGTGCATCTATCCATCATAAAAGAGCATCTATCCATCATAAAAGTGCATCTATCCATCATAAAAGTGCATCTATCCCTCATAAAAGAGCATCTATCCATCATAAAAGTGCATCTATCCATCATAAAAGTGCATCTATTCATCATAAAAGTGCATCTGTCCATCATAAAAGTGAATATGTCCATCATAAAAGTGCATCTATCCATCATAAAAGTGCATCTATCCATCATAAAAGTGCATCTATCCATCATAAAAGTGCATCTATCCATCATAAAAGAGCATCTATCCATCGTAAAAGTGCATCTATCCATCATAAAAGTGCATCTATCCATCATAAAAGAGCATCTATCCATCATAAAAGAGCATCTATCCATCATAAAAGAGCATCTATCCATCGTAAAAGTGCATCTATCCATCATAAAAGTGCATCTATCCATCATAAAAGAGCATCTATCCATCATAAAAGTGCATCTATCCATCATAAAAGAGCATCTATCCATCATAAAAGAGCATCTATCCATCATAAAAGTGCATCTATCCATCATAAAAGAGCATCTATTCATCATAAAAGTGCATCTATCCATCATAAAAGAGCATCTATCCATCATAAAAGAGCATCTATCCATCATAAAAGAGCATCTATCCATCATAAAAGTGCATCTATCCCTCATAAAAGAGCATCTATCCATCATAAAAGAGCATCTATCCATCATAAAAGTGCATCTATCCATCATAAAAGTGCATCTATTCATCATAAAAGTGCATCTGTCCATCATAAAAGTGCATCTATCCATCATAAAAGTGCATCTATCCATCATAAAAGTGCATCTATTCATCATAAAAGTGCATCTGTCCATCATAAAAGTGCATCTATTCATCATAAAAGTGAATCTGTCCATCATAAAAGAGCATCTATCCATCATAAAAGAGCATCCATCCATCATAAAAGTGCATCCGTCCATCATAAAAGTGAATCTGTCCATCATAAAAGTGCATCTATCCATCATAAAAGAGCATCTATCCATCATAAAAGTGCATCTATCCATCATAAAAGAGCATCTATCCATCATAAAAGTGCATCTATCCATCATAAAAGTGCATCTATCCATCATAAAAGTGCATCTATTCATCATAAAAGTGCATCTGTCCATCATAAAAGTGAATCTGTCCATCATAAAAGTGCATCTATCCATCATAAAAGAGCATCTATCCATCATAAAAGAGCATCTATCCATCATAAAAGTGCATCTATCCATCATAAAAGTGCATCTATTCATCATAAAAGTGCATCTGTCCATCATAAAAGTGAATCTGTCCATCATAAAAGTGCATCTATCCATCATAAAAGAGCATCTATCCATCATAAAAGAGCATCTATCCATCATAAAAGAGCATCTATCCATCATAAAAGAGCATCTATTCATCATAAAAGTGCATCTATCCATCATAAAAGTGCATCTATCCATCATAAAAGAGCATCTATCCATCATAAAAGAGCATCTATCCATCATAAAAGTGCATCTATTCATCATAAAAGTGCATCTATCCATCATAAAAGTGAATCTGTCCATCATAAAAGTGCATCTATCCATCATAAAAGAGCATCTATCCATCATAAAAGTGCATCTATTCATCATAAAAGTGCATCTGTCCATCATAAAAGTGAATCTGTCCATCATAAAAGTGCATCTATCCATCATAAAAGAGCATCTATCCATCATAAAAGAGCATCTATCCATCATAAAAATGCATCTATTCATCATAAAAGTGCATATAAATGCATTTGTGTAAGGAAAATATTCATATTTAAAATTTGGATAGATGCTCTTTTATGATTGATAGATCCATTTTTATTATGGATAGATGCTCTTTTATGATGGATAGATGCATTTTTATGATGGATAGATGCTCTTTTATGATGGATAGATGCACTTTTATGATGGATATATGCATTTTTATGAGGGATAGATGCACTTTTATGATGGATAGATGCTCTTTTATGATGGATATATGCATTTTTATGAGGGATATATGCACTTTTATGATGGATAGATGCTCTTTTATGATGGATAGATGCTCTTTTATGATGGATATATGCATTTTTATGAGGGATAGATGCACTTTTATGATGGATAGATGCTCTTTTATGATGGATATATGCATTTTTATGAGGGATAGATGCACTTTTATGATGGATAAATGCATTTTTATGATGATAGATGCACTTTTATGATGAATAGATGCTCTTTTATGATGGATAGATGCACTTTTATGATGTATAGATGCTCTTTTATGATGAATAGATGCACTTTTATGATGGATATATGCATTTTTATGAGGGATAGATGCACTTTTATGATGGATAGATGCTCTTTTATGATGGATATATGCATTTTTATGAGGGATAGATGCACTTTTATGATGGATAAATGCATTTTTATGATGATAGATGCACTTTTATGATGAATAGATGCTCTTTTATGATGGATAGATGCACTTTTATGATGTATAGATGCTCTTTTATGATGGATAGATGCTCTTTTATGATGGATAAATGCATTTTTATGATGATAGAAGCACTTTTATGATGAATAGATGCTCTTTTATGATGAATAGATGCACTTTTATGATGGATAGATGGACTTTTATGATGAATAGATGCTCTTTTATGATGTATAGAACCACTTTTATGATGGATAGATGCATTTTTATGATGATAGAAGCACTTTTATGATGGATAGATGCTCTTTTATGATGGATAGATGCATTTTTATGATGATAGAAGCACTTTTATGATGGATAGATGCACTTTTATGATGGATAGATGGAGTTTTATGATGAATAGAAGCACTTTTATGATGGATAGATGCACTTTTATGATGGATAGATGGACTTTTATGATGGATAGATGCTCTTTTATGATGGATAAATGCATTTTTATGATGATAGAAGCACTTTTATGATGGATAGATGCACTTTTATGATGGATAGATGGACTTTTATGATGAATAGATGCTCTTTTATGATGGATAGATGCACTTTTATGATGATAGAAGCACTTTTATGATGGATAGATGCATTTTTATGATGATAGAAGCACTTTTATGATGAATAGATGCTCTTTTATGATGAATAGATGCACTTTTATGATGGATAGATGCTCTTTTATGATGGATAGATGCTCTTTTATGATGGATAGATGCTGTTTTATGATGGATAGATGCTCTTTTATGATGGATAGATGCTCTTTTATGATGGATAGATGCTGTTTTATGATGGATAGAAGCACTTTTATGATGAATAGATGCTCTTTTATGATGAATAGATGCACTTTTATGATGGATAGATGCTCTTTTATGATGGATAGATGCACTTTTATGATGGATAGATGCACTTTTATGATGGATAGATGCTCTTTTATGATGGATAGATGCTCTTTTATGATGGATAGATGCTGTTTTATGATGGATAGATGCACTTTTATGATGGATAGATGCTCTTTTATGATGGATAAATGCACTTTTATGATGGATAGATGCTCTTTTATGATGGATAGATGCTCTTTTATGATGGATAGATGCTCTTTTATGATGGATAGATGCTCTTTTATGATGGATAGATGCTCTTTTATGATGAATAGATGCACTTTTATGATGGATAGATGGACTTTTATGATGAATAGATGCTCTTTTATGATGGATAGATGCACTTTTATGATGATAGAAGCACTTTTATGATGGATAGATGCATTTTTATGATGATAGAAGCACTTTTATGATGAATAGATGCTCTTTTATGATGAATAGATGCACTTTTATGATGGATAGATGCTCTTTTATGATGGATAGATGCTCTTTTATGATGGATAGATGCTGTTTTATGATGGATAGATGCTCTTTTATGATGGATAGATGCTCTTTTATGATGGATAGATGCTGTTTTATGATGGATAGAAGCACTTTTATGATGAATAGATGCTCTTTTATGATGAATAGATGCACTTTTATGATGGATAGATGCTCTTTTATGATGGATAGATGCACTTTTATGATGGATAGATGCACTTTTATGATGGATAGATGCTCTTTTATGATGGATAGATGCTCTTTTATGATGGATAGATGCTGTTTTATGATGGATAGATGCACTTTTATGATGGATAGATGCTCTTTTATGATGGATAAATGCACTTTTATGATGGATAGATGCTCTTTTATGATGGATAGATGCTCTTTTATGATGGATAGATGCTGTTTTATGATGGATAGATGCACTTTTATGATGGATAAATGCATTTTTATGATGATAGATGCACTTTTATGATGGATAGATGCTCTTTTATGATGGATAGATGCTCTTTTATGATGGATAGATGCTGTTTTATGATGGATAGATGCTCTTTTATGATGGATAGATGCTCTTTTATGATGGATAGATGCTCTTTTATGATGGATAGATGCTGTTTTATGATGGATAGATGCACTTTTATGATGGATAGATGCTCTTTTATGATGGATAAATGCATTTTTATGATGATAGATGCACTTTTATGATGGATAGATGCTCTTTTATGATGAATAGATGCACTTTTATGATGGATAGATGCTGTTTTATGATGGATAGATGCACTTTTATGATGGATAGATGCTCTTTTATGATGGATAGATGCACTTTTATGATGGATAGATGGACTTTTATGATGAATAGATGCTCTTTTATGATGGATAGATGCTGTTTTATGATGGATAGATGCACTTTTATGATGGATAGATGCTCTTTTATGATGATAGATGCACTTTTATGATGGACAGATGGACTTTTATGATGGACAGATGGACTTTTATGATGGATAGATGCTCTTTTATGATGATAGATGCACTTTTATGATGGACAGATGGACTTTTATGATGGATAGATGCTCTTTTATGATGATAGATGCACTTTTATGATGGATAGATGCTCTTTTATGATGGATAGATGCTGTTTTATGATGGATAGATGCACTTTTATGATGGATAGATGCTCTTTTATGATGATAGATGCTCTTTTACGATGGATAGATGCTCTTTTATGATGATAGATGCACTTTTATGATGGATAGATGCTCTTTTATGATGGATAGATGCACTTTTATGATGGACAGATGCACTTTTATGATGGATAGATGCACTTTATGATGGATGCATGCGCTTTCATAGACTTCAAAACAGAAATGACCATTCACTGCCATTATAAAGCTTGGAAGAGCCAGGACATTTTTTAATATAACTCTGATTGTGTTCGTCTGATAGAAGAGTGTCATATACACCTAGGATGGCTTGAGGGTGAGTAAATCATGGGCTAATTTTCATTTTTGGGTGAACTACTCCTTAATGAATGTTAAGTTGGTCCAGACTATGAACGGAAGGCTGCATTTGGTAGGGGAGTTTAATGACCTCTTTTCTGTCAGATGATTGATGCCAACCAGCGGTGGGACGTTAACGAAGCGGTTAATTGGGTAACCAAGCTGGCAGAGTTTCATCCTCTGTGGATTGAGGAGCCCACGTCTCCAGATGATATTCTAGGTCATGCTTCCATCTCGAAGGTAAACTGGTTCACTGTGTTCATCATTAGACCATGTTAGTCCGGTTTTGAGGGTTTTTTATCTTGTTTTTAGGCACTTGCACCCTTTGGTATTGGAGTGGCCTCTGGAGAGCAGGTGAGAGTGTATTTATTGGGTATTAAAGCCCGTTCACACTAAGAATAATAACTATAATGATAACTATATTAGCGTCCACAACAGCCGACAATATCATTTTGTTTGTTCAAAGGGTAGTGCAGTTTTGCTATTGCCGCTTGAAAGGGGTGGTAAAATGCCCTTTTCACAAGATGTAAAATAAATCTCTGATGTCCCCAGAGTGTGTGTGTGTGTGTGAAGTTTTAGCACAAATGACCCCACAGATATTTTTATATAGCATGTTAAAGTTGTCACTTTTTGAGGGTTAGCAAAAACGCACCGTTTCCGGCCTGGCCCTTTAAATGCAAATGAGCTGCCTCAGAGGGCGGGGTTTCAAGAGCTTGTGTGTGTTAGCAGCTGCGATTACCTCACGCAGACACACTAAAATGACAGAAACTGTTCTGCCTTTAATGTTAAAACAGAGTCAGAGAAAGATGGAGAGACTCAAGAAGAAGTGGCAACTTGTAGAATGCAACAGGACGTCTCTGAATAGTTAGTTGATAAATTTATGTTGCTGATGTGGAGTAACTATCTTCAATTAGGATATTCTGTCATGATAATCTATAAATCGCTCGTATAGGAACTGTTGTGAGATGCACACAGAGTGAATTTTTATTGCATGTGAAAAGAAGGATGCTAAAGTTTGAGCTGACTCACAAATGTACTCTTATACAACAACTTTTCCTCTTCTCAACATGGACTGTGTGTCCCGGGGGCGGTTTATGTACATTTTAGGGTTGCTGATGTCACAAACCCGGGAGGAATGTCGTGTAGTCCCTATCAGCCGTTTGTTGTAGTCCTTTTCTTTTAAAGCAAATATCTCCCTTTGCTTTGAACTTCGAGCCTTGTAACTTTGCAGATGTTGTTTATGCTCAAACAGCAACATTTCACACGAGCTAAAGTTAGAAAAGTGAAATCGTGTTTTACCACCCTTTTAAATATGTGAGGTTGGATTCTGATTGGCTGTTAATGTTTGTATCATCAGCTGGAGAAAAATTGTTCTGAAAGTGATTGTAACGACATTGTTTCTCTTTGCCAATTATCTTTATAGTTGTGGTGTGACTATTCTTTTATATTTAGTATGATTTTTAGAACTATATATTTATCGTTATCATTATAGTTATCGTCTTAAAGGGATAGTTCACCCAAAAATGAAAATTCTGTCATTAATTAATCACCCTCATGTCCTACCAAATCCGCAAGATTTTTTTAAATCTTCTGAACAAAAAAGGAAGACGTTTTTAAGAAATCTGAGAGATTTCAGTCCCTCCATTGGCAGTCTATGCAACTACCACTGTGACACTTCAAAAAGTTCATAAAGATCGTACAACGAATCAAATGAATTGAGCAGTTTAGTCCAAATTATTGGAAGAGACTCGATCGCTTTATATGATAAACAGATTGAATTTAGGCTTCTATTCACATATGAACATTGATCAGCGAACATAAATAGCTCAACCGAACATGCTTGAGGTGAATTTGAACTAAACCGCTCAATTCATATGGATTAGTTTTACAATCTCTTTATGAACTTTTTGATGCGTCAAAGTTGAACATTCAATAGCTTGAACTGTTATTGAAATCTGTGGTGTTCTTTATTATCGGTCAATGCCATTTTAAAGGGATATTTCATCATTAAATCACCCTCATGTTCCAAAACTATATACCATGTATTCTGCGGAACACAAAAAAGATACGTTTAAGAATCTTTCTGTCCTCAATGATATCCATTATCAGGTTAATGTATCAGGTACTTATTATTTAAAGTATCTCCTTTTGTGTTCCATAGAATAAGTCCAACTATGATATAAGTTCATACTGTTCTGTATCTACAGTACCGTTCAAAGGTTTGGGGTCAATACGATTCTTTTAAAAAGATTAATACTTTTCTTCAGAAAGGACGCATTAAATTCATCAAAAGTGACAGTAAAGACATTTATAATAACGCAAAATATTTATTATTTTAATTAAATGCTTTTCTCTTGAACTTTCAAAGAATCCTGAAAAAAATGAATCACGGTTTGCACAAAAATATGAAGCAGCACAACTGTGATAATAATCATAAATGTTTCTTGAGCATCAAATCATCATATTATACTGATTTCTGAAGGATCATGTGACACTGAAGACTGGAGTAATGATGCTGAAAATACAGCTTTGATCACAGGAATAAATTACACTTGACTATATATTCACATAGAAAACAGCTGTTTTACATTGAAATAATATTTCACAATATTACTGGGTTTGTTTTGTATTTTTAATCAAATAAATGCAGCCTTGGTGAGCAGAAGAGACTTCTTTTAAAAACATTAAAAATCTTACCGACCCCAAACTTTTGAACGGCAGTGTATATATTTGTGCTTGTTTGCAGTGCCATAACCGAGTGATGTTCAAGCAGTTTCTTCAGGCCTCGGCTCTACAGTTTGTTCAGATTGACAGCTGTAGGGTGGGCAGTGTCAATGAAAACCTTGCCATCATACTCATGGCTGCAAAGTTTAATGGTAAATCGAGTGTAAATAGTATCCATGAAATGTAGGAATGATTGTCAGCTGATCTAGATTTGGTGTGTCATGTTCTTCTTTGCAGTTCCTGTGTGTCCTCATGCCGGGGGTGTGGGACTGTGTGAGCTCGTTCAACACCTCATTCTGTTTGACTACATTTCTGTGTCTGCTAGTTTAAGTAATAGGTATGTGTATTGAAAATGTGTGTGTATTCCTCTTTTTTAAGTCTAATGCGTTGAAGCCTTGATGCTTACTGAAAGAAATAGTTCACCTAAAACTGATGCTGTCATTTACACACCCTCATCATCATATTATTATTATTATTTTGTAACACTATTCTTATTTTTTAGTAACACTTAACAATAAGGTTTCAGTTGTTAACATTATTAACATGAACTAATAATGAATGATACTTTATAAAGAATTTATTAATCTTAGTTCATTTCAGCATTTTCTAATACGTTTTTAAAATCAAAAGTTGTATTTGTTGACATTAATGAATGCACTGTGAACTAACATGAACAGTGAACTATTTGTATTAACTAAAATGAACAAAGATTAATAAATGCTGCATAAAAATGTATTGCTCACCGTTAGATCATGTTATTTCATGCATGAACTAATGTAACAAATGAGATTTTCGTATAAAGTGTTACCATTTTCTTTTATTGTAGAATATAAACAGATTATTTGCTAAGATTTTCTGTCTTTAAAACAAAAATCAATGTGTACTTTGGATGTTGAGGTCAAAAGGGCACCATAAAAGTAGTCTAAAAAACTGTATTCCAAGTCCTATTGCTGATAATAAGTGTGTGTAATAGACGGGGCAAAAATCTAGTCACTAGTCGACCAATCAGCCTTAAGGAAGCCTTGTGTGATTAGGCTGGCTTTGATTTCACCTCATCCCAATCAGATTATATATATATATATATATATATATATATATATATACATAAGTCTAGATAAACTAGTGTAAATCACTCATCAACTTGATTGTTGCTGGACAACTTAAGTCACTTCACTAAGCGTATATATCATAACACGTATATATTGCTAACCGCAACATCCAACCCGACTTCAAAATAAATATAGAACATAAAAAAAGAAAGAAATCTGTGTGATGTTGGTCAAAAGCATGTTAATATATTAAACATAAGGGCAAACAGCTAATTTTGTTTAGTGGACCATCTGTGAAAGCTCAATGAATCGAGTCAGAAGTGAAGATTTTCAAGTGAAAAACGACTGCATTTTTTGGAGTAATTCCAGTTTTGGGTGAACGGCTCCTTCAGATCTTAAGCATGAAGTGTGTGAGCATAAAGAGGGTCATTCAGTCGAGTTTCTGCTCTGTGTGTGTCACAGGATGTGTGAGTATGTGGATCATCTGCATGAACACTTCAAAAGCCCCACCATCATCACACATGCCCACTACACACCACCAATGGTAAGTTAAAAAAGAAATGTGGTAAACTCGCAAAGAAAGGGATATCTTATGCTATTGAACTATGAACAGTTGGTTATAGGGACTTTCTCTTGCGCTTGAATCCTTTAAAATCACATTAAAATGCACACAGAGGTACCGAGAAGCAAAATGCACGTCTTATTGAATGCTCTACAGTGGGACTGGTTCTCGATACCCAATCTTAGTCTGATCAGTTACTCCACTTTTACTATGCCACAGTTACCACGCGTATTTTGAAGTGTTTCTCCCTGAAACACTCTTGTGTGTAGAACTAGTTTATATTGATCAGTGTCTTTGTGGTTTTTGGTTCTTTTGCTGTGAAGGGACTTTGAAATAGCTGAAATAATGTTGTGCATTGATATGGAAATGTGCCCGCTTGGAACTACTTTACTTTAGCATGCAGTTATAGAAAAATAAGTCCGCAAAGCAGAATACAATTAGATATGTCAAATGTAATTAATAATAATAATGTAAAAATACTTATAATGATGAGATCATGATGATAACACGATACCTTTTTGTGTAATGTAATAGGCCAATGCTATTACATTTATACATTATTATTTAACTCACAAATTGATAACTCCAATTAATTCTACAAATTAATACCACTATATAATGACTACTGTATAACTGCACATAATAATAAGTTAAATTAATAAAATATAATCTTCATCATATAATCATTTTAAATGAAAATATTTATGCTCAATCGCAATGCAAAAACAAAAATAAATTGTAACACTTTTTAGTGTCCTTGTTACACGTTACATGTGCTTACTGCAGTATTGACGGTAAATTATGCATAATTACATGCAACTAACCCTCAACCAAACCCGAATCTTAACCTCAAACTTTATAGAAAGTATAGGTTGTTAATTATTATAACTCGCTACTTAAATGTATGATTACACTAACAAGGGGACCTTAAAATAAAGTGTAACCGAATAAATAAAATAATTAGCTCCATTTGGACAAACATGTATAAAATGAAATTTTGTAGCAATAGCATAATAAATAAGTGTTTCTACATCTTCAGGATCCTGGATTCTCTTGTGAAATGCTGGAAGAATCCGTGCAAAAGCATCAGTATCCCGACGGGGAGGTTTGGAGAGCCATTCAGAAGCAGTAAACATCAACACATACTGTACATGATACTGTACATGATACTGTACTGACTGCTGGCGAAATCATCAAATTAATATCATTCATAAACAAACATGAAAACCTGCTAGATTGTCTTGATTGGCAAATTATGAAAGGGAATTAAATGTATTCTTAAAAGGGATCACTTTAAGGAATATGGAGTTTTTTAAACTCTTTTATATCCTATTTTAATGTTCTTAAGGGTTATTTGCTTATGTTGCGTTCTGAAATGTTGAAATGAACTGCAGCCACGGAGGAAATGTTGAAACTTGCCTGTGCTTTACTAGTCTCGACTTGGGAAGTGACTAACAATGGGGTTCTTGGGAAAGCGGTGATATTAACCAATCAAAAGAACGAAGACGTTTAAGGGGTCATTCACACAGAAAGGGTTTTTGTGGTTAAACGTTGCTATTTTTATGCATTTTTTAACATATAAATATGTTTTGTCTTGGGTTAGACTCACAGCCAGCCAATAATAAACGTTCATGCAAAGAGAAACTTGGGTTTCGTGTCTGGTAATGCTGCAGATAAGTATAGAAAGTCAGATAGTATATTGAGTATATTTTTTATGATATGATAGGCCCTACTTGAATTAATTTGCTTCTAATGATAAAGTACAAAGATCTTCTCACTGACTCCACAGAGCTGCTTGTAGATCCCTAAACGTATGCTTGTAATGATTACAATATAAGTATAATATTACAATATAAAGATACTATTTGAGAGTTTTGTATGTTGATCCAAATGAAAATCAATTCACACATGCAATGCATACTTTGATTTAATATTGTACACTATGTTTTATGCTAACATGGCTCATATTTTCTTTTAAATCGTGTACTTTTACCTCATATGGAACATTTCTACATACTATCTCCATTAAAATTTCATGAGCAAGTATTTACAGAACGGACTATTATTTGCCGTCAGGAGGCGCTGTTTCTCTTTCCATTAAAGTCATCTGGAGATCAATGTTTCTATTGAAGACTAAAGGGCACTAGATGCAAGATGCATGAACTCTTTACAGGCTTTTAATGATGAAGAATCAAAGCTTTGTCCTCACACTGACCTCTTTGTTTCGTGACTGATGGACATGAGAGAATGGAATCGCATGCAGGATTTATAATTACTATACTTACAGACGTCCATCAAACCCAGCAGATTGAAGAGGTTTTAGTTGACCTGATAATATTAACGAACAGCGCTTATGAAAGCAAACAAGTAAACACAGCATTGACATTAAATGAGTCCAGCTGTCAGTTACAGTACAATTATCATATAGGTTCAATTTCATGTATTCAGGTGCAGTTGCACCAATGGTTATGAGAATCACTGTCATAAATCATTGAACCTACTCAGAGCTCAAGTACTGGATATCCTTGTAGACTTAGACCGTGGAAAAGCACAACACAGTTCATTCTCCAAGCAACATGACCTTTAAAGGAATGGTTCTAAAACGAGATGAAATCTGTAGTTTGCAACAGCACATTACAGACACGTAATATGAGTTAATTTTAGACTAATAATTTGAGAAATTGTTGCTTTCTAACCAAGTTTTTGGAGACAATGTGCTCTATTTACATCAAACTTTTCTTTTAAATAAGTTAAGGAAGTTTTGGTAACACTTAGGTACAATAAGGTTCATTAGTTACTGTATTAGCTAACAAGAACTGTTTGTTACAGCATTTATTAATCTTTGCCAATATTAGTAAATAAAAATCCAGCTGTTCATTGTTTCTTCAGGTTAGTTCACAGTGCATTAACTAATGTTAACAAATACAACCTTTGATTTTAATAATGTATTAGTAAATGTTGAAATTAATATTGACTAAGATTAATAAATGTTGTAGAAGTATTGTTCATTCTTAGTTCATGTTAACTAAGGTAATTAAAATACACACCATTTCATTTACAAAAACTATTTAATTAAGTATAAAAACAAAGTTGTTACAGAAGTGCAATATGGATAATATGTATTTAGACAACGGCACTTTCCACACAATAAAATAATGTAAAAAAAAAAGAGAGAAAAAAAGACAATATTATGTAGAAAATATATCCTATATGTAAACCAGAAAATGTTATGCTGGACAGTCCTGAAACATCAGTAAGCTAAGCACAGATTTACAAGCCTAAACAAACACTTCGTAAAAAAGTACATCATTACAAATCAATTCAAATTTCTCAGTGCAACTTGACAAACATAATATGTTGCATTTGTCGTTTTGATGTTGATCAGTTGATAGTGATGTAGTCGTCTGAATCATTCCAGCAAAACAACAAGAACAAATCATTTGACACAGCTACATCCCATGGTCCCTGGATCAACGAGTGATGAAAGCAAAGTACAGAGACGGCATATTCATATGCAAATGTGTAACCGCAGTGCAGCTGCTTTCTTCTATTGTTTTTTTTCTTTTTTTCTTTTCTTTTTTATAAATCCAACAAATGACACCTGAAAGTTGTTAAAGCAAAAACCTCTGATTCAGTTTTGGTCTAGTTAGATTATAACCTGTCTAAAGAGACGTGACATGTATAATTAGACTAGGCAGTTGAAATATTAAATCGACATGCAAGTGAAATATTAAAAGCATCCTGACATCTCACAGCAATATGCAGCACAGTTTATACAACGTGCAACTGAAGGTGCGGGCACACTTTCCACCGTTCTGCACATTTTCAGCTAAATTTCACTGAAACTGCACCTTAAGACTGAATGCACAGTTAGTGGTCATGTATTAATAATAACAAGGCCTACTAAACATTTACTTCATGTAGTATTACATGTACCTGACAAAAAAATATTGATGATGTCTGTAAGCATACAATACTTAAAGGAAAATGACTGCATTAAAAAGAAATCATTATATTTTAAGAAAGCAGATATTAAGCTATTCTATGTTGTAAGTTCGAGCTGCACGATTCTGGATAAATTGAGAATTACGATTTTTTTTTAAAGCAGAGATCACGATTCTACCACTATTTAACATGTCCTTTACCAGAGGTTCTGACAAACTGTGAATTGCTGCAGTCTATTTAAGAATAAGAATATTAAATCAACTCGATTTTTAAAAAATACTTAATTCAAGTTAAGTGATTGATTCAATGACTCCCTCATAAAGTCTTGTTTCATTTACTGATTGAAATAAAATTTTTGAAGGAATCTCTTGCATGATTCAATGAAAAATACAGTTTTTAACTGTCACTTGTCGCCACCTACTGGTGTAACAAAATAATTGATATAATTGTTATTTGAAGTGCCAAGTGATTTACTCTATTTTGTTCGCTACATCAGTACTATATCCAAACTATAAACTTTTATCCTAATACTTCTGTGATAATTAAATCATTGTAAGACAGAAATAATGATTCTCTGGTTAAAAAGAAATGGTTTCATATCTATATGTGGGAGTTTGAATTGAGATTGTGATCTTTTAACAATGAATCGTGCAGCTCTTATGTAAGCATTTGTAATTATTTAGTTTATTCATCTAAAAGGGTAAGTAATACAGACATTAAATTAAGATACTATAAATGTTGTCTTTAGATTTCAAGTACAAGCCAACACTAGACTGAGTGAGGAGCTTAACGCTCGCTACCTTTAGCACCAGGTACTTCATTACTGATTTTATATTTGATTTGCAATCAGAAGCAATAAATAGAAACATTGGCAAGCTCAACTTGCAATTACACAGAATTGCTCGCTAGTGGGGTGGTTATATGTGGATCAATGGAAAAAAAGTATGATAAACAGCACAAAACAAGAATAAAATGAATTTTGAAAAAAAACAGACAGCAACATAGTGTCGGCCCAGATCCGGCCCACATCTGAGCCGTGTGGAATCCACTTGTAACAGATGTGGGCCGACACTATGTTGCTGACTGGGTAACTGAACTGCAGTCTTGGCAGGGTTAAAAGATATGATTAAAATAGTCACATTATGAATATATTTGTTCCATTAATTGCCAGCTAGTAAAGAACATGAAAAATGTCCTCAGCAAGGAAGCTTAATTACTGTAGTCACTGTAGTGAGATGGCAAGATCCACTCTACCTGCTTTACTACCACTTATCTGAGATGATGGATGGAAATAAGCACCACTTTCTCTGTTAAATGTGGCTCCCTGATAAACTGTTGGTTAATCCCAGACAGCAACATAGTGTCGGCCCAGATCCGGCCCACATCTGGTACACGTGGATTCCATCTGGGCCAAGACAATGTTGCTGTCTGGCATATAATCTTGTGTTACAACTGGAATCCCTTTGTATGTCAGCGGCTTGCAGTGCGTTCGCCCCCCCGTGACGGGAGCCCGCAGGTCTTGCAACACTTTACCCGGACCGAAGGCACCTGACATCGGCCAAGCAATCGGAGGGTCTGACAGAAGCGGATTGTCAAAAGGTCCCGTAAACACAACTGACCTGAAAGACACAGACAGAGAACGAACATGAGAGACAGCGAGAGCACATACATGCACTAGTGTGTTCACACATCAGGGTATTTGTCCTCAAGCCAGGCCACACATTACAGCAACACCAACACCTCGAGAGTAGCGAAAAAACAATCACGCTCATCTCTGATGCTGGGAATACCTGGAATAAAATCAAGTATTTCATTACATAAAAGTATAATGGCTGCACAGCAAAACATAATTAAGGATAATTACAGAAATGGACCCCTTTTTTTTTTTTTTTTTACATTACTAGGCTTCTCAGAATCCAAAGCCGTATTGGTTGGGTAAACTTCTATAGTGGTGAATGGAAACTACAACAAATAGAATTTTAAATGTGCATAATCTAGATTCTTTTGACCAGCATTTTTGTTTCTGGGCCCTTTAAAGCACCACTAGATGTTTTATTTTATTTTCTAAAGACGAGAGAGAATTCGTAATATCACTCCTGACATCTTGCTGTAAAACACACTCTGTTAAGTGACTTTCTCAGGCTACGTCTACATTCATCCGGATAGATTTGAAAACTGAGTTTTCATTTCAAAACACTCTCCGTCCACACTAGCGTTTTCCAAAAGTTCCTCATCCACACTGAAATGTCGGAAAACGCTGAATTCACCTGACAGCGCACGCTTAAAAGCCTCATAAAAGCTCACTGAGATGATACAGACAAAATCAAGTTATCACACAATTCTTCTGGCAGGATCATTTTAATTAGCAAAATATCTATCTGATGCGTCCGGTCGCACTCACTCACCATGTTTGGTCTAAAACGCAACTGTTCATGTTTTGCCACGAGACAGCAAATGCAAGTGAATTTTCTTTCATCTTTGCAGAACTATGACATGAAGAGTGTGCAAAGTAACATATTTTAGCAACTGTGTGAAAGTGAAGAGCACATAACAGGCACAATACCACTATAAACATGAATATCTATGGGTTCAAAATGCGTCACATGACTAAACTTACGTCATCGTTTTTAAATACCTCAGTTTTTACGAAAACTGCGTTTTCAAAGGTATCCACATTGGAGAGCGTTTTCAAAAAGCTTTTCATTGCTAAAAACACTGTCTCAGAACAGAAGACCAAAACGGAGACAAAAAGATGCCCTTTTCAAACGAAATTGTACTAGTGTGGATAAGGCCTGAGAAATTTGTTCTAAAATGCCTATGTAATACAAAGGTGGGGGATGGTCAAATCAATCTGATGAAGGTAAGATGGGGTGAGGGTGAGCATGCTGATGGATTTGGATGAGGTCCAGCATACAGACAAACATTTTACACATTACAAATTCCCTCCTGTTATTCTATCACATTGGTTCCCACACTGGGGGCCGGGAGTAATAAAACGGGGACGGGGAAGACTAAGGGATAGAGTACAGTCAGCAGATTGTTATGCAAAACAAACCTCTTCATAGCGATACAAGACCCCACTGCAAATTTATCCTGCTTATTATGCACCAGCTTGCCACATGAGAAAATAATTGAACACAAAATATTAATTTGGCATATTTTATTACCTCAAGTACCCGCTTGTGCGGCCTGTTATCAGTTGTAGCGGTTGTTGTTGTGGAATAACAGTTTAAAGAATCAGAATTGAGTATCGCTAGGGAAAAAGCATTAATTAGTGATGGTTCAGCACTAAGCATAGAGAAGTTTGTCAAAGGACTCCCAGTGCCAGGAAATTGTAAAGCAGATGATGAATCTACTTCAAACGTAACCAGACGCAAGCATATATAATACCTTCTGTTAGTATGAAGCCAAACAAGATGCCACTTAGAGCCTTCACATCACAAAATGCCATATATTCCCATAAAAAAATCTCTGGTGGACATTTTTGTACCTTTGTTGGGCATGTTTTTCAGTGCATTCCGCAATACAAGATATATTTTCTTTCTAAATACCAGTTAGAAGACATCATGTGCCTGTAAAAGTGTGTGACCGGTGTCCCAACCACTTTTCTACTCGCTCAAAAATCTCAATGTCCAAGAGCCTCATGTATAAACATAGACTTCTCACAAAACACACACTGAAAGCCTGTGCCTTTGCACACGATGGGTGGTTGGTTGGCTGGATGAATGCATGATTGGTTGTAATTTTAATAAAAAATTACATGGGAATATGCATATGTCGCACTTTTTAACCATGCAAAAGCATGATAGCACTGGAGTCTGGTGGTACATTGAATGAAAGCAAGGACGTATGCCCATATACAATAAAATTGTTGTGGCATACACGAAAGGCCAATAAAACATTAGTTTAGCAATACATTTAGAAATACAATTTACACTCAGAAGTTGCTAGTAATATTTACAATTATTTACAAAGTAATGGCATTACAATGTGTTGCAACACATTGAATTAAATTTGAAATTTTGAGGTAAAAAGACTGCAATTGTATTTTCTTGTAAAATGTTCACAATGATCTTTGTTTTATTTGCAATTATACAGTAGACAACACTAAAAACATAGACAACCTTTCTTTTTTCAGAAAAACAAAAATGTTTTGATATTAAAATCACCATGAAATCAAAAAGGACAATTCAATATTATTTATGGAATATTGCAGTGTTTATTATAAATGATTTATCTGAGCACTGTGCATTTTTAAAAAATTCATGTGCCTCGTAATCTTGAGTCAGAATAACTTCCAACATCTCTTCTCTTCTCTGATGACGAGGACGGGGCAACCTGTCACTCATGAGATCCACTTGAACGGCCACACAATCATGTGTAAACAGGGAATACAGCCGAGGGCTCGAAACACTTCCCTGTGGAGTGCCAGTGTCGAGGGCCAGTGGGGAAGAGGATTTATTGCCAATCCACACACGCTGGTTTCTGTTGGTAAGAAAATCCAAGATCTAATTGTAGGAGGTGGCACTTAGTCCCAGATCTAGCAGCTTGTAGATCAGCTTGGTTGGGATGACAGTATTAAACGCAGAGCTACAAATCCACAAATAATAGCCTCATGTAGAAGTTTTTACTGTCCAGGTGACTCAGAGTGGTGTGCAGTGTATGTATAATTGCATCCTCTGTTGATCTATTGTACAGTCGTTTCACTTGTGTATACGTCACAATAGGGGGGAAAAAACTAACAGAACTTCAGTTTCAACTTATAACTGGTGATTGAAACACTCTGGGTCACCACATTTTTTTTCTTGTTAATTGTTTTATTGACATTTAGGGACACCCCAGATAGCAACATACTGTCTGTCCACGTACCAAATGTGGGCCGGATCTGGGGGACAGCATTATTGTAGATTCCCATATAATTAGTTCATCATCCAACGCAATCTGATGGCAGTTCATAAATATTTTACGTTTTGGCAAATTGGTGGCTATTCCATATGACTTTTTATGATCTCTACTTAAAGGTGTACTTCACTACTGGCAAAATGGGCTTTCGTTAAAACTTGGCTGCATATGTAGTAGAAAGGCTAAAAAAAATTGCATAATGCACTGGGCATGCAACCGGGAACACTTCCCATATATCCTGATGTACTTTACCGCAGTCCGCCAGATCCAGGTCGTAACCGGATCTGATGAAGGACCTGCGCCTGGACACGACGACAACGCATCCCTGAAGTGTCAACTAGTCTCTCCCATTCCCTTTACCTCTGAACAGATAAAACGTTGTCGGGATAATTCCGGTTCACGTGGCTACACGGAAGCGATAAAAAATTCTGTATTATACATTTTTCAAGGCTTGCACCTTGGAACCTATATCATGGTTTGCACTCTCGAGCCACCAGGCATTGTTTTGTGCAAATGAGTGGGCCGGAGCGTGTTGAGGGTTTTCTGTTAGAACGGTGTCGTGTAAGCGGCCCCTAAGTTAATAACTAATGATCGTTGCGACGGAAGTGAATCAATCAAAACTAACTTTAGCTGGACAATAACTTTATTCTAGAGCTGCTGTAAAGCCAAAACAATCTCTGTTAATGTAATTTCCTATTATATCTGTAAAGCTGCTTTGAAACAATCTTTATTGTTAAAAGCGCTATATAAATGAAGGTGACTTGACATGTTGCCGTCCATGGCCACTCCCACCAGTCTGCTATAAATATGCTTACCAGAGTCAAACATCACCATACTTTAGTAGGAAATACTGTTTAGCAAACTTTTAGTCATGATGCCGTTGACTTGTATTCTCATCCAGGTGCAAGAATTCAATTTCGCATTAAAGGCAGTGGCTAAAGCCTTCAAAAAAATCGTAAATACGTCTAGAACATCGCAGAGGAAAATCTGAAAAACTTCCATGTTTGTAGTCAACATTTCAGACTCGATGACAATGAAAAGTGTTTTAGGAAAAAAGGAGGGGAAAAAACTGACACTGTTGCATACAGGTAAGAAAGCTGTTGCCATAGTGTTCCATTTTTACCCATAATGCTGATTAAACAGAGAAAGTAAGATACAATTTTCAGAACTTTTATAACAAGCATGCATAATTTGTTGTCTTCAGTATGTAATTCAGTGCATGTTTTGCTTCTCACAAAAAAAGTTCATAAATAGTTTATTGTAAAGCTTAGCTTCTAACATATACCTGCAAAGCTTCCTAGCTTTTGCTTTGCTCTCTGCTCACAAACACCTCATTACGAGCCTGTGAAAGCTGTCATGCTCTGTCAGCTCAAAGAAAGTTAAAGCCCACCCACACTTCACATGGTGCATAGTCTGCTCATCTATGACTGTGTCATTCAGAGTTCATTCAGTCACAGCACATGTTATGTATGATTCAAAGCACACTTACCATATTGATAATACAGATCAAAGAGTGTCAGTGCCAAGTGAGGCTGCAGAACAAATCAATGAGCAGCTACTAAAAGCAGTGAATTAATGGACTGACCATTAACAGGTTAGTTCACCCAAAAATGAAAGCATCACACGCATCACACACATGACCAGCGTCGGCCAATAGTGAGCCTACGTTCTGACGTACAATCCAGAGGCGCTGCGCTGTTACACTACGTGAACTCACTCGAGACCCACACAGAAGAAAATGAATAGTTGAATAAAGTCATTATATATTTTTTTGAGCACAAAAAGTATTCTCGTCGCTTGATAAACTTGAGGTTGAGCCACTGTAGTCACTTGGACTATTTTAACGATGTCTTTACTAACTTTTCTGGGCTGGCAGATATCAATTACCTGCTTAGATGAGAGATTAACTGTACCATTCAATCATATTATCCAATATTTTGATCATGGCTTTCAATTATAATTTTTTTCAGATATACTCAATATTGTTAAGTATTCATAATCATGAACGAACATTAACCTCTAATTACAACTCAATCATTGAAAAGAACAGTGTGTGTGTGTGAAATAATGAAAGACTTGCACATTCCAACGCACGCACGCATGCGAGCACACACACACACACACACACACACACACACACACACACACACACACACACACATCCTGTATTTACATGATTTATTCCACACAGAGAGGAAGACTGATTCCCGTGACACACAGTGGCCTTCGGCTGGTAGAGGACTTATTAATCCGGTCTGAACTCACCCCACCTCCCCAACATCCTGTAGGAGCTGCTTTAAACAATGCTGAGGAGTCGGAGTGATACAGGAAATGTAGTTTGTGTTTATTTTTGGTCACTAATTCAGTCCTCAAACCAAATCAGCAGACAGAAGGCAATTCTCATGGAAACTATGGAAAATACTGTAAATCACAGTTCCCTTTCGTTGTCACTCCGAGTTACGTCGGATGACGACGAATGGGGTTTCGCTTAGAAAGCCTATCAACTTCGAGTATTACAAAACGAGCCAATGGCAAAGAAATGCCATGGGTCTTCGGAATTTGCATGGCGTAACTCCGCCCCACCTCGTGGGTATAAAAGGAGGACGCCGGCAACAGGCAGATATGTTTTCGCTTCGGAGCCAAGTGTAATTCTTCACTCCTTAAGCTATCTCTGATTGTCAGCTTCTTATGAGACGAGCAACTCTCCAGTGTTGGTGTGACGGCGATCTCCCGGCGAGTGCACACTTCCTGCTTATCTGAGCGTGGTTTGCCAGCGAGTGTGTTCTCCGCGGGTGCTTCAGCACTGAGTTTCTCTCACAAAAAGAGCTTGCGCGCGGCACGTCTTTTTAAAGATGCCTCGCCCGTGCATTTCTGGTTGCGGTCGACTGGTGTCTGACTCTGATGGGCACGAGCGCTGCTTGGTGTGTTTGGGCTTTGATCACGCTAAAGCAGCGCTCGTGGATGAGTCATGTTCTTTCTGTGGGAACATGACCATCGCAACACTTAGATCGAGACTCAAGGATCTCGCAAGAGTGAGAGTCCCCTCATCCACACCCCGATCTAGCGCCTCCTCGAGAGGCTCTACTTCGGCTGGTGGCCAGGGTGATCTGAGGGTGACTGTGTGGAACAAAGCGCCGACTATGTGTCCGTGCCCCGCAGCACCTTCTCCAGTGTTGCAACCCGCGAGCGTTCAGGGGATCCCCGCGGGACCGTCCTTTCAGGTCCCGCGGGTGTCCTTTGGAGCTCCAGAGGAAGATGCGATGTCAATCGCAGCATCACTAGGCGGGTCTGATTCGTCTGGAAGTGACGACTCGTCACAGCTGCCACCCTCGGGTGTGAATACGGCTGTGGCTCAGTCCGATCCAGAGATGACGGCCATGCTTTCCCGGGCGGCCGCGAGCATTGGTTTGGAGTGGAACCCTCCACCCTGCCCTGAGCGCTCGCGGCTGGACGATTGGTTTTTGGGTGCAGCTGCGGCTTCCCGTCCTCAGCCTGCCCCAATACCTTTCTTCCCGGACGTGCATGATGAAATCTCGAAGTCCTGGAAGACTCCCATGTCTTCCCGCGACCGCTCGTTGATTTCATCCGCCTTTCCTCCCCTCGATGGGGCAGCCGCCCGTGGGTACACTGGGCTCCCCCCGGTTGAGCGCTCTGTTGCGATGCAGCTGTGTCCTCAGAGTGCTTCTTCTCGCGGCGAGCCTAAGCACCCATCCAAGGCCTGTAGGTTCTCGTCTACCCTAGTGGCGAAGTCCTACAGAGCGGCGGGACAGGCGGCTGCCTCTTTGCATGCCATGGCCACTCTGCAGGTCTATCAGGCGCAGATGCTAAGGGACATGCACGAGGGTAGGACGGACCCAGGGCTCTTCGATGAGCTGCGCGCCGCCACCGACCTCGCCCTCCGGGCGACGAAGGTGACCGCACGCTCCCTGGGTCTGGTGATGTCCACAGCTGTGGTCCAGGAGAGACACCTATGGCTGAACCTGGCTGACATGCGGGACGCTGAGCGCTCTCGCCTGCTCGACTCCCCCATGTACCAGGCCGGCCTATTCGGCGGTGCGGTGGAGGACTTCGCCCAACAGTTCTCCACCGCCCAGAAACAGACTGAGGCCATTAAGCATATTCTGCCCCGACGGCCCGCTGCTGCCTCCACCCAGCCGACCGGGCAGGTCCCTCAGTCTGTTCGCCGCCGAGGGCGCCCTCCTGCGGCTCCCGCCCCTCCCGCCCGGCCCAAGCAGCAGCCTCCACCCAGGCCCGGTCGCGGAGGAAGTCGTAAGAAGGCGCCCCAGCCCTCTCCAGCCCCGCCCCCCGCTAAACGCCGGGCCAAGCGGCGCTCCTGAGACGGGCTGCTCAGGGATGCTCCTGGGATTACTTCTCAGGAGACGGTAGCAGGACCACTCCTTCCCCCGGTGGAGGGCCGGGGGAGAATCTTTTGTTCTCCACTCCCCGCTGCTCACCCACGGGTGGGCAGCACCCTAATGTGGTTAAAGAAAGAAGTAACATTCCCATCCCTGAGCACACAGAGTTCTCGGACGACACGGTGCGCCGCCTCCGAGCCGTGCACCCCTCGTCCCCCTCTGTCCCAGAGCCGGTTGACAGTGCGCGCCGTCCCCGGACCGTGCCGCTCTCTTCCCCCTCTGTCGCCAGCCCCCTGGCAGAGCAGACCCCCGTGGAACGTTCTTCCTTCCCTGGTCTCCTCTGTCAGGGCGCGGTTAATGACTGTGCCCCCACACCGGGCCGCTATGCCGTCCACGTCCGGGCCAGTCATTCCGCCCTGCTGCACCATCGGTGGGAAGTCTGTGGTCCGTATGACCCCGCTGGTACAGTTCTTGGGAGCCTGGCTAGAGCTTCCCCTCCTGTCCCGCTGGGTCGCACGGACGATCAGGCTCGGCTACGCGATTCAGTTTGCGCGGTCTCCTCCCCGCTTCAGGGGAGTCCGCTCCACTTTGGTCGGTGGCAACGCCCCTATCATGAGAGCAGAGATCGCCACCCTGCTGGCGAAGGGTGCGATCAAGACCGTCCCTCCGGCCGAGATGAGGACCGGCTTCTACAGCCTGTACTTCATTGTCCCCAAGAAAACCGGTGGGTTACGGCCAATCCTGGACCTGCGTGTGCTGAACCGTTCCCTTCACAGGCTGCCGTTCAAGATGCTCACTGCCAAACACATTCTCGGATGTGTGCGGCCCCAGGATTGGTTTGCAGCAATCGACCTGAAGGACGCCTACTTTCATGTCTCCATTCTCCCTCGACACAGACCGTTCCTTCGGTTTGCCTTCGAGGGGCAGGCATACCAGTACGCGGTTCTCCCTTTCGGGCTAACCCTGTCTCCTCGCGTCTTCACGAAGGTCGTCGAGGCAGCCCTTGTTCCCCTTCGGGAACACGGGGTTCGCATCCTGAACTACATCGACGACTGGCTGATCCTAGCTCACTCTCGAGACCAGGTATGCGAACACAGGGACCTAGTGCTCCGGCACCTAGCTCGTCTGGGCCTTCGGGTCAACTGGGAAAAGAGCAAACTTTGCCCCGTGCAGAGGATCTCTTTTCTCGGTATGGATATCGACTCGGTCGCCATGTCCGCGCAGCTTACGAGCGAGCGCGCGCAGTCACTGCTGACTTGCCTGAGACAGTTCGAGGGCAAGAGTACGGTTCCACTGAAACTCTTTCAGAGGCTCCTGGGGCATATGGCATCTGCAGCCGTGGCAACGGCGCTCGGATTGCTTCATATGAGACCGCTTCAGCGTTGGCTTCGCGACCGAGTCCCGAGGTGGGCATGGCAACACGGCACCTTCCGAGTAACAGTTAATCCGTCTTGCCATCAGACCTTCACCCCGTGGTCGGACCTCAGTTTTCTAAGGTCCGGAGTGCCCCTGGAACGAGCTTCGCGGCATGTTGTTGTAACGACAGATGCCTCCTCCACGGGCTGGGGTGCCATGTGCAATGGACGTGCTGCCGCGGGTTCCTGGACAGGACCCCGCCGCCTCTGGCACATCAATTGCCTCGAGTTGCTGGCCGTACGTCTTGCTCTGCGCCGCTTCCGGGCCGTGCTCAAGAACCAACACGTACTAGTCCGTTCAGACAATACCGCCACTGTAGCGTACATCAACCATCAAGGTGGTCTACGCTCCCGCCGTATGTCGCAACTCGCCCGCCACCTCCTCATATGGAGTCAGAAGCATCTGAGGTCGCTTCATGCCATTTATATCCCCGGAGCCCTGAACTGTGCAGCCGACGAGCTCTCACGGCTTCAGCCCCTCCCGGGAGATTGGCGACTCCATCCCCAGTCGGTCCAGCTGATTTGGGACCAGTTCGGGGACGCACAGATAGATCTGTTTGCCTCTCACGACTCGACCCATTGCACCCTGTATTATTCCCTGACCGAGGGCACGCTCGGCACGGATGCACTGGCGCACAGCTGGCCGCGGGGCCGCAAATATGCGTTTCCCCCAGTGAGCCTTCTTGCGCAGACCCTGCGCAAGGTCAGGGAGGACGAGGAGCAGGTCATTCTGGTCGCGCCATACTGGCCCGCCCGGACCTGGTTCTCCGAACTAGTACTCCTCGCGACAGCACCTCCCTGGCCGATTCCCCTGAGGAAGGACCTCCTTTCTCAGGGACGGGGCACCCTATGGCACCCTCGTCCCGATCTCTGGAACCTCCACGTGTGGCTCCTGGACGGGACGAAGCAGGTTTGAGTACCCTTCCACCTACGGTGGCGGCTACCATCACTTCCGCTAGAGCGTCGTCCACGAGACACGTCTACGCGTTGAAGTGGAACCTCTTCATCAACTGGTGCTCTTCTCACCGAGAAGACCCCCGGAGATGTTCGATTAGTGTCGTGCTTTCCTTCCTTCAAGAAAGGCTGGAGCGAAGGCTGTCTCCCTCCACCCTGAAAGTCTATGTTGCCGCTATTGCCGCACACCATGACCCAGTCGAAGGTAAGTCTGTTGGAAGGCACGACCTGATCATCAGGTTCCTGAGAGGAGCGAGGAGACTGAATCCTCCTCGCCCTCCTCTCGTTCCCTCTTGGGACCTCTCAGTGGTTCTAACTGCCCAGCGGAGTGCTCCCTTTGAGCCTTTGCAATCAGTGGAGCTTAAGTTCCTGTCTATGAAGACAGCGCTCCTGGTTGCATTGGCCTCCATCAAGAGGGTGGGGGACTTGCATGCATTCTCCGTTGACGAAGCGTGCCTGGAATTTGGGCCGGCTTACTCTCACGTGATCCTGAGACCCCGGCCTGGATATGTGCCCAAGGTTCCTACCACTCCCTTCCGGGACCAGGTGCTGAACCTGCAAGCGCTGCCCCCGGAGGAGGCAGACCCAGCCTTGGCACTGCTCTGTCCAGTACGCGCCCTCCGCGCCTATGTAGACAGGACGCAGTGTTTCAGGACCTCAGACCAGCTCTTTGTCTGTTATGGTGGGAAGCTGAAGGGAAAGGCTCTCTCCAAGCAAAGGTTGTCTCACTGGATAGTGGACGCCATTGCCTTGGCATACCAGCAGCAAGGTCGACCGTGCCCCCTTGGTGTGACTGCCCACTCCACCCGGAGTGTGGCATCCTCTTGGGCTCCAGCGCATGGCGCCTCGCTAACAGACATCTGCAGAGCTGCAGGCTGGGCGACACCTAACACATTCGCCAGATTCTACAATCTCCGAGTGGAGCCAGAGTCCTCTCATGTACTCGCTTCAACCAGCTAGTACTGGACCCGCTCAGGTGTCTTCGCTTGCTCGCCATTCCACTCCACGGACTGGATACGTGCGATATTCTCCTCGGGTGAGCTTCCCCGAAAAGCCCTGAGTTCCTCCAGCACTCCTGACGTTGGCGCCAGTGTCTATTGCCTGTGCGTCGGCTAGGTGCCTCCCGTGTGCATGGTCCCTCCCCTGAGCGACCCCCACATGTGTATTTCCACTGTAAGCCTCCCGAGCATGTGTCTTTCCCTTGGCAAGCCACCTTGCCACCCCTGGGGTTGAAATATTCCACCTGCGGCTGGACACCCCAGTGTTCTCCATGTCTCCTTCGGGTCACATGTGTATTCTCTAAGTCCCCCCCTCTGGGTTGGCAGTAATTGCATATTTCCCCTGAACTTGGGATATGCTCCCCAGTGTACCTTGGTATTCCTGTGCTAAATAGGAGTCCTTCGTCCGTGCCAGTCTCACGACAGGGATCTCAGATTTACGCAGGGCACTGGAAGACAGCTGAGAAGGTGGCGTGATTAGACTGGTAACCCCATTCGTCGTCATCCGACATAACTCGGAGTGACAACGAAAGGGAACGTCTCGGTTACGTATGTAACCCTCGTTCCCTGAGTAGGGAACGGAGACGTTACGTCTGCCTGCCACTTTCCGCTGTAAAGCGGGGATCGCCTGAGCTCAGTCTTGGCTCCTCAGCGAAGAAACATATCTGCCTGTTGCCGGCGTCCTCCTTTTATACCCACGAGGCCATGCAAATTCCGCAGACCCATGGCATTTCTTTGCCATTGGCTCGTTTTGTAATACTCGAAGTTGATAGGCTTTCTAAGCGAAACCCCATTCGTCGTCATCCGACATAACGTCTCCGTTCCCTACTCAGGGAACGAGGGTTACATACGTAACCGAGACGTTTTCCAATCAGGGATTTCCGCCAACCTTAAACATGAAATCAGAATTTGGATACTTCTTTAATGTAAGTTTCTAATATAAGTGTGTAGAGTCATGAAAATATGTATTTTTAATCTTCCATCAATAATATCCAACAAAATCACATCTGAAACTGATTTTCTTTTGAACTGGTGTTACTTTTACCTAAGTTTAAGTTAATGTGCTTTTTCGTAACAGCATTTTTTTGTTGTTGTTGTAATGGACAGAACAACCCATAAAAAACATTGCATATAAGAATTGCAAATCTCAATGTCTCCTACTGTAGACAGCATTGATAGTAAACAGAAAGCAAATAGAGACTATCACAGATTTTAATATGAACTCAAACTTACTCTTCAAATTCTTCCAGAAACAAATCTGTGTTAACAATTACTTTTCCTAAAGACTCCCAGCTACTAGGGAACTTGTTTTTTTTTTTTTTACATTAACGTTACTGAATTTTTCTTCATAACTTTGACAGAACCTTGCCAGAACTTTGGCAGAAGTTATCTGGTCTTTAATAATGTTCTCAATGCAATAAGATTATTTAAACATCATGAGTAGCTGCTCATTATTTAAAGATGTCCTGTACCACAGGGTTAACTTGTTATATAACAGCCTTCATTAAACGGTGTAAGAAAGTAACAGCTGACTTCAGTTGAAATGCCATGAAAATCCACTTGTGATCTATTTAGACAGCGTCAAAAGAATTAAATCCAAACACTTATGCAAGACCTCTCTCAACATCCAAAACACTGCCAGTGAGGTGATCTCATCTGCAGCGTGCCTTGCCAAAAGAGGTTATTATCTGAGGCAAAGGAAAAAACAATACTATTAATAGCCCTTTGGGACGCCATCATTTACAAATCTGGAATGGGGAAGTCCACAGAAGGCACCCAGGATGAAAAATCAGTGAAGCAAAAACCCCTCAGTAATACAAAAGGCTGTTAGATCCTCCAGCTGACACTGTGACAATTTGAGCCAACAGGACCAGTTTTTTTGGTAGCTGGTCAAGAAGCTAATTAATTTACAATCCAACACCAATAAACAAACTGACACAAAGAAAGGAGATCCTATTCAGAAGACTGTTGAAGTCAAGTATTCCAGGGCTGGGAGTCTGGATCTAGAGTAAAGTATCAACCAACTAAATCCTTAAATAATGGGTACAAATGGAAATTAATGTAGTCTCACATAGCAAATTTAAGCCAGTTTTATAGTATAGTACGGCCCAGTGTAGTATGCCTCAGACTATGAAGAGACTGTGGATGGTAGGGTGATCAATGGAACAGTCTCGATAATTGGGAGGTCCAACCAACCATCCATCCATCCATCCACCCATCCATCCGTCCATCCATCAATCCATCCATCCATCCATCCAACCCATCAAACCAACCGATCAACCAACCAACCAACCAACCATCCATCCACCCATCCATCAGTCCATCCATCCACCCATACATCAGTCCATCCATCCATGCATCCATCCATCCATTCAACCAACCAACCATCCATCCATCTATCAGTCCATCCATCCATCCATCCATCCAAACAACCAACCATCCATCCATCCATTCATACATCTATCCATCCATCAATCCATCCATCCATTCATTCCCCCCACCGACCAACCAACCAGCCAACCATCCATCCATCAATCCATCCATCAGTCCATCCATCAGTTCATCCATTCATCCATCCATCCATCATCTTTATTCTTTTCATTCGCTTCCTTTCTCGATTGTTTGTAATCCACGTAACATTCTGCATTTCCGAGGAAGTAATGTAAACTGTGACTAAATAAGAGGAGAATCTCTTGAGGAAATCGGAGCAAAAGTGGTCACAGGAAATGCATTTAAAAATAATTTTAATAGCAGGTGGAAACCAGGCCCTAGTCTTCCCCTAAGTAATACAGTTTGTACCTGAAGACTAAAAACACATATTAAAAAAGGTTATTGGAAAGAAACTAATTTTGAAATTTTCAGCACTATGAAAGGTAAAATTTAAAGTCTGAAATAGAACAACATATTGAGGCCTGAAAAGTCTATATGGATTAAAATAAATAATACATCAAGTCTTAATGATTACTGAGGAGGGGAAAGCTGAGGTGTTTCATCAAAAAAAACATTTGCGCACAACATGGTGATATAATTATTTAAAAAATAATCATGAAGTCCTAGTGACCTGAAATCGGGTGAAATAATTATGAGCAAACATTGCTTTTCCCAAAACTAATCAAACGTGGGTGGATTTCCTGGATAATTTCTTTTAAAAGGTAAGAATTTAAACACATATACCACCAAACAGCTCATCACGCTTAAAATTTTAATTAGCACACAGAGCCAAAGCAATTTTCTCAGCACTAGCACATGACAGACCCAGCGGTACATTTCAAAGTAATGACGATGGTAATTAATGGCAGGAGACAGGTGAGCTGTATTACTTGAAGAAGAAAGAAATGACTGGAATTCCTCACAGGGATATGTAGTAAAGGTTAAGG
Organism: Siphateles boraxobius; assembly: GCF_051911475.1. Classification (NCBI taxonomy): domain Eukaryota; kingdom Metazoa; phylum Chordata; class Actinopteri; order Cypriniformes; family Leuciscidae; genus Siphateles; species Siphateles boraxobius. The sequence continues at coordinate 3,810,747 of NW_027509119.1, read as the reverse complement.
AAGCGAGCATTTTCATGCTTGTAATTTTCCAATTTGGTGATAACTACTATCTGTGAACCTCAAATTAAGGACAATATTTAAATAATATATTATTCCTGTAAATTCGGCTAAAACCTCAACAACGGGTTGCGAATGCCATTTCATCTCGATTCAATGCTAAGATCATAGAATTAAAAAAATATATTTTAGCTAACATTCTTTAAGCTTTAAGCTACAATCTTTTAACTTTTGTCTTATTTGTCTGAGACTACAACTCTTGTTCATGTAAAAGGCCTGTGTGACGTTCTCTTTATATATCAGAATAATTGTTGTCTGGCATGATGTTTTATTAAGGTAGTTCGGGAGGAACACGTCAAATGAGCTACTCTAGTGCCTCCTGCAATCAGTAACAAATACTTTAGTATCATCAGCTGTCTACAATCAGTAATCAACAAATACTCTAGTATCACCAGCTGTCTTCAATCAGTAATCAACATATCTACCCAATCAGCACGAAGGCAAACCATATATAAGTGCAGTCAAACTCACCTAAGGATGTTCTACAGTCTTCAGAATCCCTCCACCACCCCATCTCCTCACACTCACCAGGTCACTTCCTAAACGTGGGGGAATACTCTGCGTTCGGGCCTATTACCAAGATCAGAGTCCTCTCCCTGGACAGCACGCCAAATATGTTTACCAATATAAACTATCCGACTGATTTGTAAGTGTGAACTCGTGAAGTGTTGGACTGTGGACACAGCTTTCTTCTATCCCCAATGACCCATGACAAAAGAGCAGCAACGAAGGAGGATTCAGGGGTCCGTAAATTGCACAGGCAATAATTAGGCCAAACCAATCTAGAGGTGCAGCATTTAATGGATCATTGAATAGCAAACTCAGTGGATAAAAGTGTTGTTTCTCCCCCTCTCTCTCTCAGTATGATTGCTGATAAACGCAAGGCAATTTCTTTAAACCTTCAATGGTCATTAGTATTCGTGCTACCAGGTAACTGCAGTTCACAATAACACACACCATATTTATCAGAGCATACTGAGTGTAAAGGTTTGTCCAAGCCATAGAACAAAATGTTTCGGTTTGTATCAATTTTAGCACAAGTCCTTTGTTCAGAATCACTTCTTTCTTTTGGGAGACAATTACTCCATTTATCGTGCGCTTTGATCTTTGAAACGTTGCAGACCTTTTACGTTCTCAAACCTCTGTATTACACACTGAATGAGAGGTAATATCCATAGAAGCTTAATAGGGGCTCTTCAAAAATAACATGAAATTGCACCCTGAATTTCTCAGTATGCATGTGTATACATTGTCTCTAGCACACAAAGATCTACTCACCAGACGAGGTGCTGTCACAGTCATGAAAGTTACACTTCTTTGTATTTTTTGGTCGAGGCTCATGATCACAATCCACATGCTCATTTTCATCCTCAAGCTCAGCCTTAGTGTTGACACATTTGACCAATCGCTGCTGAACGCCTCCTCCGCAGGACACAGAGCACTGCCAACAAACAATAGACAAGCCTGTTAAACACCCAGTACAGTTTCTACAATCCACCCATTCTGGGCCTTTAATAGTCTAATAATTTAATAATCTTCCATCAGATGGCTCCTCTGATCAACAACCTAATGCAAAGTTTTGACAACCTATAATTGTCTTTAAAGAGGTCATATCCTATAATTTTCATTCAGTTTTTTTCCATTTTCAGTAGACGTGTTTACATGTGACTAATTTTCATCAATCAGAATGAATCCAATCCAAAGTTTCAGAAAGTTCTGTTTACATGAGCCTAAATGTTGCAGTCCGATTCACATAGAATATATATCGCTATAATGTCACCAGAGATACCATGAGTATAATTGTCATTTTTGCCTTTTTGACACATCTAAAAAAAAGCTGACAATTATGTCAGAAGAATTTTTTTAGCAATCTACTGACGAGTTTGTAAGACATGAGATGTGAATAAACATATGCACTTTGTATAGCGTAAAACATTTGTAAGCATAATCATCACGGCAGTGTGCAAGTGTGAAAGATGGGACAGTCAAGAAAACAGTCAGATGAAGCGTTTACATCCTTTTTTTTTAAATTCAGGTCTACGCCACACCCTTCAATCCAATTTAAATATCATTCAGATTTCAGATTGAGCTTAATTCGTATCGATTGAGGTGTTTACATAAAGACTTTTCCGGAGTGATACATGACCAGTGCCATCCGTCTCTCTGACCCAAAGAATTAAAAAGGCGATGCACCAGTGTTCGAACTATACCGTGTCCTTTGGGGGAACGCAGACCTATAATAACCCAGCCACAACACATTGGGAATAACATGCCTTACTTTAACACAGAATGGATTTCAAGGACTTCGCACGCAGAACAATGGCCTCCAACGTTTTTCTCTACGAATCTTTGAGTTATCATGTAGCTACTAAACATGATTGGAATTTGCACCGCAGCGCCACCACACCTTGATGCTCATGACATGAATGCATTCGCGTCTCAGCTCGAGGTTCAGGCTTATTTGTTCATTAATCAGCGACTAGTCGACGTATACTCGACTTTCATCACATAAATGTCATTCAACCCCTACCACACACCCTAACAGGCCAATTGTAAAGGCCTTTCGGCACATCCCTACCTTTGTTTACGCCTATTACTCTAACTTGCAGATAACCACATGAGTTAATGTGGGTGCATTTGACTTCACTGATTGTCCAATTATGTTACTTCCTACATTTAAGTTTGACATTCTGCACACTCTGTGAATAGTCCATTACATATATTTATCATTGAATATCTGAAAAGAAAAACCGAAAGAGAGAAAATTACAAATGAATCAATCTGTAATTTTCTTCCACTATTTGGGATGTTGCCATTTTCAGAAATTGCCACAACAGAAAAAAACTACTTTAATCTGTAACTTTCAAAGAAATGTTTGCTTGTCAATCTTTTGTTGTTGTGTTTTTATTCCTTCTAATACATAATAAATATCCTGGCAAAAGTTCTGGGTGGTTGGGGATTTACAAGTGGTTGTGGGGTAATATTTTAAGGGTAGTTTACATTCAAACCAGTCATGAGATTTTCTTCTTCTTTGCTGTCTTCTAGCTTTATGCTGCATTGTTCGCTCACTGTTCTGCGCTTATGTAACCAAAAAGATGTGCTTGGTTTTAATGGGGCAGGGTGAGATTTTGAATGTTTTTCAATGAAAAAATCTGAGATTCTGAACAGGACCCAGCAAATGGTGTCCCTCTAATTCTGATTATGTGGGCTATTTGGTTCACACCTTTAGATGCATCAATTGTTATCTAGTGCAGAGACACACTGTTAAACCGGATGACTTTTAAAAATGAAATACTTCCTCAAGAGATGTATGACACTCACCTGACCCCAGGATCCAGTAATCCACTGGTTGCATGGATGGATGTTGCAAGTCTGGATGTAGCTGGGCTGCCCGTCGTCATCACATTTCCCAGTTTCAGGGCAAGTGACAAGCCTCTGTTGCTCCCCAACTCCACACAGCTCTGAACACTGTGAACATAGATGGAGACGAAGAGAGTAGAGTGAAGATCAGGAAAAAGACGCAAAGAGCTAAGGAGGGGAAAAAGTGTTCTGTTCACTTACTGTAAAAATGTTAGTAAACCTGTTGCCTTAAAATTATTAAGTAAATAAACTTAATAGAGAGAATAACATACATTAGGAAATCTAAACAACATTTATTCGATAGGATTTGGGGACCTTTCATAGACTTTATTAAAGACTTAGATTTGGTAGATGATTCTTTGGACTTCTGAGACAAGGAAACCAGTAGTTCCACAATTTAAGCTTATAGTTAAATTTCACTTTAAATAAAAGTGGAAGAATGTATACTTTAAGATAAGATTATATGTTATGCTATGTTTTTATTTTCATGCTTAATGACCTATGTTGAAGAGAGAAGCGTTGTACACTGTATTGTTTTTTTTCCTGCTTAATTCTTGCCTTTTAATGGGTTTAATTTCATGTAATGCAGTCATTATGTTCGCATGGACAAATCTGTATTAAGATTATGATTGTATTTACACAAAGAAATCTTAATAAAAATATTTTGGCAAAAAAACCAAAAAAAACGTAATGCTTAGTTGAAAAATATAAGTTATGTGAACTTGACAATCCACATTACTTATTTTTTACCGATTAAGCAGGAAGTTTATTTACCTAAAAATTTTAAGACAACGGGTTACCTCAATTTTTTTTAAATTAAGACAACTGATCACTTTTTACAGTGTACAGAACATGAAACCTCTTTACCTGCCCCCAAGAGGAGGTGTACCAATCTAAACAGTTGTGGATGTTACAGGGAATTCGGACAGGAGGTCTAGGGGAGGTGGCCTGGCAATGAAACGGCCTCAGCAACCTTTGATCTCGCGTGTCGTAACACTGAATCTCTCGAACCTTCACTCCTACACCACAGTTTTTAGAGCACTGCCAAAATAGAAATCATGGGGGGAGACTTACATTGTTTTATCAGTCATTGATTGTATTATGTTTGGTTGCATGCATGTGGACTTACTTTACTCCACTCTCCAATTTTCCATGCAGAGCAGGGTCGAAGGTAGCAGCGGCGCGCTGGAACTGGCCTTGTAGCTAAATCACAGTCTGATTCTCCGCCAGTGCTACAGGACACTGGTCTCCAGATGGCACCAAGCCCACAACTTGTGGAGCACTACCATACAAAATCATTTGTAGTATTGAAGTATCAGTTAACACTGAAACAGGCATGCAACCCTGCTTAAAGTAATTTATCCAAGACCCATTCCTGGATCAACATTTTTATTAACTACCTAATCAAATTTTAGAGTTACTTTAAACATTAGAGGTCATGGGCTTCAACAACATTCTTATTAATATATCATCCCTTTGATTTCCAGGTTATGAAACCTGGCATACACATAAACACTAGCTATGTTCCCATCCAAAGTTATGAATTTAACTTGCTCACAAAATTGGACGATCACATAAAACATTTGCAAAAAAAGCACAGTTTCCGTCCAGTGACTTGAAAAGAACAAAATCGTAACTTCCTGATAAACTGTCGCCAAATATCACTAAGAAAATACAATAAATTACTTGTGCCTCAGAACATGCAGATGAAGCGCAATAAATACGGTCATGTTATCTTGCTTCTGGAGGCAGATGCCTGTTGTTTGAGAATGCAGTTGTGTGAGAAAGTTCTGGGAGGGAATTATACTGGACACTTTGGCAACAGACTTCAGCTCAGGCATTTGAAAATGACCAAAGCAACATTTCAGATGTAACGAGTTCGGTCCGCTGATTAGTTCAGTTATACCGTCTCATTGTGCAAAGTCACATGACATTTTTTTTAATGCGCATCAAGGAATTTTTTCGGTAAATGTGTTTCCACTCTAGTTTATGCGCTTATCGGATAAAAAAAGTTTTTTATACACGTTTTTAGAATTTATGCACATCTTGGCATTTCCATCCAGTGTTTTTTTTAATGCAGTATCCTAAAATTCACATAAAAATTAGTGGATGGAAACATGGCTACTGTCTGACTTTAAGGTTGGATAGCTGTACCACTTGATCCTTTATATCCATTTTTGTAGCTAAAATAACATGAAAAATCTCATTACCTGGAAGACAAAGTTATGTTTGTTTTGAAACCAAAGCTGTGGTGTCAGCATAAATCAAGGACTTTTATCATGGTGGCCGACTGCTGTTTCTCAGCCCATGCTGGTTTCATATCTAAAGAATGTGAGGAATCCATAATTAGATACTCACAGCACTCCAGTTGCCTTTTTTCCAGTGTGCAGGGGAGGCCGATGGGGAAAGCGAAGACATGACCAGCCCAGTGGGCATCATAGGGCTAGAAGAATGCACTGAATGCTCAATGCTAATGTCCTGAGATGGCTGCTCAGTAGGAATAGAGAGAGTGGGGTTCAGCCCAGTAGGTCTAACCGTTCGGGAAATAATAATCTCATTGTTATCAATCTCTGTCCAGCGAGGTAAGGGGATCGGAGTTCCCCAAGGCTCTATTCTAGGCCCGTTTGTCTTAGTTGTTGCAGTGGTTCCTAAATACCAACTGTGAGGTTGTGGTGCAATTGTAGTGTCAGGAATCTCAGTTGGAGTGAAGAGTGGGGGCTCAAAGTCACTTTCCGTTTCTGTAGGAGGTAGAGCTGTTGTTCCAGCTGCTGAGGTCATGCTACTGTAATGTTTGGCTGGGATAGAGGAAGTTACAGAAGGAATAGACTCTTGAGAAAGGCTATCTGAGGTCGTAGTAAACTCTCTTAGAGCGGGCCATGGTTCAATAGCCTTGGTTATAGTTGTTGGGTCGGTGAAAACTTCATATTTTGCTAAGGCATTACTGGGAGCACTGCTTAGAAGATCCATTGGGTGAGAAGTTGCACTTAGTGAGACTGTTGGCGAGGTCGTAATCCATTGTAATTGGGTAGTGGGATTATAAACATGTCTGTTCTCAAACTTAAACATAAGTTTTGGTTCATAATTGTGAGTGCTATGCTGAGGTTGAAAGCTTTCCCAGTCACTTTCACCCACAGGAACATCTTCACCAAACTCCCCTTCAGTTACTGGCATTGTGGTTTTATCTTTTTGATTGCCATTGTATTCGTCGTGGTTATATGAATTTCCGTTCAAACTTACATGTGTTTCAGGAGTTAAAAAGATGTTTGGCACAGTTTCGTATGATAATGTGTGCATGTCCTGAGAGGACACATCTGCAGTGGATGGAGATTTCCTTGTAATGCTGATGTCCTGACTCAAGCCAATATCAAAGTCTGATGCCTTCAATTTGTTAAATAACCTGGTAGCTACAGAGGATGGTTCAGTTGTTGTAATGACAGGCAAAAAATAGTCCTCAGCAAATAGCTCATCACTATTTTCATCCAGTAAATCTTTCTTTTGAGGCCCATGACCTTCAGTACTCTTGCTTGTAATGCTGTCAAAGCGACTAGTGGTGGGACTGTATTGGTTTGCAGTGGTGGATGGTGAAGAGGTAGTTACGGGGACATCTGTCCCTGCCAGATAAACGTCTCCATGTTTTATTCCTGAGTTATCAAACATATCATTTTCATCTTTATTAAGGTCATACGACAGATCCTCATGGAATTTTATAAAATTATAGTCATAGTAAAAATCATCAACTTGAAGATTTTTCACAATTGAATTTTCAGAGGACTTTTCAAAATGACTGTAATGTGAGAAATCATCTTCTATAATGTCATTGAGGTCAACATTTCCCCTGGGCTGATTTAGAGTAAGACTGTCATGAGGTATAGCTTTTATCTCATTGAAAAATTCTTTGCTGGACACTCCACTTCCTGACCAGTCGTTACCAAAGTTGTCCGAGTTTATGGGGCAGTCCTTAGCATAGCATGGCATGGTTGAATTAGGCTTGGCTTTCGGATCACAGTCTACATCAGTATTCCAGCTGCAGGTCACGTCACGAATGCGGAAACCAGCTGCACAGCTCACTGAGCACTGAGGAAGAGACAGACAGTAAGAGCTGTCAAGGTCAGAACACACTCACATCGATTTAAAAATAAAAAAGAAATAGCAATTGAGACCGTTCTGTATATCAATGAGTCAAAAGAGTATAAAAGAGTCGCCAGTTTGTGCAGTTTTATCCCATGAAACAAAATCTGAAGCTCGTCTTATGAGAAAGTAGGGAGTAGTCTTAAAGCATGTATAATGTTTGTCGTATTGACAGCATTATTGTGAAGATTAATGTTCCCCTCAATTCAAACAATGTGATGAAGCAGTACTTTGGTATAGAGAAAGTTCCAATAGCATGTGAAAAAAATGTTACTTGTTACAGTTAAATCTACTCAAATCCATAGTTTGGTTCAAACCTTCATTTTTGATTGAATATTAATCAGAAATTATTTAGAGATATACAGGTGCTGGTCATATAATTGAGACCGTTCTGGTCAAATAAATCAAAAAGTTGATTTATTTCAAGAATTCAACTTAACAGGTGAAACTAATATATTATATAGACTCATTACATGCAAAGTGAGATATTTTAAGACTTTATTTGATATAATTTTGATGATTATGGCTTACAGCTTATGAAACCCACAAAATCAAAATCCCAGAAAATTAGAATATTACATGAAATCACACAGTAATTACACAGGAATACTATGGTCATTGAACCAGGTTTTGGTTATTTTGGCAGTGTGGGCAGGTGCAAATCCTGCTGGAAAATGAAGGAAGCATCTCCATAAAGCTTGTCTGCTGAAGGAAGCAGGAAGTGCTCTGAAAATGTCCTGGTAGACGGCTGCGTTGAGTGGACAGCACAGTGGACCAACTTCAGCCGATGACATGGCTCCCCAAACCAACACAGACTGTGGAAACTTCACACTGGACTTCAAGCATCTTGGATTGTGTGCCTCTCCATTCTTCCTCAAGACTCTGGGACCTTGGTTTCCAAATGAGATGCAAACTTTGCTCTCATCAGAAAAGAGGACTTTGGTCCACTGTGCTTTTTTAAATCCAGAGTCAACACAGCCGTCTACCAGGAAATTTTCAGAGCACTTCATGCTGACTTCATTTTCCAGCAGGATTTGCACCTGCCCACACTGCCAAAAGAACCAAAACCGGGTTCAATGACCATGGTATTCCTGTGTAATTACTGTGTGATTTCATGTAATATTCTAATTTTCTGGGATTTTGATTTTGTGGGTTTCATAAGCTGTAAGCCATAATCAACAAAATTATAACAAAAAAAGTCCTGAAATATCTCACTTTGCATGTAATGAGTCTATATAACATATTAGTTTCACTTTGCATGTAATGAGTCTATATAATATATTAGTTTCACCTGTTAAGTTGAATTCTTGAAATGAATCAACTTTTTGATGATATTCTAATTATATGACCAGCACCTGTATATATATACAGGTCCTTCTCAAAAAATTAGCATATTGTGATAAAGTTAATTATTTTCCATAATGTAATGATAAAAATTAAACTTTCATATATTTTAGATTCATTGCACACCAACTGAAATATTTAAGGTATTTTATTGTTTTAATACTGATGATTTTGGCATACAGCTCATGAAAACCCAAAATTCCTATCTCAAAAAATTAGCATATCATGAAAAGGGTCTCTAAACGAGCTATTAACCTAATCATCTGAACCAACCAATTAACTCTAAACACCTGCAAAAGATTCCTGAGGCTTTTAAAAACTCCCAGCCTGTTTCATTACTCAAAACCGCAATCATGGGTAAGACTGCCGACCTGACTGCTGTCCAGAAGGCCATCATTGACACCCTCAAGCAAGAGGGTAAGACACAGAAAGAAATTTCTGAACAAATAGGCTGTTCCCAGAGTGCTGTATCAAGGCACCTCAGTGGGAAGTCTGTGGGAAGGAAAAAGTGTGGCAAAAAACGCTGCACAACGAGAAGAGGTGACCGGACCCTGAGGAAGATTGTGGAGAAGGAACGATTCCAGACCTTGGGGGACCTGCAGAAGCAGTGGACTGAGTCTGGAGTAGAAACATCCAGAGCCACCGTGCACAGGCGTGTGCAGGAAATGGGCTAAAGGTGCCGCATTCCCCAGGTCAAGCCACCTTTGAACAAGAAACAGCGGCAGAAGCGCCTGACCTGGGCTACAGAGAAGCAGCACTGGACTTCAGGCATTTTGGCATTTCCTTCTCCCCAGTCTTCCTCCAGACTCTGGCACCTTGATTTCCGAATGACATGCAAAATTTGCTTTCATCCAAATAAAGTACTTTTGACCACTGAGCAACAGTCCAATGCTGTTTCTCTGTAGCCCAGGTCAGGCGCTTCTGCCGCTGTTTCTGGTTCAAAAGTGGATTGACCTGGGGAATGCGGCACCTGTAGCCCATTTCCTGCACACGCCTGTGCACGGTGGCTCTGGATGTTTCTACTCCAGACTCAGTCCACTGCTTCCGCAGGTCCCCCAAGGTCTGGAATCGCTCCTTCTCCACAATCTTCCTCAGGGTCCGGTCACCTCTTCTCGTTGTGCAGCGTTTTTTGCCACACTTTTTCCTTCCCACAGACTTCCCACTGAGGTGCCTTGATACAGCACTCTGGGAACAGCCTATTTGTTCATTTCTTTCTGTGTCTTACCCTCTTGCTTGAGGGTGTCAATGATGGCCTTCTGGACAGCAGTCAGGTCGGCAGTCTTACCCATGATTCCGGTTTTGAGTAATGAAACAGGCTGGGAGTTTTTAAAAGCCTCAGGAATATTTTGCAGGTGTTTAGAGTTAATTAGTTGATTCAGATGATTAGGTTAATAGCTCGTTTAGAGACCCTTTTCATGATATGCTAATTTTTGGAGATAGGAATTTTGGGTTTTCATGAGCTGTATGCCAAAATCATCAGTATTAAAACAATAAAAGACCTGAAATATTTCAGTTGGTGTGCAATGAATCTAAAATATATGAAAGTTTAATTTTTATCATTACATTATGGAAAATAATGAACTTTGTCACAATATGCTAATTTTTTGAGAAGGACCTGTATATACACACACACACTTTTTTTTTGTTGATTAATGCTCAGACATATTTATATATATTAGTGCTGGGCAACGATTAATCCAAAATGAAAGTTTGTGCTTACATAATATATGTACATACTGTGTATAATTATTTGTTTATATAACAAAGTATATTTGTTTACATAAACACACACATATGCATGTATATATTATGTTATGTATATATAAAATATTTATATTTATATATAATATCAATTATGTATAAATATATATACAGTATATACATGCACATATTTCATAAATATATACATAATCGTTTCCCAGCACTAATATATATATATATACACATATAGTGCTGCATAATGCTACAAGGCTGCGCAGACAATCTCATTAAAACTGAGATCATTCTGTACTCTTTAAGAATGTTATAATCACATTTCAAATCATGACAACTCTCAGAGTGTTTGGCATGGAAATGGATATGACAATGTTGATATGTTTGGTCTTGGCGGAATAGATCTGCTACTTTTTTACTGTTATTGCTGCTGCTGCAGGGCAAGTACGAGACTTTCCTTTGCCAATACACACATGACACGCTGCTGTGAGCAAGTAAGACATGCTGCTGCTGTACAATATAGTGTACATGAATTACCCATAGCAGATCTATACAGGTGGAGCTGGGGAAGGTGGAGGATTTCTGAAAGCGCGCTGCAACTGCTACAGCAAATGCTGACCAATATTTGAAGGTTGAGCAGCGAGCTCATTGGCTACTGAAACAGCAGGACCAATCAGCTGTGCCCTATAGAGAATGATGTGATTGCAAGCAGGTTGAGTTAAGGACCGATCAGCCTGCGCCATCTAGAGTTTCATGACTGAACTTCATACGTATAAAGCCGGCTCACCTCTGACCAGCTTCCAGAAGTCCAGTCAGCAGGACAGGACACGCGTGTGTTACACGGGACAATTGACTCAGGCTTAGGCAAGTGTTGACATTCAGTGGGCTGAAGCGCTTGTTGCTCATCCAGCCCTAGGCTCCGGATACACAACACTGTTCTCTTCCTAAGCCCCATGTCCCCACAACTAGATGAGCACTTCTGCCACTCTCCAACCCACCATCTGATGACAAAGAAACATCACAGGAATTTACTGCAATCTTACCGCACTTAAAAGCCATCAAGTGGGCTGTTGCTGATGGGTGTGTAAATCACAGGACTGTTCAGCCGTAAAACTCACATGGCTGGACATGTGCCCTTATTACAGGTAGTTTGCTTGTCATCAGGCCTAGTAGACTGATCACAGTAATGCTCTTCAACGATCCCAGATGTTCTCTCCACACAGTGAACAACTTGCCTCTGCACACCTGAAAACAAGAGGAGCAGATGTTTAGAAAAAGGCACGTTTTCAAATGCACACAAGAATGCACTCGACATGCGGCAATCACAGAAAATGGTAAATTACAGAATTTCCTGCCATTTTAACAGAGAGAAAGCTGATAACTGTACCACAGCCTGTCCTTCTTCACAGGAAAAACAGATCAAACGATTAAATAAGCACACTGCCCACAATAAATGACATTTACTTAAAAAAAAATGTAATGACAAAAATGTAAATATCAGTTTATTCATGGGATCACTTATTAAGGTTTTATTAGTTAATGCATTAACTAACATGAACTTGCAGTGAACAATATATTAGGTAAAACTTTATTTTTTTGTATTTTTTTTTGTATTTTAACAGATACAAATTTCGATCCTAAAAATGGATTAGTAAATGTTGATTCACATGAATTAAGTTTAATAAATACTGTAAGTATTGTTCATTATTATCTCATGTTAACTCATGTTAACTACAATTTAGTCAAAAGTTAATTTCATATATTTACTTTCCGTGATCATTTAGCCAATAGGGGTAAACACATTATTATCATAATATTAGTATAAAAATATGATCAAATTAGGGGGGAAATGCTAATAAAATGTAATGTTAGTGGCATTTCACTCTTTCTTCTAGTTATCTTTTTGTGAAATGCCACCAACACTAAACAGAAAATTTGCCTGCATGACAAGTATCTTAATATTTTCATTTGGCTGGCATTTAGAGAGAGGCATTATATTTAATAATAATTCTGTTTGCCTTTATGAACACGAGCCTATAATCTTTCTGTGGTTTGAACATTTTCTGATCATCTTATTTTCCTCTGGGAATTAATTTGAACTATTTGAATTTAAGAAAAATCTTGAGCTCAGACATTCAGTAGTTCAAAACCAGACATGGTAGCAAATTCATGGCCTCTGATATTGAACATCTTCACTTCTCCATTACTATTCTAGCTTGGGAATTGAATTGACTCCAAAAGGAGGGATAGCTCTTCTTGTTTACTCTCCTCACCCTCGGGCTGGTCTCAACCTTTATTTGATCGCTTTGAGAAGCAGAGTTTCCAATAGAGAGACACAGAACTTCGCAGGTGTTTGAAGAATGTTATCAGATGAACCCTGAAACAGATGGGATAAAGGGCCTCGGGGCCCATGTGTCAGTCTACAAAAATTGGTGTGACCCCCAAAAGACAGTGTGTCGCAAATTACCTAATCTCCATGTTTACAATGTCAAATGTTCAATTACAGATACATGTTTAACTCAAGATACTTATTTTTTATCGTCATCAGTATCCCACATAAGGGCTGTTGATTTAACTGGTTAATTTGGTGGATTAATTATGAAAAAAAAAACGATAATCCTTAGTCACGTTCAGTTTGAAAGGTCCTTTAGACTGCATGCAGTTTAGTTACGAACATGACTGACTGCATGATGAAGCCTATTAGAATGCAGTTAAATTTCCACTAAAATGTAAGATATGGGGGCAAAAAATGCCCCATATGGGGTTTTGTCTCATGCATACATATATCAAATGATACAGCAATATATTTACTAGAGATGCTCCGATCAGCATTTTTGGGGCCGATCACCGATTATCGATCACCAAAATCATGATCTGCCGATTGCCAATCACTGCCGATCACAGAATGGCAGGGGAATGGGAGTCTTTTATCTATAATCTAGCAGAGTTTGCACCATTTGTAGAAATGTGTTTATTTAATTGTATTTAGAAAATGAGATGTCTTAAGGCTACTGTAGGCCAGCTTTCCCAAATAAGGCAGAGTAACATTAAATAATTCCAAACAAAGAGGGGTCAGGCAGACCAACACACATCAGATCAGCCTAATGGAAGGGGATCAAGTTACACTTAGACATATTTGGAAATTGTAGCCTCTTAATACACCCACTACATTTACTAATTGGCAACAAAATGTACAACTTGTTACACCAAAACTGGCTACTGATGAAAGGACAAAACTATGGCAAGTTTTTTTCTGTTATTAATATGAACGTCTGATGTAGTTGAGCAGAATGCTCTTTTATGAAGTTACTTCATTAAAGGACATATTTAATGAGATTATGCCTGAAAAGGTTTTGGATTTTTTATATCATATGTTCATTTAAAAATATATATTGTATAAAATGACTTCTTGTTTTGTTTTGTTTTATTGTATTTATATGATATTTGTATTTTTATAATTGAATTTTTGCCATGAAAATAGCTTTGAATAGTGACATGATATTAAATAAAATAATCTGAATCTAATGTAATTGAGGAACCAACTAGCCTAGGCTACGTCAGATCAAAATAAAATAAAATACCACCACCACTTTTGAAACATCTCGCGGCACGAATGTACTAATACAAATAAATAAAAACATCTCCAGTTAACTCAGAGCATTCATTTTGTTCTTTAGTTAAATAAGAGGCGATCTAGCGCTGAAATGTTTGTTTTTTTATCAAGTGATCAAAGTGCTCGTTGCCGCAGCGATCAGTGGCGCAGATACCGCGTTCTGTTGTGGCTCGCGCGGTGCACGGTCTTCACTCGGACGCGCGCTTCAATCCGTTGGGTATTCGTTCCGGTGAAGGAGAACTCATGTTGCCACTGCCAAGCTCCACTCTGCTGTTGTGTGCCCGTGCGCCACGCATGCAGGTGGGAATAAGTCGCGCGAGTAATTTACGTCACGTGATCGGCTTTTTTGATCGGCGCTTTTGGGGTTCGCCGATCACTCTATTTTTAGCCAATATCGGCCGATCATGATCGGCGTCTGATCAATCGGAGCATCCCTAATATTTACATTGGAAAGGTTGAAACTTTCGTGATGAAGAACCACTGACCTGTCAACTGTACTGAGCGTCGTTCACGTTCATGTTGTAACAACATTGCATTATAAGAATAAAAAAAATGATCATTGGCCAACTGGCGACTGAAACCATTTCAAACACTAGGCCCTGGCTTTAAAGGTGCAGTGTGTGACTTTTAGCGACATCTAGCGGTTCGGTTGCGAGTTTACACTAAGGGCTCAGCCCACTGCTCACCCCTCCCTTTCGAAGAAGCTACGGTGGCTAAAACGGGACAAACATCGTCGTCTTTGACGGCAGAGAATAGCCAGAGTAAACCAAGTTTCTGTACCACAGTCCATTATAAACCACACTCTAAAAAACGATTCGTTGGCTGAACAACCATTACTTATAAAAGTAATTAGATTGAACCCAAAAAATTAAGTATTCATAACTTTTCAACCTCTACTTAACATCTATAGTGTGTGTAACACAAAAATATAAGTTACTAGGTGAACTTAAATGTATGCATAAATAAAATGAAAAAACATAAGTCATGTCAACTACTATAATAATTGCTTAAAAATTAAGTAAATTGAGCATAACAATTTAAGTAACTATACGAGCCACGTGATATGCAATTTCCCGAGATGCCCTTCCAGCCAAAAATTGGAGCCATTTTGTGAAGCACATGTGAAGACGCTGAAAAGAGGTAAGCTTAACTTTTTTTAACTTAAGGTACACTCGATTGTTTATTGCATTTTTTGGTCAAGAAATTAACTTTTAAACTGAATTTCAGAATTGCTACGGATTTTGCATCAACAATTAGTGACGTGTTACTTACAAAAACGTATTAAAACGTTTGTAGCCTAGTCTACATGTTAATGTATGAAATGAGTGACTTTGCACGCAAGTATATATATTTTAATTATTAAGCGAGTGTGATTCCTTCGAATGTATCAAGTCGTGTCAAGTGTTTATAGTCAGAGTATTTATTGTGTTTTTCGCAATATATGACCATGACGTTGCGTATGCATTAAGAGGACAATTCGGACTGTGCTCTCCCCCACGGATAAATTCGTAGGCCTAAATTACTTTATTGACGAGTTGTCACGTAGCTTATACTTGAGTATTTTATTAGTTGGCCTAAATGTTATTATATTTTATGATTTATTATATGCAGGGCAGGCTATGAGTTTTCGGATAAAAAAATGTACTTTGCGTATTTACAAAGTCCCATATTCTCTAATATCTGGATTACGGGAAAGGGGGGGCGTTCAGTCCTTGGGCGCGGGTTAGCCTACTTTTGGTAACGTTAACATACAAATATTAAATTCGAAAACACATTGGCTACAGCTCCGTGCGCACGATTTACCATTAAATAATGGCGATCTTGATTCAAACACAATATTATTCCTAAATGACAGCGACAACCCTGTCTATTAAACCTTCAAAATTATTATCAAAATAAGTAAATACCCTTTAAACAACAGTTTAGCTTCAAATAAAGATTGTAGATCTTTATTTACTGTTTGGCTATTCCAGTAGTGACTGTTAAAGTGTTTTTGAAGAGATTCGTTCAAAACCTCTGGAAAGAAGTATTCATTAATTAAATTTTGTTTAAATTAATTGATATTATTTAATAGACTAATTTTTATATTTATAGGCATTTAATAATGGATTAATTTGTAACATTTAATTATTATTATTTTTTCTTTTTAGATAGATTTTTGATCACCAGAAAAAATTAATTGTATATATACACACACACTACCAGTAAGATTGTTAAATGTTTTTAAAAGAAGTCTCCTCTGCCCACCAAGCCTTCATTTATTTGATCCAAAATACAGCAAAAACTGTAATATTGTGTTTTTTTTGTGTGTTTTTTTTTTTTTTTTTTACAATTCAACTGTTTTCTATTTGAATATATTTTAAGATGCAATTTTTTAAAGTTTTGGGTCAATTAGAACTTTTTTTTTTTTTTTTATAAATTAATACTTTTATTCAGCAAGTATGCATTAAATTGATAAACCGTGACAGTATAGACATTTATAATGTTGCAAACTCTTTCTATTTCAGATAAATGCTGTTCTTTTGAGCTTTCTATTCGTCATATCCTGAAAAATAAAAATAAAAAAACACACAACTGTTTTCAATATTGATAATAAAAAATGTTTCTTGGGCATCATCATCATATGAGGAACTCCAACCTTTAAGGACACCAATTTTCTTTGAATGAATAATGTATCGTAAATAAATGCTCTTCCTTAAAATACAGTTTGCATAAGTCAGGACACTCCCATGTTAAATTATCATGATATGAACCAGATCATCAGCTCATTAGATGAGAGTTCCATGGACTGAACTAAGCGTGTCAGATAAGTGAGACATACAAAATGTTTAGAGTGGTGGATCTCGAGGACCAGGATTGAAAAATCACTGCTTTAAAGTGTTTCATTTAATATTTTTTGTTTGTTATATTTCATTTTAATAATGTGAGGCAATATTAAAAGTGGGAGAAGGTGCCAGATTTGACTTCCAAAAGTAATGTATAATAAAAACTGTAACTCTATCATTATCTGTGATTTTATGCTGCTAATTTTTTTTTTCTCTCCATCCTTTAATCCATGCAGCTGTGCAAAAGGTTTTGGTGCAAGAACTTGGATATGAATAAATTGAGGTAAGAATTCACAAATATATATGTTAATTTCATACTTGTCTAATTATTGTTTTTGACAAATTAGCTTTGCCAAAAAAATTGATCATATATCACATTTAGTTCATATGGTTCTATTTTAGATATAATATATTTACTGAAAAAGTCTGTGCTAGTGAGAGGCTGCAATGTCTTGCACATTCACACAAAATTTATAACAATGTATTCATTTCCCCCCCCCCTTTTCTAGTCAACAATGAAATGGAAATGCAAATTTTGCAGTACAGTCATTTCTACAAAGGCAGACTTACTTAAACATTACAGATTACAACATGACTGTCTTGGACGGCACAGATCATTGCCATGTATTTTTCCGGATTGTCCCTGTTCATTTAAAACATTGAACTCAATTCGTTCACACTTGAAAAGGCACCATGCCCCTTGTGATGTACAGTCACCTGCAGATAACTTTTCCTTCGTGTGTCAACATTGTGCCTCTATTACATTTTCTACAGAGGCAGAATTCTTTACACATCTTAGACACCATTTAAAGAAACAGGAGACTGTTGATTGTGTTTTTAATCAGTGTGATTTCAGGACAAATGTGTATGGCACATTTGCTGCCCACAAAAGCAGAAAGCATATGCCTCATTGTGTCACCGATTTTAAACCGCAAGTTCTGCGTTCAAGTTTAGATTCTGCCTGTTGCCATTCTAGAAGCATAACTCGTGAGGAAGAAAGTGAAGAAAGCAGTCTGCCACTGAGGGCAGAAAGTGAACCTTTGCCAGATTTTATGGTAAAAAAAATTGGTTCTGTGCTACTTAAGTTGGAAAGCCTGTTTCATGTATCAGGCAAGTGCATTGACGAGTTGGTGGAAGACTTGCTCTTCATTTCAACAGAAGGGTCAACCGAGGCATTTAGATGCGTTATTGAACAAACGCTGAAGAAACATGACTGTGTTCTTGAAACATCAGTAGTCACAGATTTGGCAAAGGAACTTTGTGAGTCAAGTCCATTGGGTAAGTCACTTACATTGGAGGGTCCTTTTAGTTCCTCTTATAAGAGGAAAGAGTATTATAAAGAGAACTTCAAAATTGTGGAGCCTGTTGAATATGTTATTGATGCAAAGGAAAAACAGAGTTTTCAGTATGTTCCCATTCTCAAAATGTTGTCTCATTTAATGAACGACACGGATATTTCTCAAAAGGCACTAGAAAGATCTCAGATCTCTGAACAGGATCTACCAACATACAGATCTTTTCATGATGGGCTAAATTTTAAGCAAAACCCTCTTCTATCTGAAGGTGAAGACACAATTGCCCTGATTGTATACATTGACGACTTTGAGATATGCAATCCACTCGGAACGTCCCGGAAAAAGCATAAAATCACTGCAGTGTATTGGGTGCTGGGAAATGTACCATCACTACTCCGTTCTGAGTTGTCGTCCATTTATTTGGCAGTTCTTTGCAAAGCAGAAGATGTTAAACGGCATGGATATTCAGTTGTGCTAGAACCACTTTTGAAAGATCTAGGAGTGTTGGAGAGAGAAGGCATTTTTATTTCTAGCCTTGGAAAGAATGTCAGAGGTACAGTGATGTATGTTGTTGCAGACAATTTAGCAGCCCATTCACTTGCTGGGTTTGTTGAAAACTTCTCCGGACCATATCCCTGCAGGTTTTGCCTTGGCCAGCGTTCAGATTTTCAGCTGAAAGAAGTACGTTCAGGTGCATTTCAGAGAAGGACAAATGAGCAACACACTCTACATGTTCAAACATCATTAGAGGATACAAGTGTTGTCCATTCATTTGGTGTCAAAAGACAATGCATCATGACTGACAAACTGGATTATTTCCATGTTTTATCAGGATATCCACCAGATCTCCTACACGACGTTTTTGAAGGGATCGTTCCAGTAGAACTGGCTTTATGCTTGGATATTTTCATCAAAAAGAAATACTTGACAGTGGATGATATAAATGCTGCAATCCAGCATTTCCCATTTAAATGGACCGATAAAACCAACTGTCCAAAGGCATTGCCTCTGTCTTTTGGAACTCGAAAGAGTATCGGCGGAAATGCCCATGAAAACTGGGCCTTGGTCAGGTTTCTTCCATTTCTCATTGGTCCAAAAATTCCAGTGGATGAACCTGCATGGTTAATTCTTATGGACCTTAAAGAAATTGTGGAACTGATAGTTTCACCAGTGCATACTCAAGAGTCCATTGGCTACCTTGATATCAAAATATCTGAGCACAGACACAGATTTCTGAGTGTATTTCCACAGCAGAGGTTGCTTCCTAAGCATCATTTCTTGGAACACTATCCGGAACTGATCCAGGCTTTTGGTCCTCTTGTGGCTATGTGGACCATGCGCTTCGAGGCGAAGCACAGTTTTTTCAAACGTGTTGTGCGACGCACCCATTCTTTCAGAAACGTCTTGCTTTCGCTTGCAGTGAAACACCAGTTGTTGATGGCTTTTAATTGTCAACCTTCAGAGAACTTTGAACCATCACTTTCTGTTTCACGTGTGTCCAGTGTCAATTTGGATTTGCTACATAGTGATGTACAGGAAGCAGTTCGCAAAAAATTCCCGAATCAAACATCAATAGTGTTGGCAAACACCGTATCTTGTTACGGAACAAAATACTGTAAAGGTATGGTTCTGGCTCATGGTTCCACTGCAGGACTTCCTGATTTTGTTCAGATAAACCAACTGATGGTTGTAAACAACTCTTTAGGGTTCATAGTAAAAACACGTAGAGCCTGGTACAATGAGCACTTGAGGTCTTTTGAACTAGATGCACCTGACAATGTTGAAGTACTTCTCCATGAAGACTTGAGTGATGTCGTACCTCTTGCTGCATACACTGTTAAGGGGAAGTGTATGGTGACTTTGAAGTGCTTCATTTCTACACAGTTCTAGGTAATCATAATAGGTAATTGTTAACAGGATATGGCTGTTAAATTATTTATTACCAAAAAGAGAAATTTTCACCCAGAATAAAAATGGTAATTTACTCATGATAATAACAAATGTAATTATTGTCTGTGTGTAGTCATACAAATTGAAAATATTTAATTTTGGAACAACATGATTTAGTAGACTGACAATTATATTTTATGTGTGAATTGTCCTATTTTTGTCTAATAGTGTTTCTTTTTCAAACAGGACATGTGTGAACCAGCAATATTACGGGTAATTCTTGATCAGAACTCCATTCGCAAACTTCACCTGCCCTCTGGAATTCCAGATACCTGTGTGAAGTTGGAGTCAGTAGTTAAAGAGACATTTCAGATACAAGGGAACTTTACTCTACATTACAAAGACACTGATTTTGAGGAGTTCTTTTCTCTGACTTCAACATCTGAGCTTAAAGATAAAGACACTATCAAAGTAGTGCAAGTTGAGCCAGTGACTTTAAATTTAATAACAATTGACAGTTTAGAGTGTGCTGGCGCTTCTACCTCTGATGCCCCAGTTAGTTCAGATGACTGTTCAGTTGCCTCTTCAGCTCCCTCATCAGCTCCCTCATCATTTGGCGCATCAGATGACACCGTATTGCTCTCCTCTCCAGACAGTCAAGGACAAAGATCAAAGCCGTGGCCATCACCGTTTGAAATTCCAGAGTTTGCCTTTGACACTGAGGTGGTTCTGAGGTCTGCTAATGATGCATTCAGAAATGATGGAACTACTCTGAACAATCCAAGTGTGAAGTCCGATATTCTAGAGAAATTGGCTGAAAAGATTTTCCAGTTTTGTGCATATCCGACCAGCCTGCAAATTTCCTCAGTTGCAGAGGCATTAATCCAAAAGCATCCTTGCTTAAAGGAGCCTGGGTCATACTCCAGATTCTATGGATGGCAAACCAGACTAAAATACAAGATGGGAAACTATCGGTCAAAATTGAGAAGTATCGGTTGCCCAGAAGTAACTGTGAATTCGGCTAAAAATAAAAGACCTGCTGCTGTAAAAAAACCAAAGAAAGCAGAAATAAACTACCTCCCTCCACATCCTGTGGGAGTAACTGAACAGAGTCTAGAACAAGAACGGATGGAGCTTCTTGATGATGTCAAGATAAGGGATAACTGGAGAATAATTACTCAAAAAATGTCCAGAACTTTCTCCTACCGTCGTCAGGAGATTGTGGAGAAGAGTCCTTCTATAGCAAGCATACAGGAAAGATGGCCTGCTTTGTTCGACACCTCTCAGGTATCTACATTTATATTTCCTTGTTTTAATTCTGCTCTAAATTTGTCTGAGTTTTGAGTAATGTATTGTCTTTTTAGGTCAAAGAAGAATTCAGGAGGTTGACAGCTGTCGAGCTGGAAACAACATTCATGGCAAACCTGGACAAACACACAGATGCGCTTCTGTCTTTGTTTCGCACCAAGGGAGGAAATGCTGGACAGCAAATTAGAGAAATGTTGAGTATGCTAAACCAGGTATGTGGATAGTTTATGTAGGGTTGTAAAAAGTAACAGTACTTTAATACAAAGTCGGTACTGAAATTTTAACACTTTTTTTACATTTTGAGCGCTGTTGAACGGATTCCGACTAGCTTAAACACCTCTGATTGACCATTGTGTTCACCCTTTCTGATAGACCGCTGATAGACGCCTGCTTTCAAACACTCACATGTGTATCTGTATAAGCACTAGGTGAAGAGTGTGAATGATTGCTGTTAGCAACTTTTTTCTGAAGCGTTGATTTATTGTAGCCAATCACAGATATATCTGTTGAGCATGTGAACGCAATGGCAGTCATAGGTGTTTAAAGGGATAGTTCACTCAAAAATGAAAATTAAGTCATTAATTACTCACCCTCATGTTGTTCCAACCCCGTAAGACCTTCGTTCATCTTCGGAACACAAATGAAGATATTTTTGATTAAATTTGAGAGCTGGATCACTGCTACATAGGTTTCCTAAGGGAGTGAAACTTGACGGCCCAGAAAGTCATTGAAGAAAATGTTTAAATATTCCATGTGACTACAGTGGCTCAACTATAAGTTTATCAAGCGACGGGAATACTTTTTGTGCGGAAAAACAAACAAAAATAACGACTTTATTCGACTATTCCTTTTCTTCCTTGTGGGCCTGAGACGAGAGTTCAAGAGATTTCCACGACGCATGCGCGAGAACTGAACAAGAAGTAGTAGAAGAAGAATGTCCTCTTCTCAGTTCTCGCGCATGCGTCGTGGAAATCTCTTGAACTCTCGTCTCAGGCCCACAAGGAAGAAAAGGAATAGTCGAATAAAGTCGTTATTTTTGTTTGTTTTTCCGCACAAAAAGTATTCCCGTCGCTTGATAAACTTATAGTTGAGCCACTGTAGTCACATGGAATATTTAAACATTTTCTTCAATGACTTTCTGGGCCGTCAAGTTTCACTCCCTTAGGAAACCTATGTAGGAGCGATCCAGCTCTCAAATTTAATCAAAAATATCTTCATTTGTGTTCCAAAGATGAACGAAGGTCTTACGGGGTTGAACAACATGAGGGTGAGTAATTAATGACTTAATTTTCATTTTTGGGTGAACTATCCCTTTAAGTTAGTCAGAATCCGTTCAACAGCACTGAAAATGCTAGGGGGAAATGCTGGTACTGTAACATTTTTAACATTTCAGTACCGGTATTTTTACAATCCTAGTTTGTTGGCACGTATATATCTATATTCAGTGCCTTCTGAAATGTTTGGGCCGAAGCCTTTTTTTTCTTATTATTTTCCTCTGTACTCCACGATTTTAGATTTATAAGCAAATAATTCACTTGTGCTTCAATTGCACAATGTCAAGTTTTATTAGAGAGTATTTCTAGACATTTTAGTTTTAACATGCAGAAATTACAACAGATCTTACATTGTTGCAGACATTTCAGGGCATCAAAAAATTGTGATGCAGCAAAAGTATGTAAATTATCCTTTGACTACTTGTACTGTAGGCATCTTCAGCTCCCTCTTATTTTGTGGGTTTTTAGCTTCCAACTTAATTTGCCATCAGTAGTTATACAGTCAATGAAGATGAGTTTGTTACATAATGCTCAAACTCTATGGGATATCTGTATAATTGTTTTGTGTGTATGCACCATGAAAAGCCACATTTTGTATACTTTTCAGACCAGTCCTGTGGAAAAATGCAGAGAAGTTGTAATTCGATGCTTAATTGTCTACCTCTCGGAAAATCCTGAGAATCTCATCAAGCATTATGAGGTGAGCATTTAAATTCGATCAATAACCAAGTTGAGCTCCAAACCTAAATAAACAACTTGTATGATGGCAATTAATTAATTTAACCAAATTAGATGTGAGAGGCTGTAAGAGATTTATTTTATTTTAAAATATAAAGGTAAATTTCTTTCTCATTCTGTGTTTCAATGCAACGTATTTTCAATGCAATTTATTTTTTGCAACAATCTGAACAATAACAAGTGATGTTGCAAGTAAATGCAGATTTGCTGTTTTTTTTTGTTGTTGTTTTTTAAGGAAACTCATGGGAACGAAGAGGAACTGGAACATCATACATTGAGGATCATCACGAAAGGTGGCTCAGCAGATGATCCTTTACAGACTGGGGTAACGCTGGAAGGCATAGAGGTGATGACGGGGTTGTCAGGTGTTTGCGAAGGCTTGTGTTTATCTACTTGGCCTAATTTATGCAATCAATCTGAGTTACCCCAAAGAGCTCAGATACTCGTTTGAATTTTTTCAGAAGATTCTACTGGAACTAGACAGTGGCAAACTTTCTCCAAGGTTTACTCTCTGAAGAACAAGCTTCTTTGTTGAAACTGAGATATTGAGATATTGATGGTGTTGTTCTGACCATTACGACTCAAAATATGTTCACAAGACATGTTTAGCCAAACGCATCTGGCTTTAGTACAGTGTTAGTTTGCAAAGATTTGATTGTAGTCTTGTTTTATTCTCAGGTTGTATGTTCCAAAAGTGAATGTTGAAAAATTTTGCATATTTGGAGAAGTGTTGCAAAGAGTGAAAAATCAAGGAAGTTTTGTGAAACTTTTGTAAAGATTGCAATCTCTCTTACAAAAAAAAGGAAAGAAAGAAAATACTTTGGTTTTGTGCTAGTTTTATTCTTAAAGGACAATTCTGGTGAAAAATGAACCTAGGGGTAATTAACGCATGGTTACCAAATCGATCGTTCTCTGGGATGCGTTTTCATGATAATCGAATGTAAAGAGTTTTATCTCGAAAAACAGATTAGCTTATAGCGCTAGTATATGGGGCATAGAATAAGCAGTAGTAAATCGCTAGTTAATACCACTAACAAAGCTCAAAATAGCCTCACACTAACACGGTAGCATAATGAGGGTCCCTACATGCAAAACGAAGCATTGAGAACTTTGTAAGTGTACAGACAGTTTAATAATTAGATACTTTATAAAGACAGTACATTACGCGTATACAGGCAGGAACCATCTTGGAAAACAGTCTCGACTAGCCGAGCCACGAACGCCGAAATGATCTGGTTGATAGGAATTACATTTGTGAAACTAATTATATGGAAATGCATGAATTATATCTGTTTATTAAAATAGTTTCTTCCGGAAACAACGGACCATATGAGATTCAAAGTCACAGTTCATCTCACTTAGCACACCGTTCGTGGCTCGGCTTGTCGAGACTGTTTTCCAAGATGGTTCCTGCCTGTATACGCGTAATGTACTGTCTTTATAAAGTATCTAATTATTAAACTGTCTGTACACTTACAAAGTTCTCAATGCTTCGTTTTGCATGTAGGGACCCTCATTATGCTACCGTGTTAGTGTGAGGCTACTTTGAGCTTTGTTAGTGGTATTAACTAGCGATTTACTACTGCTTATTCTATGCCCCATATACTAGCGCTATAAGCTAATCTGTTTTTAGAGATAAAACTCTACATTCGATTATCATGAAAACGCATCCCAGAGAACGATCTACTCGGTAACCATGTGTTAATTACCCCTAGGTTCATTTTTCACCGGAATTGTCCTTTAAGAGTTTTTTTATGTTCCAAAAGTAAATGTTGGAAAAATTTCCATTTGTCGAAATTTTGTTAAATTTCATGTGGTTACAGGCTTTCAAGCCTTTGGCACAAAAAAAATAAAAAATAAAGTTAAATGCTTTATTGTGTGTGTTTTGCATGTTTCATTTATTTTAAGACATTGAATGTACTGGAGCAGTGCAGTAAGCAGACCAATAGCTAAAGATCTAAAATAAGTTAAAATGGTTGGTTCAACTCATTTAATTGTCTTATTTTTATATATTAATGAGCTTAAATGTTAAGTTAACAACTAAAATTTGTTTTGATCTCACATGGCCTGCATTCTGTTGGATTTACTTAAAATGTATATGCACCATTTTTGCATCATACTTTTTAAGTAATCCCAACTTGGAATAATTGTACTTAAAATTAACAAGAAAAACTTTGTTATATGTACTTAAATATTTGAGTTCACCTAACATTCTTTACTTAAATATTTGAGTTCACCTAACATTCTTTACTTAAAAATATATGCATCACATTACATATATTTTTAAGTACATATAACAGTTTTTCTTGTTAATTTTAAGTAAAATTATTCCAAGTTGGGATTACTTAAAAAGTATGATGCAAAAATGGTGCATATATATTTTAAGTAAATCCAACACATCATTTTTTAGAGTGCACATCATGGATAAAGTTTACAAAGCCATAGTACGGTGAGGATCAAGGGTCTTAATACGTAATATAATAATAGTAATTAGTTGATTGTCTCACGAATGTAACCAGCACATTTCTCCCCACATAGCAAACCCATAACACAGCGAGGGAGAAGAACCACATGAAACTATGCAACTATATATTTTTTCTAACAGGGTAGTAAAAGTTTAGATGGCTAATATGAGCTGTTACTGTGGCTGAGCTGGTTAAAGCGTTAAGCCTTGTTTAAACTCGACGCGTCCGCATGAGCCCAAAGGTGCGTGCGGCAAAAATAACGTGATTGTAACAGCGCGCGCGCCTCTGCATCCCCTAGACACCATTTACTACACACAATAGGCTTTTTTTCTGTGATTTTGGAAACTCGATCGACTTAAAATGCTTACAAGATCGACGGGTTGGTGATTCCTGTAACTGTTTTACGGTCGATGACAAGAGTGCTAATCAGCTGTCTCACGAACGTGCAGCACATTTATCCCCACATAGCAAAGCCATAACACAGCGAGGGAGAAGAATTAAGTTACATGAAACAATCCAACTACATGTTTTACACCACTGACGAGGGAAAAGTCATTACTCACGGTGTTTATGGCTAGCTTCTAGCTTTCTGCGGCTTCTCTTTCAAGGTAGTGACGAAACGCGCTCTGTAACGCTGTTTGTTCGCTGTCGGCTACGGTAGAAACATGACGTCACAATATGTCGACCTTCATAGAAGGGGATTCCCGCGCCTATGTAGATATAAATGCCTCATTCTAAGGTAATAAAAACATTACGGTTTATTAAGTAAGTTCTTTTTACACCACTGAACACATAGTTAAGGATTTCATATTGCATTTCTGTTAATAGATACTCAAAATTTTTACACATTGCACCTTTAAATCATTTTGGAGTAATTTCTCAGCCAAAATTGATGTGTGATTAATTCAGTTAATAATCGGCACATCATGTAATTCATTAGATTAAAAGGAGTGTTATCTTGCATTTCTTTCCGTTGCACAATGGAAGCAATACACAGGATGGCTTTGCCCACACACACATATTTAATAGTTTATCAGCTTATATTCTGATGCGGTCCGTGTGGGTGACGTCTGAGGCTGAGACTAACTCTGAAGTCACTACAGTTCATAATATTGATTTTTTAAATTTGAACATAAATGCATAACTCAGCTCATTTTAAAGCATTATTTGATGTCCTGAGAACACTTCATTTGAATTTGTACCGACAAAGCTTTAATTCTGCTGTTATGATTTAGAATAATTGATGTACCTGCAGTGCCAGACCAATTAAATGATGTCATTTGTTTGAGCACTTCAGTCAAATTAAAGATGAGTAGCGGTTAATTGTATCTAAAAATATTAATATTCGCTCTAACTCTTAAGAACTATCAAGAATGGTGGTCTTGGGGTAGATATTGACATATTATTGTAATATTCAAGTTAATTTTCCTATTCATCAAATTAATGTTGATTAAAAAACTATTTGTGCTGTGTAATCAGATTTAACAGAGATGTGGATGGCCAAAAGCAAAATATTAAATAAATTTAAAAAACTATTTGTGCTGTGTAATCAGATTTAACAGAGATGTGGATGGCCAAAACCAAAATATTAAATAAATTTAAAAAAATTAAAAAGTGCAAAGAACACATTTACCTAAAGACAAACGATAGGCATTTCATGGGAAACTATCCACTGATGTAATCATATTTAAGGAGAATTCATACACCGTTTCTCAAAGTTTACTTTAATTTCAAGAGGAGTCACTTGAGTCACTAAAGTATTAAAATATACAGCTGCCTTGATCTTTTGACATAAGAGGTCTTTGCACCATTAAAAACATCCTACAAGTTTCATAGCTTAAAACGTTCTCCTCATTTTAAAAAGCATTTATATATTCAAGCTCCAAAAATGGCTCGTTTTGATATTACGGGATCTGTGACGTCACACAGGCAAATATATTTGCATATGCCCGCCTCCAGAGCAAGAGATCAACAAATAGTTTTACATCATCGCACTATAAGCCCCGCCCCGTGGTATTCAGTAGCTTAACAGGTGACTTTTGCCTACACTGAATGTAAGCGTCGTGTCAAAAACAAATAGAAGCCATTATAATGACTGACGCTGTCTACACTGATATAGTATATAAATGCGCGTTCAGTTTCTGATGGACTCGCGTTTGAGTCTATCGACGACAGGACAAACTGGAGACTGAAAGAACGTTTGATGTGACGCGTCCAGTTTAAACAGCTGGTTTGAGTCTCTGTGTATTGGCCAAACAGGAGGATTCTGGGGAGTGTAGTTCGGACGCAGACAGGCAGGTGACGACGAGTACTCTGACAATAACAAGGGGCGGGGCTAATTAGAAACACCTGGAGAGACTAATAAACAAGAAAAACTACTAAGGACTACAAAACATGGCACAGAACAGGAATTAACAGAAGTCCACACAAGACAAGGAAAACATAAGACAGGAATCGTGACAATAGTCAAGAAGAGCTTGTAAAAAAGTGATAAAAGCACATTTAAATAAAAACCACTGAATGTTCCCATATTTTAAGACAAATTATGGCCTTTCATAATTTTCAGCAACAAATGGGGTCTTTAGACTTGTTGTTCTCTAATCAAGGATTCAGAAAATGTTTAATGGTTTTTAAAGTGCATCTAATTTGACCCAGGGATCACAGCTGGGTATTTTTTTGGTCAGCTGGCGGGTTAATCTACTCATCAGTTAATGATGTTGAAAGCCTTTTTAAAATCTGCAGCTGTTGTTATGAATGTAATTAGGAGCCGTGCAGGAAGAAATGCTGTCTTCAATGTTTAAGAAAGTACATTTGAAGTCCTCACAGTGTCGGTCATACGTTGTTAAACATATTTCTATATGATAATCAAAGTGTAATAATAATAAACATCCTGAGAATTTTTACAAGCTCTTTTTACAAAAATCTTTTCCTTATTTCTCATATGTGACCCTCACTGCTTATGTAAGGATGACTAAAATGTACAACTACTACTAATTTTGCTGTATATTTTGTTTCTTTTGTATTTCAGAGACCAATATTTAATCTGAAAAAAATTCACATTTTTGTATTTGACAAGGCAGCTGATATCACAGGCTTAAGGATTTACATGCAATTGCACTCTGTGGGAAGCAGAGCTTTTTTGGTAAATGTATCGTTTAAATTATGTATTTATAAGGATCAAAACTGGGATTAAAGTTTTATGTCTGCTTTGTGCATTTAGAGATAGAAAAGTACAAGCAAGTGGAGGGGTTTTGTTGTCAACAGGCTGTGATAATCACAGAGTTGGTAGAAATTATTTAGAGAAGCTGGTAGTTATGAAGCTGAACCAATCGCATACAACGCATTTATTTGGTAATCATTTCATTTAGTTTTGCTAATAGAAAGATTTTCGTATACTGAGGTGTTTTGGTGGAAAATTAGAAAGGAAAATGTACACAGAGACAAGAGTTAGACTGAATATCTCATTCTTTGTATACTTGAGGTACCAGAAGCCTGTAAACTAAATTGGACTGGGTCTCTGATAAAGGGTTTTTTAGTATTATTTTAATATGTTCCTTGATGTTCACTTCTTATGTTAATACAGTTTTTACAAATATATATATGCTGAAAATTACAATTTTCAACCTTCATTCTCACCCTGTAATGATCTGTTTTTAAGGTGCTGCTCCTTTAAGCAGGCACGTGCACAGGTAGGGCTCAACCTGTGCAGAGCACATGCCCTTTTTGCTCTTACACTCGAAGTGCCCTTTTTTTTTGGTGGTGGTGTTTTTTTTCTTCTTCAATAAATCAATGCTATTGGTCACCCTTTACGTCTGTCTGTCTGTTTTAAAAATATTTAGCCAATAAAAGTTCTTAAAAAGAGCTTGTGTGAATCTTGTTCGATCCTCAAACTGTCAGTAAACCTGATAACTCCGCCCCCTCTGAAGCTCCGAAGCAACCGCACAGCAGACAGCAGGTGAACGAAGTTTTGCAAGGGTAAATAAAGATCTTGTTGTTTGAATAAGTACTAAATACTTTGTCTATAAAAGCTCATATTTTATTTATTTGATGTCTGACTGAGACATGTGGGACCTGAGAGAGAGGTCTAGGCTAGAATTTGCCATCTAGTCATAGCCAATAACATTAACTTACATAGCCTACACTTAAATAGCCTGTGCATACAGTATCATTTCATCTTTTATGAAATGCGATTTTGGCCAAATGTATTTTACAACAGGAAAAACTGAGCGCCTACATAGCTACAACAAACTTAACCCGTTGATGAAAATGTAATGTGATGCCGCCGGCGCCGTTTTAATGACGCCCCCGCGCTGTTTCGTACCTCGTCGTCACCTAGGTAATATATTTTTAATAAATTTTCTTCTTTGATTTATGATTGCTGATAGACTTAATTTATTAACATTTCATATTTTTATGGTAATAATATTAAATTATGGTTAATTCAAGGCTGTTGATATGCACGTATTCGCTATATTTTTTTTAATCTATGGTATTCTATACTCTCCGCTCGTCCTCACATGTATAAATGTAGTAAAACATGGTTTTACTACAGTAATGTTTTAGTAGTAACTAAAAAAAACATTACAGAAGATCACTGTGAAATCTTTATATTTTATCATGCAGAATGTAATTCATGATTTAATTCATTCCAATGCTTAATTTATTTGATCCAAAATACAGCAAAAACAGTAATATTGTGAAATATTTTTACAATCTAAAATAGCTGTTTTCTATTTAAATATTTTAAAAAGTAATTTATATCTGTAATCAAAGCTGAATTTTCAGCATCATTACTCAAGTTCAGTACTCTTCAATGTCACGTGATCCTTCGGAAATGCTTTTCACTTCAACTGTACTTTTCACACTATTTTATTTATTTATTTTCATTGCTGGCTTATTTTAGGGAAAGTGTAGTGAACAAGGGACCTTCAAGAGACCAACATTCCTGGTCCTCCACAGTATCGAGTTTTTGCCAGGTAGGCGGATACATGTTGGATATGCTATAGTTGTATGGCTACCATTGTATGGCTATAGTTTCTTATAATCTGGAATTGAGTTGGACATAATTATTTAAATTATATTTCAAAATAGTTTCTCAAAAATACTTGACTCATGTTTATGTGTGACATTGAAAAGAGGGGAAGGTAGAGCAATGTTAGCCAAATAATACAAATTAGCTTATGAAACCAAACAGAATAGCTAAAAATTTATATTTTATTGAACTTTTTGTGTGCAAAGAACAAAAAAAAGAAGAAAAAATAAATAAATATATATATATATATATTTTTTTTTTATAACTATAACATTTATTTAAAAATATATAAATGATATAACTATTTTTTGTACTTATATGAATTCTGATTACATGGTGGGGGAAAAAAGGGAGGGGGTGCCCTCTGTCAGTTTCAGCACATGCCCCTCAAAAGGTCTGTGCACGGCCCTGCCTTTAAGGCTTGTCAGTAAACAGCCTCTGTTATGATTGGCTAACATCATTGCATAGGAAACATATCAAATCCCACTCGCTATTGAAAACATTATCCATATAAAACCATAATTTACAGACAAAGCATTATTAAATCATTCCCTTACGATTTGTGATGCAGCTGCTGTCAGATCCAGTACAGTCGCTGCTTCATCTGTCAACTAAAGTTTCTTTGTGAACTCTCCATTACACTGTGCCTCGCTGACTAAACAAAATGCTCTGAACAAACATAATCCTTTAACACGATCTGGGACTAAAACCATCCACTTGTTTCTGATGCTGGGACCTTTTTAAAGGTCATTAAAAAGAGACTCATAATTTGTCTTAAAATATGGGAACATTCAGTGGTTTTTATTTAAATGTGCTTTTATCACTTTTTTACAAGCTCTTCTTGACTATTGTCACGATTCCTGTCTTATGTTTTCCTTGTCTTGTGTGGACTTCTGTTAATTCCTGTTCTGTGCCATGTTTTGTAGTCCTTTGTAGTTTTTCTTGTTTATTAGTCTCTCCAGGTGTTTCTAATTAGCCCCCGCCCCTTGTTATTGTCAGAGTACTCGTCCTCACCTGCCTGTCTGCGTCCGAACTACACTCCCCAGAATCCTCCTGTTCTCCTCACCTGAACTCACTCCCTTAATCATTCTCCTGTTTAGCGTCCTCATGATCTGTATCACCTGTCTTCACTCTGATTGTACTTGTATTTAGTTCCCTCCTGTCTAGCCTTCCCTTGTCGATTGTTAGTCGTTAATCTAGTTGTCAGCTTCATGCATCCTAGATGGTAATGTTAGTGTGTGTGCCTACCTGTCTCCCAGCCTGCTTGTCTGTTCCTGTGTATCATATTTCCAAGTAAACTGTTACAAGTGGATCTCTTGCCTGTGAGTGTTCTTCAGCCACACCAGTACCGTGACAGAACAATCGACCGTAAGAATAATGGAGGCGGATACATTTCTGTTTAATCAGAATGGGAGCTCTTTGGAGGAATTTGTTGGTGTTTACTTACATCTACATCAGGATGTTTATTGGGAAGAGGAATTTCTGAAGCAACGATTCTGGAGTGGACTCGATGATCCTCTGGCCCAGATACTGCTGCTCGAAGATTTGAATCGACCTTTTACAGAGTTTTTGGACAGAGCTCTTTGGGTTTGTGGTTCCTCTCTCACTGTAGCACAAGCCGATCCAGAGGCAGCTGACCCAGGATCTGTCTATGGAGGTCCAGGGTTTATGACCAGCGTGGCCGATCTCCCGCTGATGTCAGTGCTTGCCGCCAAACGGGTCATCCAGCCAGGGTCTCGTCACAAAGAGTCTCCGCTGATTCCGCCCAGCTCAAAGCCCTCGTCTCCGCTGGTTCCGCCCAGCTCAAAGCCCTCGTCTCCGCTGGTACTGCCCAGCTCAAAGCCCTCGTCTCCGCTGGTTCCGCCCAGCTCAAAGCCCTCGTCTCCGCTGGTTCCGCCCAGCTCAAAGCCCTCGTCTCCGCTGGTTCCGCCCAGCTCAAAGCCCTCGTCTCCGCTGGTTCCGCCCAGCTCAAAGCCCTCGTCTCCGCTGGTTCCG
This sequence comes from Siphateles boraxobius, assembly GCF_051911475.1. Classification (NCBI taxonomy): domain Eukaryota; kingdom Metazoa; phylum Chordata; class Actinopteri; order Cypriniformes; family Leuciscidae; genus Siphateles; species Siphateles boraxobius. The sequence goes on along the minus strand of NW_027509119.1, from coordinate 3,777,710 downwards.
CCCAGCTCAAAGCCCTAGTCTCCGCTGGTTCCGCCCAGCTCAAAGCCCTCGTCTCCGCTGGTTCCGCCCAGCTCAAAGCCCTCGTCTCCGCTGGTTCCGCCCAGCTCAAAGCCCTCGTCTCCGCTGGTTCCGCCCAGCTCTAAGCCCTCGTCTCCGCTGGTTCCGCCCAGCTCTAAGCCCTCGTCTCCGCTGGTTCCGTCCAGCACAGATCCTTCACCGCTGGTGCCGTCCAGTCTAGAGTCTTCACCGCTGGTCCTGTCCAGCACTGATTTAATAGACTTTTGCACAGAGCCTTCACCGCTGGTTCCGTCCAGCACAGAACCTTCACCGCTGGTTCCGTCCAGCACAGATCCTTCACCGCTGGTGCCATCCAGTTCAGAGTCTTCACCGCTGGTCCTGTTCAGCACTGATTTAATAGACTTTTTCACAGAGCTTCCTTCACCGCCCAGCACATTATTGTATTGGCCCATATACAATAAACAGAAAATGTTCATTCCCAACAACAAAGAAACGAAGTGTTATAACCAGTGATCAATATTTATCACTGCCAGCATTCACACGTGTCCTAGCGTTCCAAGGAACAGCGTCATCCCAATGAAATTAAAAATATGCATGAAATCGATCAGAGCCAATCAGAGTATATTTGATGTTTATCATAGAGCTATGTTGAGCAGGATTTTGAACCAATGATGTTTAACTGTCATTGCAATCCAACTGGAACCTAAACCTATGACAAAATCCCTCTTTTCCAAGTTGTATACAAAAAACATTACTTAAAATCATTAATATATATACATACACAGTATTCATGAAATAGATGGCAAGCATTAAAGTCTCCCTGTGGTGAAAATCCAGCTTTTAATGTCGTTTATATGTCTATGTGGTGTTTTTAATATGCTTTAAGACAAACCATGAGTAAATTCATAAGTCGACAGCATTGCTGAGTATTTTCTCCTTTAAACTGCAGTGAACCAAAGACAGTCTCAAAAACACGGTTGGAAATCGCTGGTGTTTCTGACGTCACAAACTACCTTGTAACCAATCAGATCAACGTGTGATTGTCAACGAGTGGATCTCTGAGCTGAGTGAGTGAATGGAGGCGGGGCTCATTTGTATAATCATAGAACCGCGTATAATAAATGAGGAAAGGGTGTCCAGTTACATTCAAGCTAGTTTAAGGCATGAAGAATTCTTTTTCAAGGAAAAAAATGTTTAAATGTGTCATTTTGGTGATCAAAGATGAGATTTAAGGGATTACATTATTGACTACAGTGGGACTTTAAGGTTGCTTTCACACTAGCACTTTTGGTGCTTACCCGAGTTAGACTGACGTCAAAGTTCGGTTCGTTTGGATGATGTGAACGCTGTTTTCCGAACTTCAGTGTGTTCACACAAACCGTACCTGCAAAAAAACAAAGTGTTCTGGGGTACGGTTCGCTGCTCATATTCACGCAATTAGACTAAGTGAATCGCTATTGATGACATATTATTTGATTAAACTGTTTGTGTGCATCTCGATTACTTTCCTGCAATCAGAGAGAATGTATGTCTCATTTCTGCTGGACGCTGTTACGTGCTGACGCTTTGGGCCCAAGGGTTCAAAAACCAAAATATAAAAGTGTGTTGATCAACGATGCATTTTGCCACCTTCTCCTGTGTCATCATTACCAAGTAAGAGGTAAACAGCTGCTGCGTTGATGATGAAAATACACCGCGATTCGTACCTAAATAATATAATTATTATAATAATACAATATAAATAATATAAATAAAACAATCCAGCTGGGCAGGGGGAGGGGGAGTAATCGAATTCTGGTTTGGACCAGCTAATCAAACCATGTGTGAAAACACGCTAAACATTAGGAATTACTTGAGCACCAAGACTTTTTGGGGGAATTTGGTGCGGGGCAAAAAAAGTCCATTGTCAATACCATAGCGATGCAGGAACCACCGGTCACGCAACATGATAGGGAAATGATAGATGAATAACACTGATGTTGAAGCACCATACCCTGGTTCTAAGCCTAAACTTGACATAAACTGTAAACTTGTCTCTCAAATCTGATTGGTTGATCTGAAAGTTGTTCCAGGATCAACAAAGATGTTGATCGAGGAACATGTGGTACATGGTGAAATCACGTTCACCCCAAAAGTCACTTTCAAACCAAGCAGGTGAGCAAGCATTCCTGCGAATTTGTGTGGCAAACTTGAAGAAAATAGATATCTGCTAGTGGTTCAACAGATCAGACCAGAATTTATTATGGTTTTTGTATCACAGATCAGATCATTTTTCAGATCAGCAATAATTTTTTTTTTTTAATAATTAGTCAGTAAAAAAATTAGAACAAATACACTAATTACAAGCATAGATAATAATACAGTTTCAAATAAAGGTGTAACTACGGTATAGTGTTCAGGTACAGAAATGTAATGTTGTTTGACCAACATTAATGACACAGACAGCAGCAGGTTTATTAGGCTTCTGTCACTTTAAGTCCAAATGCACGGATCCAATCAGTGGCGACTGCTGGTCTTTCAAAGAGGGGAAGCTCATTTTCCAGCCTACATCATTAAAATTGTCAATTTATTGATAGCCTAGCCTACTGTATGAATAAATTAATGAATGAATGAATGAACAAACAAACAATCTAAAAAAAAGATATTAAACTCGACGGAGGAAATGTGCGAATTAGGTTAAACTGAAATAAGGAATGTGTGATGAATATTGGATAGCAATTCCGGCAAGCAAATACCAAGAAATGGGTTGCAGCAGTTTGTCTTTTGACTACACTTGCAAAATCCGCGATGGGACTGAGCTCGAATAGCTTCAGCGTCAGCGACTTTTTATAGTACAAAATCGCTGTCAATCAAAAGGAGATGCAGTCTTCCGACAGACCGTCCAATCATCACGCAGAAGCCCGGAGTCCAGCCCCGCCCACTCCTCCATCACCCCAGAGAAGCTGAGTGTCCGTGGGCGGGGCATAATCACAGATTTATCCAATGACCGTCTAGTTTCGAAGCACTGAAAAAAACTGTTTAAAGCAAAGCAGCCCCATTGAAGTCAATGTACGCTGGGCATCAACAGAGAAATGCACTGTGACGCTCCGGGAATGAATGAGAAGGAAATCGAGTCAGCCGACCTGCTATGTGTAGCCGATTCTGAACAAACTCGTCTTCAAGATGAATGTGTTCTAACGCATTTTTAGTCAATAAAATGTTAACACAATAGTAGTACATGTTTGACCTGTTTAATTTTTTGACATTATAGGGGAAGCCGAGCTTCCCTTGCAGTCTTAAAGAAACCCCCACTGGATCCATTATAATGGTACACATCAGATTTCTTTCTCAACTGTTCACTTAAGACATGACCGACTGTGTTTTCGACTCGAGAATATTTTGACATAATTTTGTGTGTATTTTTCCGTTCAAGGGAAAGGAGATGTGAAAGAGGAATCAATTCCGTGTTTGAGTGAAACGTGCCTCTCTGAGTGTGCGGACAGATAACAATGCGTGGGTATTAATTAATCACATGCTTGCCAAACCGTATGGCCTGGTCCATATGGTCACGGACCAACTACGATCTGTTTAACCCATAAAATCTACATGAGGAACTTTTTCACCCTCACACAAAACTCTCTGTCGTGTAGATTGAAATGACTGGATTTCACTAAAGTTACTTACTAGACCATCTTATATCATTATTGAAGTCTTATTTGTAATATATTGAAGCTTGCTTAAGCTGGTATGTTTTCACAACATTATATTTGAGCATCAGCTTGTCCAAAGTCTGTTTTCTATAAAGTTTAATTCGGGACTGTTCGCTGTCTGTCTGCAATTATTGAGAAAGCAATATGCGCCAGAGTGAGCAACAGATCAACTATTTTCTGCACTTTTTTCAGTATAATATGAAACTGTAACAGGGTAAGTAAATACACATAGAGTAGTAAAGCAGAACCGTCAGGATTGGCTGAACTTGTGCCTGGGCGTAAGTTAAAAGTGAAAGTGTACAACAAGACGACTCCTTACCAGTTCCACATGTGGCGCTGCACTCCGTCCAACTCCCATAAATCCACTGGAAATAAGAGACAGCAGTGCCGTTGTTGGAGTCGACTAGAGCGTCTCTGCTTATGGTGTACTCGTACCTCACCCCAGGATTCGACTCCTGAAAAAGCAGCTGGAGAACATTGAGGGCAGATTAAAGAGAAATCTTGACACAGGAACACACAAATCATGTGAAAAACACAAATCTCAGACCTTGAATCTAGGACAATGCTCATTCAATTATATATATATATATATATATATATATATATATAAATAATCACGATTCTATGCTAACATATTGTCTGTCTCTCCGTCCGAATATAGTACACTTTTTGAAAGTATGCAATATCAGATATATAGATACATATGCTATATAGATATATCAGATATATATGCAATATAATTTAAATCGATCCAATTGCAATATCGTGACACATTGCAGCTTACTGAATCATGATTGTATGAATTTATTGTAAGACAGTAGCCAATCCTAATGTACATTTTTACATATTTTGGTGTTGAGACCAGAGACATTTGTTTGAAAATTTGATGTAAAATTGTATTAATTTAAGTGGTGCATATGAACAGACAGATAATTTAGGGTGTGTTGACACTTGGCATGTTTGGTTGGTGCGATTGCTCTGTTAATGCGGTTCATTTGAATAAGTGTGAACGCTGCCATCTGAACCCTGGTGCGCAACAAACAAGTGGATCTTATTTGCTTCAAGGTCTTGATAAATTGTGGCACTTCTTTGTGGTTTAGAATCCAGTATTCCCGTGATATTTTTGTCTTTTAGGAGTTTAAACATACAGCGTCATCTTTAAAGAATGATCGACTTTTACGTAGATCAGGTGACCTGTAAAAAAACTGTTTCCATTGCAGTTTTGTGAAATATTCCTTTTTCGAATTGCCTAAAAAAACTACCTTATGCGAGCGTAAAAACTTTTTTGCTATATATGGGAGTTTTTGTGAAAATTGACATGTTTCCATTGGGCGTATTTTCAATTTTCAATTGAAAACTACTCGCAGCAGATCTTCATTTTTGTGTGACGGAGGGTTTCCTGCCGCTGTTTTGACTCTGTTACTCTTAAGCTCTTCAAGAGTTTCAGCTGGTAAAAATACCATGTGCACACGTGATGATCGGAGCACACAGCATTGTTTTATATGTTTGATAAGTTCCATTGCAAAATGTAAGTCAAAAAGGCATTTTTTGGTAGACGGTGTGAATGCTAAGGGAACCAGGACTTTTTTTGGTTTGAAAGAACCAAGACAAAATAAACTACAAGTGTGAACACACTGAGACAGCAGGAGAGTCAAACAGAAAAATGTGAGGTTGTAAGCTACTCTCAGCCACATGGGATTTAAAAATATGGATAGTGATAAGAGGACTTTACTATGGATCCAGATTTCATTTGTCTGCCTCCTGCTGCTGTAGAAATCCCTCTTTCCCACCCGCGCAAAGGCTTCGAGCCAAAGGTCTCAAATCCCTCAGTGGGAGGAAGTCCTTTATCTAGATTGGCCCTTCTCTGCTAGACATACAAGCCTAAATACCTAATAAACGGTTTCCTCATTTTAATGGCACTACAACACAAAAAAAGCATGCATATTTTTTATTAATAATCAGACTCTGTCTGCTTATGATTCATATGGGAATAAGCCTTTTATGCAATAAGTTCAATCATCAGTCCACTAAATATTTAAATATATTTTGCTTTTTAAACAAGTGGATCTTAATAAAATAAAATCATATATTAATATTTTGTTATTGAAAAAGATCACAAAACTACTTCCCACTGAGTAGACTTTGATGCAAATCCATTGATTTCAGTTTGCCAGTCAGTTTTCTCAGTTCAAATACAGTATTCAACATTTGAAGTGGATCAAAAAGGTTCATCAAAGTTGTCCTGAGGCAAGAACGGGTATTGTTCAAAATGAATGTATAACTTTGATGAAAGGTTTTGATCCACTTCAAATGTTGAATACTTTATTTATTGTTGATGGAGATACAATGAACTACGCATTTATTTAAAAAAAACGATACCACTTTATTTTAAAGTCCTGTTCCCCATGTACATACTATGTACTCATGAAAGTAATTGCAATAACTGGGTAATAACTAAGTACTAACCCTGAACCAACTAAACCTAACCTTAACTCATGTAGTTACATTATATTTCCCAGTACTTTCTTAGGTAAGAAAGCTGTCAGTGCACATACTGTAAAATAAAGTACAACCAAAAGAAAATATATATAAAAAATAATAACTGAATAATACATTAATACAGTCTGTGGATAATGGATAACACAGTCTGTTTTCTTTATCGTATAAGTAGTTGTTTGTATACCTTTCCATGCCATGCAACAAATGTTAAATTATGTTTACTATTCTAGGCCTCTATTTAAGCTCTAAACCACATTTCAGCCATCAATTCACTACACTGTGACCTAGTTCAGCAGAACACTTTAGCAGGTGCTCCTGAAACCAAAACTCCCAAACATCACATACTAGATTCTGCTCAGATGCATGGAAGTTAGTACCTGAATCCACACCGGCTCCATGGTCGGTCCGGGGGAAGATATGTTTTCCAGCTGCCCGGTCCTTTCGTAAGTGAATACTGTTCCTGCTGCCTTATACTCGCCATTCCACTGGATCGTCCAGCCACCGTTCAGGAAATATTTATCGGGGTCATTACTGCGTAATGCCAAGTAGTTCTCAGCCTCTGCGACTTCCTCAATACGGATGTCCCGTGCTCCTTCTGGAATTAAACCTATGTCTACATAGCCTGGGAGACAAAAAAACAACAACAACTCAGCTTCTTCAAACAAATGAAGCAGAAAGGAAATAAATGTGTAATGTTTAATTTCTGACATGAATGCTACTTTCAGTAAAATATAAACATAATCTCATTTTACAAACCGAGCCCTTCGCTGTCCTTAAAGGTCTTTCTCACTGTTTCGCATGTAGATCCATTTCCATGGCAAACCCCACATTGATCCTCAATGGCATCGGAGTCGATTTCATAATCACAGCCTATGTACTGTGACATGATCATATAAAAGAAAAAGAAAAAAACATTTAATTTTAACAAGTGCATCCTCCAAGCTGTTTGCTATAATGATTGGCAGTTCTGAGTGGTTTCCAGGGTGTTGCTAGGCAGTTGTAAGCTACGATTCTATAAAAATTAAGAATCACAATTTTTTTTGTTTAAATTAGCGATTCTAAACAGGCAACGAAACAAAATAACATATAATTTACCAGAGGTTCTGCAGTCTGATTTAAAATGTTTATTAATTAATCAGAAGAACTTAAATTGTTTTAACAGTCACTTGTCTCATGTGATGTCTCACTTGTCTCAATAGATGGGTGAATCTATTGCCTCACATTCACCCATTCATTCAATCATTCATACACCGACTGTGACAAAAGGTTACAGTCGTAACCTTCGTAAGGTCGTAAGTCGTAAGGTCAGCAGCGCCGACACAGATCTGAATTAAATCTGAATTAGATTGCGATCTCTTAGCGATTAATCGTGCAGCTCTACTGGATGGTTGCGAATCTTTGCTTACTTGTCCAAGTCAAAAGAATCTACCATCTATAGCCTCGTTCAGACTGTCAGTCCAAATCGTGCTTCCATGTGATGTTTTGTCTTGTACGGTGTAGCACTCAGCTTGTGTTTTTCACTTCTGCATGTTCATGTCTCGGTTTGTTTGAGCACACGGCTTGTGATTTGTTTTACTGGCCATGTGCATGTGCTGCGTGGCATAAGCGTCTCAGCTGTGTGGCTTGTCCGTTTTTATTTCGGCTCCCATTTTAACAGGTTAGAGCTTGCAGACTGCCTGCGTGACGCGCGTCTCAGCCGCGCGGAAAACGCCTGCATGCTAGAAAAAGAACCGACGCCTATTTTTCACGCGACACGCAAGCGTGTTGGAAGCATTTCCAGGCAAAATAGAATAGGAAAAGATGTTTATATGTTATTTTGTACACGAATACATATCAATAAATTACATTTTGATGGTTGAAAGTCTAGGTTTTGACAAATTCAGATATAAATATAGGCCTAATTTAAAAATAAATAAATAGGCCTAATTATAAATTTTCAAATATTGCACCTTTCAATACAGAACGAAATATTCTGTAGTCTATTTTGCTGTCAATACTGCTGACAGTGTCTTTATCAGTAGGCTTTATATGTATGCTTAAAACGACGTATAGGGCTTCCACAAATCTCTCCCATATGTCGAACAAGGGTGATCCGTGTCAACAGTGCCGCGTCAGACGCAGCCGCCACGCAGCTGACACGCAACAGAAACGCCACGCTCACGCCATGCAGCCAGTGTGTCATGGGCATTACCCCCCCATCTTGTTACCTGATTATTAATTCATTTGCCCCACCTGTCCTCCCTCGTTACCTGCCTTGTTTGCTCCCTATTTATTCTCCTTGTGTTTGCAGTCCGGTGCTGGTTCGTTGTCATATGTACATCATATGTTTACCCTTGTGTGTTCTTCCTGTAGTCATGACAAATCATGTTTCCCCCTCGGGGTAGTTTTTTTATTTTTTTTTTATTAATAAAAGCCTTTATTTCTTCTGCGTTTGAGTCCTTGCCTCATCTCCTCATCCCCAAACTGTGACAGTATTACAGTATATGATATTGGTGGAGGGTGGTGAGGGCCCACATCAATATTTTTTCAGGGGGCCCCGAATCTTCGAGCTTTGGCCCCGCATTTATGAATGCGGTCATATTTTGTTGGCTTAAAAGGCAAAGGCGGAGCACTTAGTGTCGATGCCTCTCCAGCCGTGAGATAGTTTGCGAACATCTCATCAATTGGGGCATCGGCACATACCCGTGTTCGCACATTCCCTCAACATCAGAGTAGTTCATTGATGGCGATGAATGCACGCTGAATACGGGTTCTTCCATGCCTTTTCGAAAAGCCTTTTCCATGCCTGGAAAGAAACTGTTCATCAAGTCTGCCATGAGCGGTCTCTTCCCTCACATGCTCCTGCGTAACACTCAATAGCACGTAACACTCAACAGCTTAACATACCAGGCTTGTGCAAAATTCAGAATTTCAGAATTGGCCTCCATTCAATTCATTAATTGGAATTTGAATTGAATTGACTCCGCCCCACAGGAAGTTGAATTTGAATTGGAATGACAGGAAGTGGAATTAAATTCATGGCAATTCAAAGAAATTCTACACAGTCACACATAGGGTGACCACCATCAAACAAACCAAATGTGGGACGATGTGGGACATGTTACCAACACTAAAACATAACCTGAAACTGTTATATAATGTCCATTTAACTTAATAAAAACATTGTATTCTGCATTTCAGCTGATAAAAATACTTTGTTATTTAGTCCCTTCCAGACAACACAATTACATCACCAATGTAACATAACATGTCTTTATTTTACTTGCCATTTAAATTCAACATCACTGAGCAAGGCAGCAGGCATCATGCAGATCACTATTTTTGAAACAGTTCTGACTAAGTCGAACTAAAATCCATCAAAATAAATAATGAACAAATAAAATATAAAACAACATGACATTAGTTTATTGACAGCCTTATATATTAAGAATATATTACACCAAACACTTTCATATTTTTAGAAAGGATGTGAATTAAAACCACTGCGACGTGGGGGACAAGGGGTGAAAATGCTGTGTGGTACAACACAAAGCGTGACGGGTGCTCACCATACTCATACAACAGAAAGAATATGTTGAATCTCACATACATTCAGCGTTAGGAAGGTTACTTTGGAAATGTAATTGCTTACTGTTATAAGTTACCCATTATAAATGTGGTTTGGATTATTTTATTTGGACTAGTTTATCAATGTAAATCAATTTCCTTTTAATTTGATGGTAACTAATTAAATGACACATTTTACCTCAGTAATACAACTAATTACAATTAACAATACAACTAAATACAATTCATTTTGTAATTCAATAACCTCAACCCTGCATACATTTTGTTCTTATATATATATATATATATATATATATATATATATATATATATATATATATATATATATATATAACAAATGTCCAAATGTTTTTTCTTCTTAAGATTTACTAAAGTAATTCTGGGAGTCATGTTCTATCATGTTCTGAGTCATGTTCTATCATGTTCCACAAAATTACAATTACAATAAATCAAACTTAATTATTTGTTCTGTGACTATAGCTTTTAACATTCATTGCTGGGGGAAAATATTTCCTGTTAATGTAATCTGTACAAGTAGTTCAAACTAATATCATTTATAGAATATGTAATGCAATCATATCTGACATATACTGTAAAGCTTCATTGTTAAACAATTCACTTAAAATATCCATATGAATTTCTTAGAATTTGTTTTGAACTGCAATTCTGCTTCCTTTAATTCAAATTCGAATTGTAATTCTAGATCCTGTTTTTGACATCAATTCAAATTCAATTCAAATTCAAGAATTGAATTGGAATTTAGGAGTCATTCTCAATTCAATTCTGAATTGTGCACAAGCCTGTAACATACGCCGGGCAGGGTGGCTGTGAGGGTTTGGGTTGTAAATCCTCTTCACCCTCATCAGCCATTTCCTGCTTTCCTGGCCTGGATGTTTTTATATACAGCAGAGCACTCGCTGCTGGATCAGAGGATGTTAGTGATAACACATCGTCATCCTGCAGCTCACTCAGTCTCCACAGGGCGTGAGAGATTAACAATTCCCTCTGAAAAACCCCACGATTCCAGTCTCTGCTCTGCCTCAGCCCGCGCGGGACCCAAACCACCTGGGGTACAGATGTCTAACCCTCTTCCCTCGAGAAGAGAGCCGACGAGAGTGTAGTTTTCTCAAGGGAAAAACTCATAGTGGCACAAGCAGAACCCTAAGGAACTGATAAACAAACAATAAACGCACAAGTTGTGTGTCATTAAGTATCAAATATCTTTGACACGGATGCACACACTTCCTGAAGCGTTTTTCACAAGCCATGATTACCTTTTTGAAGTTTCAGGTTGAAGAGTACAAACAAAACAGTCCCTGAAGAAGAAAGGATGTTGAAATGTTCTCCATGCTCCAGTGATGTCATAGGCTGTCGCCGGCCAATAGGATTGCCGTGATTAGATAAGCGTTTCAGACACCGGTTCACGCGGAGGCGAGTGCGAGTTCCCTTTCAAAAGGGAACCATTTTTTTTTACAAATCCAGTTTGAATCCGATCATATTTAAAAAATGTGAACGGCAAAAAAAAAATCACATGAAATGCAATTTTTACAAATCCATTTTGAGCTACATTCATATATGGTTTGAAATCCTATTTCAATCTGACCACTCTAATCGGATTTCGTGTGGTTTATGTCACTTTCTCACGCCACGTAATATGTTAACATGGCAGACGTTGTTCTAGAAAACTTGCTGAATGTTGCTGCAGAAACAAGGGTGTGTTGTTGAGCCGGTCGAGCAGAAAATTACAATACAATGGTGACACGGAAAGAACGCCACGGGACACACTAGTCAGATCTGAACCGTTGAGATACACTGTGTGGATAGTAAATAATCTACATCAGATTCCAATCAGATGCACAATATCCGTTGGACTGGGAAAAGAATAGAGTAAACTTTATAGTTTTCTACACAATGTGTATCTGATATGAATAAATCACATCATCAAATTATAACTGAAAGGATTATAATAGGTGCGTTTCTTGCCTTGACATAATAACCAAGTTTCCAGTGTTCAGATTTTCCCATGTTTTTTCTTCTAGATGACAAACGTAAGTGGAATAGCTCTCTTCTGAACAGATTCTCTTCAAAAAATCTCCACAATTTTACTGTCTATAGAAGTATAATAAGGCTTTGGTTGGTTCAGTGAAACATATGTTTGTAGTCTGCTAAATATTTAAATGTATATTGTGAGAAAGAGCTCTGTAGAAGCAAAACTGTAACAAAAACAATCTTCCTCTTCTGTATTCAGCAATACCATGCATGAATTTCAGCCTGGGGTTGAACAAGGGCTTGTTCAGATATTTATTCGTGGTTCTTGTGTTATACAGGTCCTTCTCAAAAAATTAGCATATTGTGATAAAGTTCATTATTTTCCATAATGTAATGATAAAAATTAAACTTTCATATATTTTAGATTCATTGCACACCAACTGAAATATTTCAGGTCTTTTATTGTTTTAATACTGATGATTTTGGCATACAGCTCATGAAAACCCAAAATTCCTGTCTCAAAAAATTAGCATATTTCATCCGACCAATAAAAGAAGTGTTTTTAATACAAAAAAAAAGTCAACCTTCAAATAATTATGTTCAGTTATGCACCCAATAGTCAATACTTGGTCGGGAATCCTTTTGCAGAAATGACTGCTTCAATGCGGCGTGGCATGGAGGCAATCAGCCTGTGGCACTGCTGAGGTGTTATGGAGGCCCAGGATGCTTCGATAGCGGCCTTAAGCTCATCCAGAGTGTTGGTTCTTGCGTCTCTCAACTTTCTCTTCACAATATCCCACAGATTCTCTATGGGGTTCAGGTCAGGAGAGTTGGCAGGCCAATTGAGCACAGTAATACCATGGTCAGTAAACCATTTACCAGTGGTTTTGGCACTGTGAGCAGGTGCCAGGTCGTGCTGAAAAATGAAATCTTCATCTCCATAAAGCTTTTCAGCAGATGGAAGCATGAAGTGCTCCAAAATCTCCTGATAGCTAGCTGCATTGACCCTGCCCTTGATAAAACACAGTGGACCAACACCAGCAGTTGACATGGCACCCCAGACCATCACTGACTGTAGGTACTTGACACTGGACTTCAGGCATTTTGGCATTTCCTTCTCCCCAGTCTTCCTCCAGACTCTGGCACCTTGATTTCCGAATGACATGCAAAACTGAGCAACAGTCCAGTGTTGCTTCTCTGTAGCCCAGGTCAGGCGCTTCTGCCGCTGTTTCTGGTTCAAAAGTGGCTTGACCTGGGGAATGCGGCACCTGTATCCCATTTCCTGCACACGCCTGTGCACGGTGGCTCTGGATGTTTCTACTCCAGACTCAGTCCACTGCTTCCGCAGGTCCCCCAAGGTCTGGAATCGGTCCTTCTCCACAATCTTCCTCAGGGTCCGGTCACCTCTTCTCGTTGGGCAGCGTTTTTTTTGCCACACTTTTTCCTTCCCACAGACTTCCCACTGAGGTGCCTTGATACAGCACTCTGGGAACAGCCTATTTGTTCAGAAATTTCTTTCTGTCTTACCCTCTTGCTTGAGGGTGTCAATGATGGCCTTCTGGACAGCAGTCAGGTCGCCAGTCTTACCCATGATTGCGGTTTTGAGTAATGAAACAGGCTGGGAGTTTTTAAAAGCCTCAAGAATCTTTTGTAGGTGTTTAGAGTTAATTAGTTGATTCAGAGGATTAGGTTAATAGCTTGTTTAGAGACCCTTTTCATGATATGCTAATTTTTTGAGACAGGAATTTTGGGTTTTCATGAGCTGTATGCCAAAATCATCAGTATTAAAACAATAAAAGACCTGAAATATTTCAGTTGGTGTGCAATGAATCTAAAATATATGAAAGTTTAATTTGTATCATTACATTATGGAAAATAATGAACTTTATCACAATATGCTAATTTTTTGAGAAGGACCTGTATAATATCACAGTTGACTGATACTCAAGCTGACAGACTGTCAATGGCTTGAAATGACAATGACAAGTAGAAATTTACAAGGACAGTCTGAGAATGACCAAAGAGGTCAAAGCCATTACCAACCTTGCAAATGCCGTTCACGCATATGTCTCGGCTCTGACTGCCCTCATAACACTGCGTCCCGTCCACGACCGTGTCTAGCATCCGCTCCGAGAAGTGCTCGTTCACGGGTCTGCAGTGCAGCTCGCACGGATCAACTGAAATTACACAAACGTAGCCTTTCCGTAACATCTATTTCAAGAGAGCTGCAACAAAAGCTCTCACTATCACCCCAGCGCACTACATATGAAGTGCTAGCGCTGCACGATTATGGATACATTAAGAATCACAATCTTTAGTTTAAAATAGAGATCACGATTCTCACACGATTCCGAACAAACCACTAAACAAAATAAAATGTAATTTACTAGAGGTTCTGATATTTTTTTAAATTTTTTTCTATTTAAAATGTTATTAATTAATTAATCTGAATGAATCATTTTTAAAAATCAGGTTGAATGAATGAATCACTCGTTTCATTACTGGAATAATCTGTGTTTTTTAGACCAAATCTCTTAAATGAATGAATGATCCAATGACAAATACATTTTTTAACAGTCACTTGCCGCCACCTACTGGTGTAACGCTGTAATCGATACAATCGTTATTTGAAGTGCCATGTTACTTTCATAAGGTGATTTCCTCTATTTTGATTGCTTCCATATACATCAGTGAACTATACACTTTTATAATATTGATATTGAAAAGACTGTTTGTGAAGCTGTTTCAATACCTATGACAACTTCTCTCTCTGAATCAGTGTGATTTTGTCATAGGTTTAACTCTATCCCAACAATTGACGCCAATTTTCGTAATTTGTAAGAAAATGCTTCACCGCCATTGTGTTTTCACTGTTAGACGGTAGGGGGTGCTGTTACGCCTCTTCTGAAAGAGTACTGAATATCCTGATTAAAACACATGCGAAGAATATGCTGAAACGAGCAATCTCATATGTAATCATATGCATATGTAAAATAACGCGATCATCAACATTAAACAGCATATAAATCAAAACAGCCTGTTACTGAATGAAATGTCGACCCAGGATGAGCAACAGGACTGTGAAGCTTTGAAGTGTTGATGTCCTCGATCTACTCCATCTGTGTTTTGATCATCATTCTGAATCCCATGTGATTTTCTCAGCTATTTACTTAAAATGTTTATTTTTTTAATGCAACTTTCCCACATTCAAGTGTTGATAAAAAGAATGCATGAAGTTAGAATAACTTTTTTTCTTTTCTTTTTAAACAGAGGGTCTGTTCTTTTTTGTTTGACATAAAGCATGTTCAGATATTCATACAACAAACATTCTGTTGGCCATGAAACTTTTGTGAAAATTATTTAAAACGCTGGCGGGGAAAGAGTTAATACACAGAGGCGAATCGTTTTCATTTAGGTATGAGATCACGTGGCAGTTTGAATCGAGATCTCAATCTTTTAACGAATAATTGTGCAGCTCTATGTAGTGGCATAATGCTTACCTCTGTTATTCACATGAGTCCATTTATAAAACTTCCCCTTATAAGGGACTGTGTTAAAGCGGGTGCACTGGATGTATCTGAAGCTGGGCTGGTCCACAGGGCAGGGGTCACGGTTACAGGTTCGATATCTGCGGCGTTCTCCGAGACAGTATTTACCACCGTACTTGGGTCTACAAAAAAAAAAGAAAGTCATTAGGTCATTCAAAATAACTTGTTATTTGTAGAAATATTCCCAAAAAAGACAAATATAGGCTAGTCAAAAAGCTTGAAATTGGTATAAAATGTCTAGATCTCCTTGTCAACGCAGCCATTGGCTCTAAACGCAAATAAAAACATATTTTTCTGAATAAAATATGAGTGGTGCCTGTGCAAAACTCGCTGGCATGATTGCATGTGTGTTCTGGGAGGTTGCAAGGATGTTCAAAGTGGGTTTTGAAGGAATAGTTGAACTAAAATAGTTAGCTATTTTTGTGCATACAATGCAAGACAATTATTGGTGCTTGTGTCAAGTCACATAATGGTAGGGGACACAAACAAACATCTTAAAGCTTTCTCATAGTTGTGTCAGGGTTCTGTCACTTCTGTCTAGTCTATTTCTTGGTTTTGTGACAGAGCCCTGACTCTCCGGTTCTGTCTTGTCTGTGTGCCTTGTTTCATGTGCTTTCATGTCGTGTTTTGTCTTGTGCTGTGTTTGTACTGGCTGCATGCTTTCATGTTGTCATGTTTTGTGTGGCTTATGAGGTCAAGTCTTCCCCTTCAGGGTAGTTTTTGTTTGTATTTTGTTTTATTTTTATTATTAATAAAAAGCCATTGTTACCTGCACTTGAGTCCTCGCCTCATCTCCTCAACCCCAAACCCTGACAAGTTGTCCCTGCACATTATTTTAGAATCAAATCAAACTGTTAAGTTTTTTTTCCCTTTAATGGAAGATAATCGTTGTTATAAGAAGTACAGAAAAGTAGTATATCTTTTTCCCACATCCTTGAAAAGTTCTTCTGAAATATGATGCAGATGTTGCACATGCTTTCCATCAATTACAACATCTTAGAGATGCATTCACAAGTGGGCCACAACCTGTTTCTATAACCACCTCCATCTTTAAAAACTTGCTTCGGGTGCAAACCATCTGCCAGAATAGTGAATTGCAAACCAATCCAAATACAATGAAATGATTACACTTCACAAACTCTGAACATGTGGACCAGAGACGGTGACTTTTTTATTGGTCTAGCGATGCTCTCCAATATTGTATGTATTCACAATTTCTCATCATTCAAGAATTTATCAGAACCACAGAGACTCATAAAGGCCATTGAGGATGACTGTGGTTGTACATGATAAATATTTATATTTAGGATGGTAACACTTTACTTAACGCCTTTATGTATTATGCATTATAAAGGTAATCATAATGTAAATGATAATGCATTATATATTTGTAACCAACATTAAAATGTGTTATAATATTTGCAGATTCCTTGTTACATCTGAAATTGGTGTTTGTCATGTTTTATTACATTATATTTTTTAAAGGCATAACATAAGTATTGTAATGTATTATGAATGTGGATACAATTACTCATGAGACAATACAATGCATTATAAAGCTTAGGTTACACGGTAACACTTTAGTTTTACAGTGTCGTTGTTACATATGTTACATGTAGTTACTATAGTATAATAGTACTATATAATAACTATAAATTGTGCATAATTACATGCAACTTAACCCAACCCAAAACCTAACCCTATAGTAAGTACATGTAGTTAATAATTATTACTCCGTGCTTAAATGTATAATTACAGTAACAGATATACCTTAAAATAAAGTGTAGCTGGTTGCACCTTATTTGGTAACACTTTATTTTAGTGCCCTTGTTACACATTACATTTAGTTAGTAATAACTATAAATTATGCATAACTACATGCAACTAACCCCAATCCTAACCCTTTAGTAGTTGATTATTACTCAGTAAATAGTAATACAAGTAGTAATAAAATTATTACTCCCTGTAAAGGCAATTTAAAAAAAAAATTCTAAACACATTATAAATGTTAGAAATGTATTGCTAAAACACATTACAAAGACTGTGAACTGTGAAGTACTGAATTGTGGAGTTAGACCGTTAAACAGTTTTTCACCGTTGATATTTTTTTAATTTAATTTTTTAGCTGACGCTTTTATCCAAAGCGACTTACAATTGCTATATATGTCAGAGGTCGCACGCCTCTGGAGCAACTAGGGGTTAAGTATCTTGCTCAGGGACACATTGGTGTCTCACAGTGGATTCGAACCCGGGTCTCTCACACCAAAGGCATGTGTCTTATCCACTGCGCCATCACCACCCCCCTATATTTTACGGATTTTTTCCGCGGGCCTAAAAGGGTACTCGATGACGCACTGGAGTGCCTGAGCTCCTGGCCCCGCCCCTACCTGATGACGCACT